>NC_142504.1:91635364-91977150 GCF_057876585.1 Rhinolophus sinicus
TCTGTATTTGAAATTCTTTCATATATATATATTCAATATTTCACTTGCTAGTCCAAACAATCTTTGAGGTATATATGGGGACGTATCATTATGATCATTCCAAAAGGAGAGAAACACTGATGATAAAAGAGATTGTATCCTTTCCGAGTCACAAAAATAAAAAGCAACCGAGCTTTAAAATTCAATGACTTTGTTCCTTCCAGTTTGCTGTTTTCTATATGCATACATTTTCATGGGTGTACTCTGCTGTAGCTAAGTTAAATGGAATACTTCTCTCTTTCCTACTCATTGGGCCCATCTAATGTGCTATGTGAGCTTGGGCCCAGTACTCTTTTCTGCTCTGGTTTATTAAGCTAGTAAATGGTGGCAATCATATATATTTTGCATCATAACAGCATTGTGGTGAGAATTACATAAAGCAATAGACATGAGTGTTCATCCCAGTAACAGTCAGTCAGTCAGTCAGTCCATTAGCACCACCCTCCGTCCCATCTCACTTCACTGCCAATATCCACAGTCCCAGATCTCACCTGGCTTTACCGACAGATTATTTCTTGATCTGGCCTTCCTCTTCTTCCCAATGTTCATTCCTTTTGTAGCATGAACTGCAATTAATTTGCAAAACTACCTTCTTTTATTTCAAATTTCCCTCTTTGAAATTTCTTATCTCCAAGTGAAAATTCCGGTGGCAACTTTTGTATTGCGCATCCCTGTCTTCCTTAGTTAGGGAGTATGTATTTCCAGTCTCTGTCGATATCTTCTTTACCTTGTAATACATATTGCAATGGAATATCATTACATATTGTTATACCTTGTCTTCAAACAGATACTGTAAATTTTTTGAGGGAGAACATGTGTCTTCTCACTTATGGTTGTGTCTTTATCCCATACCCAATGTCATATTGTGCCTAAGTCTGAAGCACTTTATTTTAATAGTGGCTAAAAGTGCAGGCTTTGGAGTTAGGTGCTCCTGGAATACAACCCAACTTGTGCTATTTATTAGTTTTGAAATCTTGGGCAACTTCTTCAAATGTTCTAGGCTTCAGGTATCTCATGCAAAATCTGGGGATGATTATATTTTCCTCATAGGTTTTAGGAAGGAGTATTTATAATGTTTAGAAAAACACAACTTCTCAATAAAAACTTATGAATTTAAATTTTATTCTTATTTTAAATTATATCACTTTTGACTTTAGGATCATCATGAGAAAATTATGAATTTCAGAAAATTCTGTTTGTTTTTACTGCTCATCAATTTCCAAGTACCTGTTTTAATGTTCCTATTTATAGAGCAGTGACTTTTCCAAACGTTTATTAAATCCTTGACTTTAAAGTATTTCCATTTTTGATATTTTATTTTATACCAATTTGGTTTTCACTACCCACAAGTTAAGGAGCTTTTGAGGTCTCTTCATTATTCAAATACTTAAAAACTTAATTGAAATTTATCTGTCCTTCTAGTGATAACATCTACAAACTGAACTAATGGTAGCTGTCCTCCACATTTAGGTTCGGCTATAATCGAAGCCCAGAGACATGTATATATGCTGTTACTAAACTGGTTTCCATATTTGAAGACCAGCGGGTGATGTATGGACATTTGCCAGGCTAGATATTTATAAGGGGTTCTAGGGAGACAGTTACATCACTGCAAGTCTCCTTCCTATTTCATTTCCTATGACATACATCTTCCTGTCTGATAGTCCTAAAATGCCAGTTGCCTCTTATCATCATTCTACCTTCAGCTTGTCATTAGCTCACCATTGCGTACGTAATAAAGCTCCACTTCCTTAGCTTTGGTCATTCCCATCACAATCGGCATATAATATAGTCTTATCCTACGTGGCTTCCTAACACTATGCCCTCTCCTCCATGATGTGGCTCCATTTACAACACATAAACCCATCTCCATGCAATGTTTAGCCAATATCCACATCTTTTTATGCATAGAAATGCCATCACCCCTCTTTTTTTCCTGCAGGTAATTCAATGTTGTGATAAATTCTCTCCTCCAATGGGTGCTCCCCAACATACATTGGTATATTTTTTCTCTAACTGCATTTACTGTCTGCAATACTCTTAAAAATAATAGTTTCATTAGTTTATATGTTTTTTGGTTTTAAAGTTACTTCAAAATAGTTTCCTAGTTTAATTTGGCAGATACACTTAACATAGTCTTCAAGGAATGGTTTATTTTACTTTTATTTGTTTTTCAATGTTTATTAAAGTAAACCAAACCTATATAAAGGTACACATATTACAAATGTGTATCTCAAAGTTATTTTCCACAAATGAATATACCTAGATAACCAATTCCTAAGATACGGAACATTATTAGCACTTCAGAATCCCTCTAATGTTGTCTTTTAGGATACTTTCTTACATGTCAAATACATGCATCTGAAAATTACAGTGCAGTGAATTAAAAATGAAGCATTACATTGTTTTGTGAGGGAAAGCCTAAGGCCTCTGCCCCACTCTTGCTGACCAAGTAAGTTGCTCCCAGAAGGAGCCACCTTTAAAATGTTTAATGATTTCTTCTGAGAGTTCTCTTTCTCTAAGGCGTATGCTCCAACCACTCTTTCCTGATTTATGCAGTTTAGACATTACCTATTAATTCAGTTGTGAAAAATGAGGATTGGTTTATTTATATCCCCACTTCCCTCCTTTATCCTCTAATTTTTTGTTCTTAATTGTTAATCCTTGAAAGAGTATGAAATATTATTTTTGATCTAATAACAATGGAGAACATCTTTTAACTCCCCACTTTTTAAGCTGAGGCTATTATCGTCTCAAGCTTCCCTTCACCTTCGCTCATGCTTTCTACTTTCCTATGTCTGTCATTATGCTAATAACATTTGCTTTGCTTGCTGTAACCATAATTGAGTGTTTTATGTTTGGTTTATAGCAACATTTCTCAAATCAAATTGCACATCACAGTCACCTGGAAATGCTGGAAAATACCAATGTCCAAGTCATATCCCCAGAGTTCTGATTTAATAGATCTGGGGATTTTAGATATTGTTACACTTGAAAGCTCCACAGAGATTCTAATGTGCATCCAGTACTGTCAAGAGAATGATTCAATAACTTAAAAATCAATACACTGATTTTACATAATCATGGCTAAATACATATTTTTCATGTCAGCAGCCAACTGTTGTAATACAATTATATATTGTCTTTCAGCATGCATTTTTTCTTGAAATTTCTAATTACTTTTTTTTTTGCACTATTTGTTTTCTTTCCCCCAAAACTTTTCATTATTTATTTCATTGAATTTACTCTTATTCTTGGATATCTTCCTCCTCGAGCCCACTATGCTCTTGTATTAGTTTGGTTGAATATGAAGACTGACATGGAAATGTCCCCTTAGGATTTTCTTTCACTTCCTTCCATAGGTAAATCTTTTGTTTCTGTTATCTCTTATCAACCTCTTTGTAGGTCAACACTCTAGGTTTGGCTGCAGCTCAAAAACTAATGAATTTCTAAGAAATGATGCAAGGAAAATAAATTTTATAAGTTCTTGCTTGTTTGATGATGTCTTTTTTCTGCTTGTGAAATTAGTGAGAAGTTTGGGTAGGTCTAGAAAATATACATTGAAAATAAGTTTTCAGAGTATTTTGAAATTATCACTCCATAATTTGCTGGGATCTAGCTTGTTGATAAAAAAAATTATGGTAGTATTATTTTCACTCCTTTAAATGTCTGCTTTTACTCAATGAAAGCAACTTGGATCTTCCTTTTATATTCCTTGATGTTCTGGTTTTTATTTTGACATTCTTACATTCAATTACATTGAGCCAAATACTGACACCCAGTTCTGGGAAATCCTCTTCTTTTTGTTCCTTGATAATTTTCTTCACTCAGTTTTCTGTTTATTTTTTCTGTAATCCATAGAGAATTATATCGTGTCGCTTGCTACAACTTTCCTATCATATTTTGTAACTGTTTGATTTCTTTAAACTTTGGAGGATGTTTTCTCAACATTATTTCTCACATTTTATTATACTTCTCTTTAAAATTAAGAATCATATTTTTAATTTTATTTTCTAATAATATTTTTACTTCAAATATCTTTTTATTGTTCTGCAATTGTTCTTTTTCTGTAACATCCTATTCTTTTTTTTTTTTTTTAATAGGATGTT
This sequence comes from Rhinolophus sinicus, assembly GCF_057876585.1. Classification (NCBI taxonomy): domain Eukaryota; kingdom Metazoa; phylum Chordata; class Mammalia; order Chiroptera; family Rhinolophidae; genus Rhinolophus; species Rhinolophus sinicus. The sequence goes on from NC_142504.1 coordinate 91,639,513, forward strand.
ATATATTCTGAAGTCTAGCTGATAATACTGAAAATACATCTTTTTCATTATTTTAAGTTCTCTTTTTTCTCTCACAGATTTAATTTTCCTTAAGGATCATTTTTTCTATTGTGTTACTCATTCTTTTTGTTACAAATATCTTCTAAGTTTTGCTTAGTCATATTAAAGGAAAAAAAAAAGGTAAGAAAGCTAACTGATTTAGAACAAAGTTTGTTGAGTCACAGGTTTTCCTTTGGCAGGTATAGACCAAGAACTGGTATTTACCATTTGGGACTCCTAATTGACAGATTTTTACAAATGTCTTTATATCTGAATGCTAATCATCAAAGAAAGTTTTGTGCTTTGATGTAGACAATTCTACTAATGAGTAACATGAACATACTTAGGTTTTGTTATTGTGATGAGTTATTTGATTGTTTTATTTTTCTTGAGCAGCAACCCCTGACTGCATTTTCTAATCCCCTCAAATCATGAAATTGTATTAGCGTAATTTCAGGGTGCTGGTGCTACCAGATACCTAGCAGAAGCAAACAAAATTTTTCCTAGAAGAAAATAACACAATACAAGGCGTAAAATCCCTTTCTATATAATTTTGCAAGTAGAATGCCTGACACCCAATCAAGAATGATCAGAGACACAAGATAAAATGGTGAACGATTGCAAATCTGTATGTAACTAGTAATATAGCATCAAAAAATAAGCAAATACAGAACTAAGATTAGAAATAACTTGATTCAATTACACGTAGACTAAAAATAAAATTATTAAAAGATAGAAGTTCTGAAGAACACAATTAGTACACTTGACGTTTGTAACACAGCACTGGAAAACTATAGAACATTTTTCAGGGACATAAAGCAGGGCTTAAAATATCTAAAGTTTTGAAACACTAATTAAAATTCCAGCAGTTTTTTTGTCTCTATATGTGAAATTTGTATATTTACAGTTCTAAAACATATACAGAAATGCAGAGGAACAAGAAATATGGAGAAGGGGAGGAATAATAGAGTAAGAAAACTTGCTCTACCAAATATCAAGAATTATCATAAAGCTATGGGAACTAAGACTCTGTGGTAATAACACAAAGCTAGGTATAGAGAAATAATAATAAAAAAAAAGCACAGAGAGTTTACAAACATACACAGTTATCTAACACCTGACTGAGGAAAAATGTGCCACCTTTGAATGACAGTAAATACAATAGTTCCATAAAATGGTGCTGGGATAATTAGACATCTACATAAAAATATTGTCATAACATTTGCTTTTCACCACACACAAAAATCGGTTTCAGATTGATTTTTAAATTCAGATGATAAATGCAAAACAATACACCTCTCAGAAGATAATGTAGGACAAAAATCTCCAAATCGCTAAGCATTTGATATAGGAAAATACTTTTTAACAGGACACAGAAATACTAACTGCCCCCCGCCAATGGTTATAAGGATATTCAAAGAACTTAATGAGAACTTCAACACGTATATAGCAAGCATAAAAAAAGGACATAAAAACCATAAAAATGAACCAGTCAGAAGTGAAGAATACAATAACTGAAAGGAAGAATGCACCAGAAGGAATCACCAGCAGACTAGGTGAAGCAGAGAATTGAATCAGTGGTTTGGAAGACAAGGTAGCAGAAAACACCCTATCGGGACAGGGAAAAAAAAAAAAAATGAGGATAGTTTAAGAAACCTCTGGGACAACATGAAGTGTAACAATATTCACATTGTAGGGAAAGCTGAGGACAAGAGAATAAGCAAGGGATTGAGAACCTATTTGAAGAAATGATGACTGAAAACTTTCCTGGTGAAAGAAATAGACATAGAAGTCTAGAAAGCTCAGAGAGTCCCACCAAACAAGATGAACCCAAACAGGCCAACACTAAAACATATTACAATTAAAATGGCAAAGAGAAAATCCAAATACAAAGAGAGAATCCTAAAAGCAGCAAGAAAAAGGCAACTATTGTGTTGCCCCCAAAATAAGACTGAGTCTTATATTAATTTTTGCTCCAAAAGATGCATTAGGGCTTATGTTCAGGGAATGTCATCCTGAAAAATCACGCTAGGGCTTATTTTTCCGGTCAGGTCTTATTTTCAGGGAAACACAGTAGTAACTTATAAGGGAGCTCCCATAAGACTGTCAGTTGATTTCTTAACAGAAACTTTGCAGGCCAAAAGCAATTGGCATGGAATAGTCAACATGATTAAAAGTAAGGACCTACAACCAAGACTACTCTACCCAGCAAAGTTAGTTATCATTTAGAATCAAAGGACAGATAAAGAGCTTCCCAGAAAAGAAAAAGCTAAAGGAATCCATCATCACCAAACCAGTAATACAAGGAATGTTAGAGGGACTTCTATAAGGTGAAAAAAAAAAAAATCAAAATTATGAATAAAATGGCAATAACTGCATATCTATCAACAATTACTTTCAATGTAAATGGATTAAATGATCCAATAAAACATCATAAGAGGGCTGAATGAATAAGAAAACAAAACCCTTATTTACGCTGCCTACAAGAGAATCACTTCAGATTGAAAGACACACAGACTGATACTAAAGGGATGGGAAAAATATATTTCATAAAAATGGAAAAAAAAACACACACAAAAAACCTGAAGTACCAATACTTATACCCGACAAAATAGACTTTAAAACAAAGGCTATAACAAGAGACAAAGAAATACAGAATAATCCTGCTTCTTGGTATTTATTTGAAGAGACCCAAGAGATACGTCAAGTGGACATGTGCATCCATGTGTTCTTTGCAGCATTGTTTACAATGGCCAAGATATGGAGGCAGCCTGGATGTCTGTCGATGGAAGAATGGATAAAGAGGAGCTGGTACACATATACAATGGAATATTGCTTGGCAATGGATGGAAATGGGTTCTTGCTTTCCGTGGCAGCATGGATGGACCTGGAGGGTACTATGATGAGTAGAGTGTAAGACAGAGAAAGACAGATGTAATATAAAATTACTTATATGTGGAATCTAATGAACAAAATAAGTGAACAAAACAGAAACAAATTCACAGATACAGAGAATATATTAATGGTTGCCAGACGCGAGGGGAGTTGAGAGTGAGTGAAAAAGGGGAAGGGATTAAGAAGTACAAATTTGTTGTTTTACAGTAATGATGGGGATGTAGGATCTAGTATAAAGAAGTAGTCAATAATATTGTAATAACTATGTGTGGTGTTATATTGGTACTAGATTTGTTGGGGTGATAGATGAGAGGGGGTTGGGAGGCAGGGTGAAAAATGTGAAAGGATTAAGAAGCACAAACTAGTATTTACAAATTAGTAATGGAGGCTATAGAGTAAAGCACAGGAAATATAATCAATAGTATGGTAATAACTATGTATAGTGCCAGGTGAGTACTACTGTGTTTCCCTGAAAATAAGACCTAGCTGGACCATCAGCTCTAATGCATCTTTTGGAGAAAAAATTAATATGAGACCCAGTCTTACTTTAATATAATATAAGACCAAGCCATATAATATAAAATAAAATAAAATAAAATAAAATAAAATAAAATAAAATAAAATAAAATAAAATAATATAATATAATATAATATAATATAATATAATACCAGGTCTTATATAGTATAATATAATACAAGACCGGGTCTTATATTAATTTTTGCTCCAAACGATACATTAGAGCTGATGGTCTCTCTAGATCCATTGGGGAAACACGGTAGACTAGTCAGGGGGATCATTTCTTAAATTATACAGATACCTAAACGCTATGTTGTACACCTGAAATTAATATAAAATAATATTTAGTGTCAACAGTGATTGAAAAATTAAAAAATAGGGGGAAAGGTGAAGGAACAAAAGAGGTCCAAATATCCAGGTGTAAAATAAGTCATGGGGATGTAATGTACAACATCCGAATATAGTCAATAATATTGTGATAGCGTGGTATGGTGTCAGATGGTTGCTGGACTTATGGTGATCACGTCTTTAGGTATATAAATGTTGAATAACTATTGTGTACACCTGAAACTAATACAATATCATATGTTAGCTATATTTTAATGAAAATCTAAAAAAAAAAGAGAAGAGAGAACAAACTGGTAAACCACAAAGTGGAAAAAATTGTTTGGAACACACTAATCACAAAGGACTCATATCTCAGTATATGATATACCCTTAGACATTAATAAAAGAAATTCACCAAAAGAAAACCAATTTAAACATACATTTCACAAAATAAATGAAAAATGTTCAAAACAGACCAAAATTGCTCAATTATATTAGCAATCAGACTTATTCAAACTACAATCACAAAGTAAATTCTTGAATATGCAATAGTTGACTTTTCTGTAATTCTTATATTTTTGAGTATGAAAACTTTACATTAAAAATGGATAATTCAGAACTACATATAATTGCCTAGACATAGAAGTCTTTTAACATGAGGGTAGGAATGATACAGAAAATCCATGTGAAGTGTGAGGACACAGTGATGGGTAGTTCAAAAAAATAGCTGGCCTGGAATTATAAGCCCTGAGTTCTACCATGGGTACAAAACCTTCCTATGCTATTCAGTAGCTATAAAACAATGGACATGTTGTAAACTCATTGTAACTTTCTATTTCTTTATTTTAAATTTGAGCTTATATAGATACCTCTGTCGTGGTTGTTAAGGTTAAACAAGATTATCTGCAATAAATGTTAGATAAATGTGTGGAAGGAAACTTAGGAAAATAGAACAATGCTTCAAACATTTATCTTTTTTTCAATTTTATTTTGTGTTAGCTTTGGAGATTTTATGGTGTTGAGGAAGAGAGAAAAGGAAGAAGATAAGGATAAAGAAAAAAGAATAAATGCAAATTTGTTTATGTCTCAAAATACGGCTAGTTCAGGTTATTATCTTTATAGCTGTTTTTTGTTTGTTTGTTTGTTTTTTGTTTTTTTGTATGTTTTTTGTTTGTTTGTTTTTTTAGTCTTCTAAATGGGTGATAAAATAATATTGTCAAAGTGGCCCTATAAGTTTATGGACAATATTTGAGGTTAAAAGACAGTGTAGTAATAGGAAATCACCAATTTTTTAGCTGATGTCTGCCCATTTTTCTTTTCTTTTTTTAATACTTACATCAAATGAAGTCTAATTATTACAGAATGAGAAAGTTCTTTTGTTTGTAAGAACTGGACCTAAACCCATTCAATAATTGACAAATACAGTATTAGCAAGGTCTGTGCACTCCCTCTCACCTTTTTGGCCCACATCTTTAGTCTTTCTCATTACATTTTTTCTTTTGTAAAAAGACTGAAAACTATTTCCTCAGACGTTTTGTAGTTTAATCATGATATATTTCTCTCCTTTAGGATTTACTGAGATTCCTAGAAACTGATGATGATGAAGATGATGATGATGATGATGGTGGTGATGGTGATTATAATAATAATGTCACATTATTGTTAATGATATAATCAAGAGTACCAATAATAAGAAAACATATAAAAGAAAAAAAAATTCAGATGATGACGGCTGTCTGATCATTCTGGAATGCCCAGAACAGAATTATTTATAACCTTGTTAAATACAGCTGAGATGGAACAAAGCTTCTGAGAAGCAGAGTTTAAGGGGTCTTTATTTGGGTTCCGGAGTGTGGACTTCCCACAGCTCTATTCTCTGAGTCATTTCATTTCTACACCCTCTGTGCACACTCTTTATGAGCACCTGATCCCCCAATTAAGGCCTACACCTGCAGTGGCCAAACTTCCATCCCATCGATCGCCACCTTTAACACTCTCCACAGCTCAGAGGAACTTCTGTGACTAGAGAATCAACAAACATGGCAGCTACCCCCAGGAGTCTGAATTGCTAAAACAAAAGTAACATTTTGCAGAAATAAATTTATCTTCCCCTTTTTGGGGTTACTGGGGTATCTACTGTGGGCTTGGATAAACATGTTCACCAATGTGGCACTGGGTGGAATAGTTTCCTTCCCCTCTCAAATGATCAGTAACTGATAAGGGACAGAATGAGACTAGCAGACTGTTTTTTTTTTTTTTTTTTTTTTTTTTTTAAGAAATAGGACCTGAGTAAAGGACAGCAGGGTGGGCAGAGGTAGGGGGTGGGAGATTTATTCTTTCCAATACCTTGCAGGCACAGGACTAAGTGTTAGAGAGCTTCTGCTGGAGAAATGTTTTTAATCCAGATCATGCCTTTTTAAAAGTCTAGAACTGAAGGTCATTAGAACAGATTATCTCAACCATTATTTCAGACCACAGCTCATACAGGTCCCTCTTCATTATCAGAACAGTTCAATAATACTTCTTGTCAAGATGACAGACCTCCCAGTGAAACCATTATAATCATGTCTAAAGTCATGTGAAAAATGGGACAATTTTATTTAATCTTTTAAAAGTGAATTCACAATAGTGGTTAGATATGGTCCACAGACCATGGCAATCTATGTAAGTTATCACCTCTAATCAAAGAATGAAGTCTGAGAAATTATTTTTCAATTGTCAGAATTTCCAAAATTTTATCTGCCACAGCAAATTTGCACTGATGTGGACTCAGTTCATTACCTTATTATGATAACTCCTGTTCCTCCTAACTTTTTTATTTCTTATAATTTTGTTCAGTTCATTGAATTGAGACACAATAGGTTGCAATAATCATAAATAATTATAAATAATGCAAAACTACTTGAATCATATTATCATAAACAGTATTTGTTTCTAGAAGGAAATGTTTGTGGGTACAACTAGACTCCCTGGGTTCTTTTAATTACTATATGTGACTTTGGACAAATTTCCTTAATCTCTCTGCTTCATTTCTTCAACTATAATATGGGTTTGGAAATAGTATCACACATACAGGATTTGTGACAGTCAATGTAAATCACTCAGAGGAAAGCTTGACACATATAAATATGAATTGTTGTTGTTATTATTATTATACAATTCTTAATTCTATTCTAGATGTTTTATTAATCCAGATTTCCGTTCTGTTCCACCTTCTCAATGTACTCTCTTTTCCCATGATGTTCTTAAAGTGGAATCATATGATCAGATCATTGGAGCACAATTGTGTTGAACAAGATGTGCAGGTCAATATGATAAATATTTTAAACCATTAAAGTAGTATAAACTTAGGACAGTTAAGTAACACATTACATAGCCAAATGTGGCAAAAACTTTGACTGCTATTATCTTGGTTAGCAGGGTTTGGGTCACTTTTAATTACTTTCACTATATTTTCTTGCACTTTAATTTTGTTTTTCCCCGTAGCTACCTTATAATTTTCAGGAAAATAGGAAACACATTACTTTTATTTAAAATATATGTAATAAATGACATGGAATTTATAATATAACTCAACTAATCTTTTGGAAAGAGTAACAGATTTTCCAAAAAGGCAAATTCCAGGAAGAAGTTCCGAGATGTTATTAGTTGGGGTATGGTAATCAAATCACACTAGGCAGAACTGACATCCATTTGTAAAAGGAGGTCAACTTAACTGCTCTTTTTATTTAGAGGGTGGATATTTATTAAGCCAAAGTTTGAGAATTAAGCTATTAGGTTGGTGCAAAAGTAATTGTGCTTTTTTGCAATTATTTTTAACTTTTTAAACTGCAATTACTTTTGCACCAATCTAATAAAAGGAATTTTCACTCCTTAATATTTCCAGTTTGTCATTAGATGGAGGGTTGTCATGTCCCATGGCTTCTCTCTGGAAATTATACTACAAAAAGTATTCATACTCATTCATCGTTGAGTTTGTGATGGTTACAGTTCAGAAAATTTAATTTTCTTGCCAATAATGCTTATATTAGATCAGTCTCTATCAGTTTCCTGTTCTTGCATTCTATCTTCCTTTCTGATTTTATTTTTGGATGCCTACTTCCAAAAGGATTTAAGGAAACAACATTGACGTATTGATCCATTCATGTATTATTTACCAAATTACGTTTTAAGTGTGTCCCACATTCCAGCTACCACACTCAGATATGGAAGAAAACAATGCACAAAATACATTCCCTTCACTCAAAAATTTAATATCAATTGAGTGATAAAGACAAATGTATAGGTCACTGTAAAGCCACATAATAAGGTGCTAATATGGGGTAAAAACACAATGGTTCCCAGGATGTCATTAGCTATATTTACTATGACATTTTAGAAGCAAAAGCAAGCCTTTGAAATTTAAACAAAATCTTTTAGTTTGGATTCAGTTAACTTAATTTTACACTTTAGACAATATGCCCAAGGGGCTTAGAAACGTAATTTATGAATCACACAATAATTTCTCAAATAATTAGTTTTGTATGAACTTTTATATAAAGTGATTTTTTTTTCTGAAAGGAAATAGATTATGAAATATATTTGCACAAGAGTGAAGTTGGTTGATTTACAGTTATTTCTTGGTTTCCACAAGATAATACATCTTAACTTAAACATTTCAGTGTATCCCCCATCACCTACATGCCCAAACCTCTGTTCAGTGTTGTAAGGGAAAAACAATAGAAAAGCATTTAAAATTTAAATGGGGAAAATACATTATTTAGGAGCAGTTTTGAAACAATTGAAGATACTATAAAATGTTTCTCAATAGAATACCTCAAAGTGTCACCATATTAGAGAAATTAGTTACTGGGGTTAAGTAGAGTTACTGGGGAAATTTGAGATGAGCTTTGATAATTTAACAGTATTTATATATATGGAAAAATAAAATGTGTCTCTATCTCCATGTGCCTCTCTTTACCAAGATGTCATTTTGCTTTCCTACAGAGTCTCGATTTCTGAAACACTTTGCTGGTACCCCCAAAAAGTTGGTCATCTCTATAATTATACACGAGAATCATTCATTCAAACTATTTTACAGAACTGTGTAGATCACAGGGCTGAATTAGGAAGTAAGGCAGACTTAGAGGAAAGTCTGAATTTATGTTAGAATGTTTCTCTTTATATAAATTTGCAGACAAACCCTCATTACCAGGAAGGAGAGATGTTTGCTGCCATAGCATGATTCTGCTTAAAAAAATTTTGTAACCTGCAGTCTTCGTATTTTGCTTCTCCCCTTTTTTTCCCTTTACTTATTTGGGAGCGTTTCATCTAAATCATTGCTTGTTGGACAGTCCTTTGTGAATCATAATCTTCTCTGATACCACTATCAGTGAAAATGGTGCTGTCAACATTTATGTCAACACTGAGGTTGTAATTTCTGACAGTAATGTTCCCGGGCTTGATCTAAAACTCTCTGTTCATGTTGACAGAGCTGCCTGTCAGAGTCCCTTCTGCCTCACACTTCTAAGCGACTAAGAACTTGGTGGGACTCACTCTAGGAAACAATCTCATTCCAAGTTCTCCCATTAGGTCCATGGCTCATCTGAAAGCACTGCCTGTGTTACCTAGAGATAAATGAATGTATAAGAGCAGGGACTAGGGTCAGCAGTAGGTTGCTATATAATGTACATAAAATATCTGCGCAAATAAAATCTACCAGTGGTGAATTTTTCCTGAGGGCTGGATCTTGTCATAACCCAATACATAAATCTGAACCCCCATTAAAGAGGATTGGTCTTACTTCTTGTTTCAAATATCATGTCTTAACATAGCTTACTTCTTGTTTCAAATTGCAAAATTATGCTCTAAAATTTTACGATTTGTATGATTAAAATGCTTCATTTTGAACGTTTCTGTTATATCATACTCATCACCATGCCCCAAATGTGTTGTGTTCCTTCCCTCATACTTTTTTTTATTTTGGTCAAATGTTTCATCTTCCCAGAAATTACTGCCACTTCTCTGTAACTATTAGATTAGCAAAATTTAAAGAAGTGTGATATTACATAAAGCTAGAGAGTAATGGCAAAACTGGTACACTCATATATTGCGCATGACACTGTAAATTGTATAAGCCTCTTCAAAAGTAATTTGGGATTATATACAAAACCTAGTACTTCTACACATGGGAATACATTCTAAGGGAATAATTCAAAATAAGATAAAAGCTATATGCACAAAAGCATTCATGGCAATGTTATTTACAACAGTTAAAATTGGTTATACGTAAATGTCCAATAAAAAAAGGCTACGCACATTATACTACATCAAATTGATTAAACTGTATAAAACATTTAAAGATATAAAGTTCACTCTATTATTTTCTACCTTATGACCACATCTCCGCAATCTCCCTTTTGAACTGCTTTTTCTTGTGTAGCCCAAATATAAACATCCTCTAAATGTATTAATGAACTATCCTGGGTTATACAGCTCTGCTCAGAATTCTTCCATCATAGCACACTTCCTACTATGAGCATGACTCACTGTTTTTCCTACTAGACCATGAACCCATTGTGGATATGAACTGTGCCTTTTATCACTATATCTTTGAAACCTAAATATTGTAGACTATCAATAAGTATGAACTGAATTGCTCCACATTGACAAAAAAAACAAAACACACAAAAAAAACGGCTGTAATCCTTGGTAAGTAGCAAAAGCAAAACACTAAAAAATACATCAACACTGTAAAAATTTCCAATGTACTAATTTCAAGAATTAAGGAGTCAAGATATACAAAGAAGAATGAAAATGATGCCAAAATTAGATTGCTGTGACTATAAGTAATTTAAATTTTATCATTTCCTTTACTGCTGTTATAAAGAAAAATTAGAAATGATACTATGTTTAATACCTAATTGCATATAAAAGTTCTATGAATTAAATTATTTAAAATGAAGACATTATTTCTTAACTTTTTTTAAACTTCCATTTTCTGTGAGTATATGACAGCTAGAAGGTGGATCCCTTTGATAAATCAATAAATTAATCTGTGATACTGCTTCCTCATCTACAAAATGAAGGTAATAATACCAATATTATCACAGTGCTAAACAAACTATCTACTAAATACTCATGCAAATGGGATGGAGGAGCTCTTCTGTATCCAGGAACATGGTAAAATTCAATTCAAAGCTTCAAAGAAGGTACCCAAAGTGAGAAATACTGCATATTCCATGCCTGACACAAAGAGAACATAATACCTGATTTGCTTCTAATCTCCTAATAGTTATGTTTTGACCCACAAAATGGAGAGATTTCCACTGCACACAAACTTTTCCACCTTCAAGGTTGATAAATAATAGTGTTTTATTTTTTTATTTTTATTTTTTTCAAAAACCTGGTCTTCAGAGGCTATACTTGAGCTTATGCTTACCTGTCTCCAGTTCCAAAGACCACATCTATTGAATTAGATTCCACTGATGTACTCTCACAATCTTATTTCATAGTACTCAAAGTGGTCACCTCGTTGTTTTTTTTTTTTAAAAAAGCAAAATCCAAATCTTTTAGGACACACACACACACACACACACACACACACACACACAAGGTCTGACAATTAAGCTCGCAAACTCATCCTAGAAAAAGTGCTACATACCTCATTGCTGAATATCATGATGGTCAACTTCAAAGTACTCCCCTTGGAAAGCTATGCACCAACACCAGCGCCTAGTACACCCTTAAAACAATTTTGGAATTATTTTTCTGGAATGGCCATCAGAGCTCTTATCACATTACCCTTGATGTCCTGAATGTCATCAAAATACTTCCTTTCAATATGTCCTTTATCTTCGGGTAAAGAAAGAAGATAAAGGACATATTGGGAGCCAAATCAGGTGAGTAAGGAGGGTGCTCCAATACAGTTATTTGTTTACTGGCTAAAATCTCCCTCACAGACAGTGCCGTGTGAGCTGGTGCATTGTCATGATGCAAGAGCCTTGAGTTGTTGGCGAAAAGTTCAGGGCGTCTAACTTTGTCATGCAGCCTTTTCAGCACTTCCAAATAGTAAACTTGGTTAACTGTCCAGTTGATACAAATTCATAATGAATAATCCCTCTGATATCAAAAAAGTTTAGCAACATCATTGCAGGAAATTCACGAACTTTATTGTCAGACCTTATATTTCCCTGAGTTTTCCTAACTGCATATAACCATGAAACAACCACCACAATTAAGTTACTGAACAGTTACATCATCTGAAAGATTTCCTCATGCTACCCCTTTGTAGTCAACCCCTCTCTCGAATCCACTACCTGGTGAACATTATACTGTTTTATGTTTCTATAATTTGACTTTTACAGAATGTCATATGCATGGTATCACACAGTATTTTGCCTTTGGAGTCTGGCTTCTTTAACTTAGCATAGTGCTTCTGAGATTCATCTGTGATTCTGGGTTTGCTCCTTTTTGTTGATGAGCAGTGGGTGTGCTATATAGTTAATTTATCCGTCAGTTGAAGGACATTTATGTTGTTTCCAGTTTTTGGCAATTATGAGTAAAACACCTATAAACATTCATGAATAAGTTTCTGTGTGAATATGTTTTCATTTCTCTTGAATAAATACTTAGGGATTGCATTGTCTGGTCATATGTAAGGGGTTATTTAATTTTTTAAAAAACACACCTTCCAAACTAACTGTACAATTTTGCATTCTTACCAGCAGGGTTCCTGGTGCTCCACGTCCTTGCCAGTGTTTGGTATTGTCAAGTTTTCTTTTCTTTTTCCAGTCTAATGTGTGTCTAGTGGTATCCCATTGTGGAGTTTTGAATTTCCCTAATAGCTAATGATATTGAGCATCTTTTATTTACTTGTCATTGATATATTTATTTAAGGGCTGCCGTTTAGCTCTTCACCTCTTGCTTTTTGGTATTCATGTTCTGTATAACATAATAACCACTACGTCCTTGATATGCCACCATGGGGATGGTCATATGTAAGGGGTTATTTAACTTTTTATAAAATCATTTACAAAATCATTCTGTGTTTGGATCCATTAAAACCTCTTATGCAGGAGGCACTCAAGAAATATCCCATCAGAAGGGAATGAAAAAAGAGTAGGTGAGTCTCACAAAAGTTCTTTCCCTGCTACCAAATTTCTTCAATGACCTCAAGTTCAATGGAGTGACAACTGTGGCTATGGAATCTTGAATCGGCTTGTCAAATGAGGTTCTGCATTATTTTAATGCAGTCTACTCTAAAACTGAAATGTAGAGGGCTGTGATGAACAAACCAAAAAATGCTTAATGAGTATTTATTATCTCCTCTGCTGCTAAGGCTCCATTCGCTGTGCAGATATGTCACTAATATTAGGGACGTCATTCTATGCCTAAATACTTATTAAAGGTTTACTATGTATAAGACACCATGTTTGTTGCACAACAAATGTTTGTTGAACTGAAGATAAATACATAACACTACATATTACCAAAAAAATCTATAACTTACATTAAGTCATTCAAATATTTCTAATCCAAAAGTCACACTGAGACATTTTAGTAAGCCCTGATAGCATGCTAGGTAGAGTGGATGACTGAAATATGAAAAACATAACTCCTGTCCACAAGAGTTTGTGGTTTTGATGAGAAGACATACATACATGAGCCAGATGAGAAAATATATGGCGAAAAGTGCTAAGTTACATATTGACACGTGTACAAATGTAATAATAGAGATGACTATAACCACAGAAAATGGTTTCCTAACAAAGATGAAACACAACAGAGTCATAATAGACGGTGATATTAATAATTAGAATTTCTTTCTTGGCCCCAAAGCACAAGGGACATAAGAATCCACAGAATAAACAGTGAAGAAAAGGAGTGCTAATTAGATCCTGGAACAAAACTTATCACCCAGGAGAGGAAAGGAATAAAGGTTGAATTTGGCAGCTATGCCATGCTTCAGGTGAGATACAGATGTGAGTGACAGGTAATATTTCCCAGGTTCACAGAGCACATAGGGAGGGGACTAGTGCTAATGATATTTAGAAGAGCAAGATGAAGACAGACAATATGGAGAAGAGTTAGAAATACAATGAAATGTTAGACATCAGTTTTAGGAGGAAAAACAAAAGTTTTAGGGCACAGGAATAAGGATCAGTGCAAAAGCCTCTTTTTTTTTTTTTTTTTTTTTTGCTTTGGTCAAGATGAAGGAGATATAGCATCATCTAAGGAATTGTATTTGATGAAAGGCCTGTGGTAACTACTGGGACAGGTCCAGAAAGGGAACTATTTTTGTTTTATCTGTTCATGGAACAAGGTTGATTCCTTGAATGAAGCTGCAATTGGGGTTAGCTGAGGAAAGCTGTAAAATACTGAATTGGGAAAATCGAGTCAAAATTGACATTAATGAGCATGGCTGAAGCATAGAAAAATATTATGGGTAGTTTTGATATCTGATATTTAGGATTTTAACAAAAAGAGGCTGATGGTATCCCCCTTCAGTATTATATTTTGCCTGCTCTTAGAATCCAAGATCATATTTTCTTCACTGGTACAGAGCTAGTCATTTTCAACTGGTAATTACATAACTTCCTCTTCCTCCCCAAGGAGAGAGTCCATTTTACAAATGAAGTATACAAATAAATAAAGGCACCAGTGGAGCTAGACCTGCGAGCTTTTAGAGAACCGATAAAATTTGATTAAATTCTTCTTTTGTTATTATGTTTTCATCACCTTTGTCATTGTGTCTACACTTCTGAACTGCACCTGGGAGCGGCAGTAACAAGGTATCACAAAACTGGCTTTTCTCACTCTAATTCCAACCTGCCAGGAGCAGCAAGCACAGGAAATCACAGGGGAAAACCCCATGTCATACAATTTACTGCCCAATTTTGCAAACCCGAGAGGTTTAGCTACTAGTACTTTCCAGAGTCTCAAATAAGCTTACTAGTTTGGGGCTATTTATTCATAATAAACTTCTAAATATTCAAGATCAAAACCATGGGTTTTCAGCTTATGATGAATATTCCTTGAGGATTTCCAGGAAAGAAAGGAGTTCAATATACAGAGGATGCCATATAATTCTACTTCTCTGTTACTACCTAATATTTACAGTGAAAACTGTACCATTGCAGAGCTAAAAGAGACCTTGGAGATAATCTGATTTAATGAGTTCATTTTGAGGAAAGTCTGAAAATGAGTTATCCAAGATCACACAGTTATTTAGTAGAATAATAAATATACGAATCTGGGTTTATAACTCTGCACAGGCATATCCTACATTCAGAAATTGAATTGAATTCACTTCAACAGAAGCCCAGAGCTGTTCTACAAAAGAAGTAAAAGGCATAACATTTTCCCTCAATAGCCTTATACTGTCTACAAAACACCCGGGTAAACCAGATGATTCTTTTTTGACTCCGTATGATTTTAACCTAAACTGAATCCATGGAAATAGCAAATGTAAGATGCTGTACTCCAGAAATCTTGTTGAAGGTGGACATTAAGTGATCGTTGAAGGATGGCAAGAGGATGTATGGATAGACAGATGGGGTCTTTCTGTACTATAATACAGAAAAAAAAAAGGTGTAGGGCCATGGGATTTAAAAAATGAGAATGAAGATGATATATGAACGTAATAAAGACAGGAGAAACTCTATACACTCATATTTTTAAATTAATAAGACTCAGATATTTTAGTTATAAGAAAAGTATTTAATTTACTTTTAGAATCTGCTTCTGGACTTATTAAACAAGCTGGAGTAAAGCTAACACTGCATCAAAAGTATCAAGTAGCAGCTATAGATTTCTTGTTATTTTGCTTTTAAATGATTATATATTGTATATATAATTATATAAGGTTATATATACTATATAGTTATATATACTATATATAGCTATGTATATAAAACTATATATATATAGTTTTTATGTTAATACTTTTTGTTTTGAAATATTTAATATTCACAAGATATTTCAAAAATAATACATAGAGTTCCTATGTAACTTCCCCTTTTTACCAGTGATAACATCTTATGTAAGTATAGTATTAAAACCAGAATTTTACATTAATACAATACTATTATTTATTTTTAAAATAACATTATTTTACATATACATTCTGAAATGTCTTACTGATTGACTCAAGACCAGGCAAAGAGGGATCAAAACAAGGAAATTATTTAATACCTGTTTTAGTTAGGGTCCCTTCAAAACACAGATGGCATGCACAGAGGGGTAACTGGAGATTTTAAGACAATTTTAAAAGACGTGGGCAGGATTAGGAGAAAATTATGAGAGATGACGAAGCTCTCTGCAGTAGCAATAGTAGCCGGTAATAGCCCTAAGCCTAAGGTGCAAATGAAGGGAACACTTATGAGAACTCAGAGAGAGCTATACTGTTAGAGTAGTGGTACAGCAGACAGGAGCTGTGTAACTTTTGGAAAAGAAATGCAGCAGCTAGGGCAGCTGGATGGCTCAGTTGGTTAGAGCACAAGCTCTGAACAATAGGGCTGCCAGTTCAATTCCCACATGGGCCAGTGAGCTGTGCCCTCCACTAGATTGAAGACAATGAGCTGCCGCTGAGCTTCCGGAGGGGTGGCCGGATGGCTCAGTTGGTTAGAGCACAAGCTCTGAACAACAAGATTGCTGGTTCAATTCCGGCATGGGATGGTGGGCTGTGCCCCCTGCCACTAAAGATTGAAAACGGTGACTGAACTTAGAGCTGAGCTGCACTCTCCACAACTAAATTGAAGGACAACTCCCAAGACGAAAAAGAAATGCAGCTACTATCTACCTGTGATCTTGCAAAAACTTAGCTGCGAATAAATACCCCAACTCATCTCTCCTCCCTCATTCTGGTCTTCTGTTTTTTCTTCCTATTGCCCCAAACAAACCAGAGGATAAAATGAGCATTCAAACCATTCAGTACAGGGTCACTTCCCGGAACACTGAGCGGAGTGAGAAGAGCAGATGAGTCCAGAGAGGAAACTAGGTATACAGTTCAATGACATGCAGAACTGATTTTGATAAAAGCACTTAGTTAATTCAATAGAGAAAGGACAGTTTTTCAGCAAATGATGCTGTACCAATTTTGTTTTCACACACAGACACATACAAAGAAAGAAAAAAACACACAAAAACTTTAATCCATATATTAAAATTAACTCAAAATAGATCATAGACTTATCATTAAGTAACATAATGCATAAAACAGGAGAAAATCTTTGCTACAAGTTAGACAAAGAATTCTTGAATAGTCAAAAGCATAACCCATTAAAAATGAAAAAAAAAAGTACTTTATCAACATTTATACCGTCTTTTCATCAAAAGATACTATTAAGAGAATGAAAGGACAAGGCACCACTAGGAAAATAAAATGTTTGCAAAATATATATCTAGTACTGAACTTGTGTCCTAATCATATAAAAAACATTCAAAGCTCATAAGTAAGCAAACAAAACAATTGTAAAAAATGGGCAAATTATTTGAACAGATAATTTATGAAAAAAGATATACAAATGGCGCATATATATATATATATATATATATATATATATATATATATATATATAATGTGCTAAATATCATTAGCCATTAGGGATGTGTAAATTCAAATTACAATGGGATACCACCGCACACTTATTAAAATCTAAAATTAAAAAGACCAAAAATGCCAACTGTTGGTAAGGATATATAGTAGAACTGGAATAATCACTTTGGAAAACAGTTTGGCAGTTTCTTGAAAAGCTAAACATACACCTATCATATTATCCAAACATCCTACTTATTCCTAAAAATGCACACCTCACACAAGAGAAAGGAAGCATATATATAGGAAGACTTGTACAGGGATGTTCATAGCAGTTCTATTTGTAATGGACAAAATCTAGGAACAATTCAAATAATTAAATGGATAAACAAATTGTATTTTGTAGACGTTATAGAATATTATTCAGGAAAAAATAAACATAAGTAAGTATCACAAGAGATGTGCTATTTGAATATATACTATCTGCTTATTAAAAACAAAACAAAACAAAACGAAAAAACTAGTAAATGCAAACTAACCTATGGTGACAGAAAACAGAACAATGGTTGCCTGAAGAAAATTAGGAGGGAGACATCATAGCAGGGTGAAAGGAATCTCTTGGGAATAATGAATATGTCCACAATTTTGATCATGCTGATGGTTTCACAGGTGTGTACAATGTCAAAACTTAACAAACTGTGTACTTTAAACATGTACATTTTGTGGTAAGTCAATTATACCTCATTTACACACTAATATCCCATATCCTAGCCTCTTACTTCTGTTGTTTTTTCTCATTTTACCACACAATCTGCTCTATTTCACATTCTAATGTTTCAGTATTTCTCTTGATAAAAGAAAACTTGTATCTCATAAAATAAGGAAGCAATGGACTAATAAATTTTAATTAAGAACATATACATAATTAAAAAACAACAACAAAACCTTTCAGCTATTGGCACCTATTGTATTAAAATCATCAGTTTTTGATTCCCTCTCCTCCAGTAGATTCTGTCATCTGTCAGTGTCTTATTAAACATTTTAGTACAATTCTGCCATGGTCATCTTCCCATATGTAATTTAAAATAGATGAATGAATGAAGTCTAATCTTAAGGATGTAGAAATCTAACATTGGAGTCAAGACAAAAATCTGTCTAAACTTACGCAAGAACTATAAAAACTCATATCACATCACATGGGGCCAAATAGGCAAAGAATTGCCTAGCTCAACAGCCTGGGACAGAAAAGGTGAAAATAGCAGAGGTTACAATTATGGCAACAACAAAATCCAACAGAGATGAAGAATCAAGGAATATTGGAGGTGGATGGAAACCATTTGACTATTTTCACCACATAGCCATACACCTGACCTTTCTCCTCGCCCGACACTCCTCCCTCCCTCCCTCTTACCCAGTCAATAGAGTGTTTTTATTCTCTGGTTAAAGTGTTTTCTGTTGTTTCTTTGTGCTCTGCCTGGCTTCTGCCATTTCTCTTTCTCCTTCTCATGGCTATTTCAGAAAGATGGCTTTCGTGACCAACCAATGGGGTACACACCAATGTGAGAGACCACTGATTCCTAGTCAGAAAAATGCCATTGAAATTCTCTCTGGTTTCCTGAAGATCTCACTGAAGTACAGCTCCCTCTTCTTCATTCTTTTTGTTATCGAGAGAACTTTAAAAAAAAATTTTTTTTTAAGACTCCAGCTGGTCTGTTAAAACTTTTCTCTCTTAAGCTGTGCCACTGCATGGTTTCTATTATGAGCATGGTTAAATGATTCTTAATGAATTCTCTTTATCAGTAAGACTCAGCTCAGAGGAGGATTTAATACTTTTAATTCTATATGGACACAAATGAGTCACCAAATTGTCCTGTGCTATTACTGAGAAGATATGTTGCTTTCATGTAATTACATTAAATTTTCAATTTTTGAGAGTCTTCTTTAAGGTATGTGACTATACACATTGGGTAGAAGGGATAAGCACAAATAATTGTATCCAGGGTCCGGAATTGGAGTTGGCCATTACTTAAAGAAGAGCTGAGTTCTAAGATAGCTTGTGCCATGTAACACGTGACTTCAGAGTGAAAGCATGTATAGAAATCAAGCACTTCTTAGAACTGGTGAATATAAACATGTGGTCAGAAGATCACAATTATCCAGACATTTGGGGATGTTGCTGTTTGAAGACCGACCGACCATTTAGAATTACAGTTGAGGAAAGGCCCAGAAGAGATACAGTGTGTTTCTGTTAGCTTCCTCTGAGAGTTATTCCCATTGCTGCCTCTATAGATCATTTGCTAATTAATCACACAGTGTATTCTATAGTAGTCTTGAATTGTAACTAAAATAATTCTTGCTGTATGCTTATCTTGCATTTCCCCAAACAAATGATAGGATTCTTTGGGGCAAAGTCCGTAAGTTCTTGGCTTCTACAAGAGGAGGCTGCTTACAGTTTGTGCCTAATAAATATGTTAATTTTTGATACGTTACCAAAAGATAGAATGAACAAGGCTTATATGACAAATAAATATAGTAGAATTAAAGGGGATATTATAAAATCTTAAAAAAGTTAAGGCTCATAAAAAGAAGTCCTACTTAAGGGTCAAGTCTAGAAGAGGCATGAAACCTACTACTTTATAGACATTGAATGGAATGGGAAGCCAAAATATAGGGAAAAAAATAATTATTAATGAATGAAAAGAAAAATATGTATTTAGGAGGCATTAATAACTTTTCAGGTTAAAATAATGTTACAGCAAGTATGAAAATAAAATACCATGGATTTTACTGTGTATCCTAGATCTCATGTGAAACTACATCTTGAGCTTTAAACTCCTGTTTTCGTGGGATCTTGTTAGACTGACACAAAGCAGGGACAGATAAAAGATGTATTTGTTTCCCACAGCTACTGGAACAAATCACCAAAAAGTTGATGGCTTGAAAAAAAAGAGAGAACATTTTTTTTTTTTTTTTTCTCCCTCTCACTGTTTTAGAGGTCAGGAAACTGAAATTAATACCACTGGTACAATATCCAGATGTCAGCAAGGCCACAGTTCCTCTGGAGTTTCTAGGAGAGAATCATTCCCTTGACTTTTCCAGCTTTTGGTGGCTGCTGATATTCCATGGTCTGTGCCTGCATAAATCCAAACTCTGCCTCTGTAGTCACACTGCCTTCTCTTCTTCAGTCTGTTCCTACCTCTTATAAGGACATTTGTGATTGAATTTAGGGAACGCCCCGATGATCCAATACAAATCTCTTGATCTCATAATCTTTCACTGAACCACATATGCAAAGATCCTTTTTCCAAATAAGGTAACATTTAGAGGTTGCAGAGATTAGGTTCTGACATCTTGGGAAGCAATTATCAGCCTACCATAACAGCTAGCACTGCTGTTGCTGTTATTAAATGTAGCATCATATTTATAACTTTGACTTTGTGATTAGACAGAGCTGAGTTCACATCCTGTATTATCTAAGTCATATTGAAGAAATTATGTACTTCTCTGTGTTTCAATTTCCCCATCTGTTAAATGGGATATGCATGACTAGTATCTCACAATATTGTCATAATGATTAAATAGGAGAGTGTATAAAAAACTTTAGCATGGTTTGGACTTAGTAAGTTCTCAATAAATTACAGCTATAATTATTTTTATAAAAGTAATAAACCCTCTAAGTTATTCAAAACAAAATGTCAGTTAATTTAAGGGTTACAAAAAGTCGTAAAGCTTGGCTACTGTTTTCAGAAGCTAACAATCTAACTGATGACATAAAATTTACATGCATACAAGAATACCAGAGAAGTAAGAAATGCATCCTGGAAATCACAAATGCTAGAGCTGTTTAAAATAAGTATTAATCAAAGACAAGCAGGTTGTTTTTTTTTTTTTTTTTTTTTTAAAGGTTTGAATTGGTGGCGCTGACAGGTAGCAGATGCAGGCAGTTACATGAGAATAGGGCCTGTGTGGCAGTAGGGAAGGACAGCATCGGGTAGTAGGCAACTGATAGACTAGTACACAGAGGGTGCAGGAAAGGCTGGAGGAAAGTATTAGAATGGTGGGCTAAAGACACACTGTGGTCAAGACACTAGCTTAGAAGTTCCCCGAAGGCAATGGCTCTCCTCTCTTTCTTTCTCTCAGTCACACACACACACACACACACACACACACACAAATCACACAAATTATATATATGTATGTATATATATTTATCCCATTTTCGTGCCTGTCCCCTAAGCGTTATTCAAACAGTATTTACTTCATGATTGAATTAGAATAGAAGATGAGTGAAGATTGAACAGACATTTTTTGTTGTTGTTGTTGTTGTTGTTGTTTTAAGTCTCCCTGAAGCTGCGATTACCTAGGAAAAAAGGTTAAATTAGGGTTTCTAAACTATGGCACCACTGACATTTTGGGCTGGAGAAGTCTTTGTTGGGGTGGGGTGCTGTCCTGTACATTGTGCAATGTATGGTTTTAACCATCCCTGGCCTCTACCCACTTTCAGTCTGGTTTTACATCTCCTCAAGTTGTGACAACAACAAAAAAAGTCTCCAGAAATTGCCAAATGTCCTTCCGGGATGGGGACAAAAATCACCCCAGGTTCAGAAATACCGGCTTAAAACAAGTAAAGCATTATGGGAACTAACTTCAGTTGAGAAGAGTTTCAAACATGAGAAGTTGGAATAAAATCAACCAAATATACTACTATACTTCCAGAAGACACGTAATATATACTGGCTTAACCTCGTGAAATCTAGAACTCAATTCCCTTGGTAATATCACAATATAAGAATTTCATTATATTCCTAATATATTTTTTTTTAAATCCAAAACCACAGACTGAGATGTTTCTTCAGGTGCTGCCATCACTAATACCTTTTGAGGGGAGGATTGTCACAAAACAGGAAGAACCAGCCTGCCAGGGTTGTTGAGAAGGCTGTGGCTTACATTTCCACAACTCATGCTTGCTGTACAGAGGACACACGCATACCCAGGGGCACACCGCACATCCCGTTATCAGAACTAGACTTGATTTAAAAGGAACAAAGAAAACACACATATTGATTTCTGCTGCATTACATATATTTACACATCAAAGGAAAAGAACACAGAAATGTTTCAATTTGAGTTACTTACTTAGAATTCCATTATTAAAAAGAAATTTCATTCTCTAGCAAATTTGCTTATATTATATTTTTGTTGCTGTTTTTTTGTTTTTTTTTCACACGTTCATGGCCAAATGATTTCCTTTTTTGGGTTGTGT
Source organism: Rhinolophus sinicus (assembly GCF_057876585.1). Lineage (NCBI taxonomy): Eukaryota > Metazoa > Chordata > Mammalia > Chiroptera > Rhinolophidae > Rhinolophus > Rhinolophus sinicus. Next base: position 91,662,070 of record NC_142504.1, read on the forward strand.
TTTCTGGAATACAATGAAACTGGCTATGGCTATAGGAAAACAATATATGCAATTGCTTGTTTAGCATAACAATACAAATAAATAAATTTGGAAATATTCCATACTATAAAACTTAATATTTGGGACTCCAGATAGAGTTTTCATTAACTCATTGTAATCGAATAAAGTATGAACCTGGAAAAATTAAGTTCCCAGGTAATACAAGAATCCCTCTGTTTTAAGCATTATTTAAATAAGTTCTAGCTCCAGTCAAAATTATAAAGTTGCTAAAATTTGAAGGAAAATCCTCCATTCCTTCTTTAATAGCTTATTTTCCTTGATTGCACCAGTGTCTGGGCATCTAATACATTAATGCTTTTATGTGGGTAATTTACGTATTTACTTGTTCAACAAAATTTGATACTTACTATATATCACAGTATTCAACAGTGATATTATCAAGATGAATATCCTACAGATTTCCTATTCTCCCTGACCTCATTTTTCTCCTTAATTAAGGTATTCTTGCCCCACTTGATTCCTTCCAAAACCTAGTTTCTCTTTTATCCACAAGAATTTCTTCTATTTTAAAGATGATATGATGAATGAATTATTACTCGTATATTTCTTAAGGATATATGACTCCTCTCTGATAACAAATATAATAATAGGATATTTTAAAGTAGAAGATTTTTATGACTTGAGGGGGGCCAGCATTATTTGGGGATGATGCTTATTATAGCATCCCTCTAATCACATGATTTCGGGAGTCTATATTTCTGACTACTTAAAGTATATGCTTCTCAAATTCACCGTGTTTAGGAGCCTGCAAATATTTCTCTCATCTTTTGAGAAGAAGGATATTGAAGAATTTGGTTATTTAGCTAAAAGGAATTAATAAATATGGGGGGGGGGAACAGGTAAAAAGACTGATGATTCAGCTCTGAATCTAATGTACACTCTATTTTTTTAGGTCTAAACTTCAACTTCCCAGTGTCCCAATCTCACTGAGATCTTGATAACCCCAAGAAAGGACTTTCTAGCTGAAACTATCAGGGGACTAAAATATAAGTGAAGAAATGACTGAATAGTAACTCCATATCCAGATCTGCTCTAGATCCTGTGGAAATGAAGAAACTCTGCTGCAACTCACTTCTCCATGGGACAGCAAAGTAATGCTCGCATGAAATATCCCAGAGTGTCAAAGTGGATGGAGTTGTCATGATCAGGGATGATTGCATGGTGAGTTTTGATATATCCTTTATCTGTCTATATGCCACAAAGAAAAGAATATGTGAAAACAAGCTTTAAGATGATTAAATTACCCCAATTTACTTTTATTTATGGTTGTGTAGTTCCCAAGGATAGTGTTTGGATTGAATGCATTTTGACAGCATGACAATACAATTTCCATGTTCAGTGTGAGATCACACATTGCTATGCAGATCTGTTACCTGCTTTGTTGCGTTTTCCTGGATCTGGTTATCTACCACCTCACCATTCGGTACATAATTACCATCTTATATTTCTACCTTAAGATGGAACAAGCAAAATTAAACTAAGGGCACACGAAGAGAATCCAGACATTTTTATTTCATTGCAACACAATGAAATGTAATTTGGTTTTTAAGATTGGGAGCCATTGTGTATACTTAAGAATACTTGGATCTCAGTGCTAGAAGAAAGCAAGTAAAAGGATAATGACAGTATTCTTTTACTGTACTCAAAAAATTGGTTCATATTTTCACAGAAAATTTTCCTCTGTCTTAAAATCCTTGGGAATTTTCATAGTAAACAAATGCTCTAAACAGTCAGACTGTCCACAACAAGACTACAATAATAGGAATCACAAGTAAGTAGTTGTTTTCAAACTTGATTTTCAAGAATCTGAATTTTTTTTTTATTTTGTGATGGTGGGAAAGCCACATTTTTAAAAAAATTTTTATCATGAGTAATGACTAACACCAGTGTCTGAGATCTCTATTTGTTATACATGTAACTAGACAGGATAGAATAAAACCTTCTCCCTTATTATGTATGCACTGCATAGAGCCAGAAGTCTCTAAGAGACCCTAACTTGATTTTTGTTTCTTTATGGCTCTATGCAACACATACGTAATCAGGTAGGATCATTTGAGAGTAGTCAGATGGTTCTCTATTTAATCATCTCTAGTCTACTAATATGCAAAATTATAAAACGTCCAGCATTAGACATCTCCTTTAGTTAAGACATTAATGTTTCTTATTAAAATGCAAATATATTATTAAACATTAATAACTTATTATTAATTAGTTAATCAATTTTTATTCTGACAAAAAGAAGGACCATGACACAATGGGAGATAGAGCCTGGGCAAGAATATTTATAAGGAGATCAGCAAAGGCCTAAAGCATGGGTCATTGCTGGGAGGAAGGTTTAGATGAGGCTGCACAGAGAAGGGATTCTAGGAAGAAAGATAATATTCTGGGAGCATTGAGTCTTTCAGATCTGTCTCAAATCTCGATACCTGGGTAATCATAGATGCTGAGCTAGTGATCTGACCTGAAATGCGTGTGTGTAATGGGGAATAGGGAGAGTCATATCATTATGGCTTATATGGATTGTCATTCGATAATTTAGATTTAATTTGGAGAACACCTGTGAGACCGAATTTGGGACTTTTTCTGGACATATGCCTAAATTTGAGCAAAAAACATGGCCACGATTTTGGGGAAATGGTTGCATTTTTGAGATACTGAGAAAACTAATAAAATAAAACTAGTCAATAATAATAACAATAATAATAATAATAATAATAATAATAATAATATTGTTTATGTAGCAGCTAGTGCATGGAATAAGATTGTGCAAGATAAAGAAAGGACAGTGAAATATAAAAGAGCAGATAGGAAGGGCAACTGAGTTAGTCATGAAAGGTGTCCCTGGATGCTTCACTTTTGTCCTCCCCATGTAACATCCTCAGAGAACAGTCCTCTCTAGGTAGTAAATCCTAGTTCCAGTGGTTCCTTTTACAAGTAGAACATTAGTTGGCATGTCAGAAGTCATGGCCAATATCAATAATAGCTAAATATTTTGAACCCTTACAATGAATCAAGCATTCTCTTCAACACTATATATATAATGTCATTTCAGACTGGTTACAAAGGCCAAGCCAGAGAATTACAAAGGCATCTAGAGAGACCATCTCCAAATGTGGAAGGGGATTTAAACATAGAGAGTCTAGTGCTTCAACCTGACTTTCCAGACATCATGATACACATTCCTTTTATCTCACCTTCTAAATAATAATAACTACTACTTTAATGTCATATCACATTACCAATTCACTTACTATCAATGTTTTGATGCTTAGAATACTTACATGCTCATAACTTTTACTTTTTCATTTAGCTCTCAAAACAACCTTGGAATTAACGATAACAAAACCAGAGTATAAATGAAGTAATTTCCTAAGTCACACAGGAACAATGATCAGAACCAGGTTTTAAACCCAGGCAAGAGGGAGAACTCTTAATTACAAGACACAGTGAGTGACTTTATGGGCCTTGGCTTGGTATGACCATCAGTAAGTCTCTTACTTCCCTTTGGTCAAGTCTGTAAAATGAAAGGGCTGCAACTGGAATTCTAAAGTGCTTCCTAGCTTTTAAATTCTATGACTCAGTCCTAGTGAGGCTATGGGGAAACCGTCACTCTCACATCCCACCGGAGAGTCTAAACATAGATTGATTGCCTCATAGCAGAAACTTGCCAAATAATTTTTTCCCTTCTAAGGGTTTAACCCAGGATATACAACATATAAAGGCAAGGCAAGCTGTGATAGATGAGAATGCTTATTTGAGGTTTATATATACCAGCATACAGTTTGGGAACACCTTCGCTATCTAATAAGAAGAGATTGACTATTTACATTTTGATACATGATCATGCGCTTATTGTGTTTTTAGAGATTAATTAATGATATTGTAAAAGCTCACAATACAATAGTGGGCAAAAAAAGAAAACAAGATGTAAAATTATAAATATAGGACTACCTGGTTTTGATTTATATTTTATGCATGTGTTTACATTCTTTAAAAGAAAATGCGTGCAAGTATTAGCTTTTCTTGGTAACATAATTATACATGATTTCTATTTTCAATTTTTCCCAACAAGCATTACTTTTATGATCAGAAAAGTGTAATATTTTGAAACAAAATATATTCAACATATATCAAATCCCATGAACGAGTTCCCTTTTCTCTCTTTTTCACTTCTGAGTATATTAGAGGATCAATTAGGTTCTGACTTTCCCTGGATACCTCCTCACCCCTCACCACCAGGCATTGGTGACATTCTTACTGCAACCACTTGGGTAAATCTTTGGAATGACCACGTATATTTAAAAAGACTACACAGATTTCTTGCCTGGAGAACATGTTGATGGCACCAAGCCTTCCATAGCCTGAGACCCTATCCATGAAGGCCTGTGTAGTACTATTAAATCCATGACCATCTGATATTGCCTCTAATAGTATGTAGCATATATTTTGCACACAGTAAATTTTAAGTTATAATAATTGAAAATAAGCATAAGGCAATAAAAAGAAATAACTGAACTCAGTAGCACTGTGGAGTAGTTCTTTATGAGTTCTATGCGGGGAAACTGAGTTGAGAATAAAACCATGAAGGCAAGCGTGCTTGTGATAGCAGACCTTCCAGAACGACCTGTGAAGCAGAACCAGTCTTTAGTGTGCACACACCTGGGCCTGCAGTAGTGTCAATCTGCAATTCTAGGAATCAGGGCTGATTAATAGTATAAGGAGAACTAGAAATATTTGCCTGGCTCCAATTTTCTCTTAATTGTATCTATGCTATTACGATAATGGGGCTTGAAAATCTTAAAATGTCATTGGTTATGGTCTATAGGAAAGCCAATGTGAACTTGTTCCATTGTATCATATCTTCCCCCCAAAATCTGTTCAAATCACCCCACTATTAGCGTTCTTTCTCTCTTTTTATTGTTGTTAGCAATTATCACTTTATTGGAATATTCAACTATGTGAATTTTTTATTTTGTACCTTGGCTGTATTTATCCATTTCTCCCTCTATATCCTTTTTGTGAATTTTGCAAATGCTAGAATCATTTGCTTGATTTTTAAAATCTCACCAAGAAGTAATGTTATAAAGTTAGGGCTCCTATGAGCAAGGCCCAGGTCCACTCCTAAGAAGCAACAATGAAGTAGGAAAAGGGACCTGAGGACTTGATCTGTAATTATGTATCTCTTCTATTGTTTTCTTTTTCTCTTCACCAGAATGTAAGTTATAGGAGGGCACCCTTTCTTTTTATTCTTAATGTAACCCTGGTACCTGAAAAAGTATCTGGAACATAGGGAGCGTTCAGTAATTATTTCTGAGTGAACAAAAGAATATTTACAAAAAGTTGCCCTCCAAGAAAAATTACATCATTATGAGAGGCTGCCTCAGCAATCCTCAAAAAATAAATGCATAAATAATATATATATATATATATATATTTATTTATTTATTTTTTTTTTTACTAAACCCATAGGGTTTGGCCAGGTTGGGTAGGGTTGAATAAGCTGGTTTGAGAGAATTCAGCCTAAAAAGTGACATAATTCTCCTTGTATCTATCAGAGAACTATGCTAAATTCATTCATTTTTCAAGCCCCTAACATGACCTGATCAATCCCTAACACGTAATTGTGACAGATCAAGTATTTCTCCATCATGCTTTGTGATCCAAGACATCAACTTTAATCTTGTTTAATCCAAAACAATCACATTTGAGCAGGCCAAAAAACAAACAAACAATAACAACAAAAAGCCCTAAAAATTTTTTTAAAAGGATAGGATAGGCCACAAAGGGCATAGTCACTAGACATTTATTGTGTTAATTGACACACTCTGCTTGCATACCAGCCACAACAGGAAAGAAATTCCTATGTGTATAAGACACAAAGTGAAAGACTTATAATGGTAATTGTTATTATTCAATAATCTCTCTTTGTTTTCAGTTAATACACAGAGGAAGTGGATTATGCATTTTCAGTGAGCTTTCAATTATATAGTTGTAGATAGTAAATATAAGATATGCATATGTTCCAGAATTAAGACTATTCTGACTTCCCCTGACACCTATTTTTAGGTTTTGCTGAAAGTCTTTGTGTGACCAGGGAATTGAATAATAAAATACGTGATCAAACAAAATTTAACGAGGGTATTTTCTATTGTTGAAATACTCCACAAATAGCATGCTCACACACTATCGGATGAAGATTTGCTCATATAGTCTAATGCTGTGTGTGTGTGTGTGTGTGTGTGTGTGTGTGTGTGTGTGTGTCTGTGTGTATGTCACTGAAGATGTCATGTCTTTCAGAATGTAAGCTGTTTGGGTTCACATGCCTCCTCGCATGACCCAGAGAGCTAGGCATAGGAGCAGGCACGAGAAGCATCTCTGGATTCTATTGTTTGCAGACATGTATTTGGGATCCTGACTCGGAGAAAGGAAACTTATTGTTCATCTACTCCAAAAGATTTACCTTTGTCATCCTCAAAATTACTCATAGATTTTCTCATCTGAAAACGTCCTGTTGCCAATCCTCGTTTTGAAACATGAAATTCATTTACCCCACACTGAATAGGTGGTCATCTAACAAATTATGGGATGAAAACAATTTAAAAAGTAGGAATTTAAGTCCTGCATGTTAAAAGTGAACTAGCAGCAAGAGCAAAGAGATGCCAGAACCCAGGAAAACTAAAGGACAATTGACTTTTAGAACATTTGAAAAAGAGAAATGATACTAAGCCTGATACCAAGTTGATCAGTGTCAGAAAACATCACCTTTTACATGAAAGTAAATCGACTAGACACCCTTCTCTCTACCTGTGCCTCTTTTGCAGACCAATTAAAATCACATTTTCTTTAAATACGCAGAAAAAGAAGGAAGCGTCTGGGCACGTAAGGGACATCAGTCGTCTGGTTCTGCAGACAGGTGCATTTGTCATGCCCGGGGAGCAGTGACCGTAGTTTCACTTTATTAAACTGAGAAGATTATACATCCATGATATCCATGTTTCCTAACTTTTAGAGAGGGAATAGAGGAGTGAAATGGATATTCCATGGTTAAGAAGGAAAAATAAAAAAAACCCACAAAACTATTTTTGGTTTCATTGCATTCTAATTAAGCATGATGGGAGTGAGAGATCCTACAGCAATGCAGCATGCTTGAAACACTGACAAGGTCAATTATCTCCTGATAAGCTCTGCACCAGCAAGGATTAATAATATGACTAATATTAATTGAATGTGAGTTCACTGAGTTTTATTTCTTATTTTAAAGTTCTCTTGGCGGGTGTGCACACCATGCTGCACGAAGAATGATGGATGGAAGTGATGGAATCACTAATAAGCCCTTAGACCCCCACGGCCCGCTGGGCACACAGCGGATACACGTTTGATTTTCTTCCTTGGTTTTTGGGCACAACTACTCTGGCGGAAACCAAAAGGGGGTTAGTTTTATAATGCAATGTGTTCCATGGATGAAGAAAGTGCAAGAGATTTCAGACCTATGAATTCAGAATTTCCCAAATGAAACTGAAATGCAACTAACTGATGATACCACCTAAGGTGAATTAAGTCTAATTAATTTGTACAGAAAAAATAAAACATAGCAGTCCTACTTTCTTTAATGGGCTTTATCTTCACAGATAAGTTGGTTATTATTTTTAAAATCCTGTGTAATGTTTGCTCTAATTGTGTGCACCTTTGTTATAAAATGAGGAAAGTATGTCCATGGATAAGACATGTTTAAAATGAGTTGAAAGATGAAGGCTAAGCTTATATCGAGTATCATGATCTAGTGAGTTACTGACTTGGGAATTGAGATACTGCTATTTTCATCCAATTTTTTCCCCACACATCAACATGGCTTTTATATTTTGAGATATCTGACCTCAACATCTCCAACTCACATCTCTCCTTTACAATGTTGGGGGTGTGATGTAAGAGGTTGTAGTATTCTAAAGCAGAGAATATAGTAATCTCTTGCTTTCGAAACATTGAGTCTATACAATGATACAATACTTTATTTTACTAATCTGTTTTTTTTTTTTTCTTTTTCAAGTATAGGTAAAATGAATGTGATTCATGGAAATGAAAGTGAGACAACCAATGAAACTAACTAAGTGCAACAAAAGTCACAAAGGACCTAAAAGTGATTGGAGGACTGCTTGTTGAAGCCTTGGATGTATTAATTGCATATAAAATTTTAAACGTAATGTAAACCCCCAACTTAACTCACCTTTAAATTTGTCCTACCTATCTCAGCTAAATTTGAAATCTCCCTCCTCTGAATTCATAGCACAAATTCTGGTAACTCTAACTTGGCAACTAGAAACCAGCTTTACTATTTGTGTAACTATCATATTGCAACTCAACTCATAGGTAAGTGTGTATTTGATCTTTTATGTGTCCTAGTTTTATCTACTCAAGACATAAATTCTTTGAATATGGGAGACATTTCTTTAACAGTTTAGTATCTTAGTATCTAGCAGAGTACCAGTGAGGCAGAGTATGCACTAGGTACCAAATATTTAATAGAGTAACTAATGTTCCATCTTGTTCAGCATCCGAACTGTGAAAATCAGAAAATCAGATGAAAAATCAGTGACAGGCATATGCAAGAGGCTTGTGGAGGTGTTTTTCCCAAGGTGATCATGATACGTCTAGAGAATTATCTGGGTTGAGCAAATGATGGTCACGCTAGGGAGAGAGGTAGGAATCACAGGATGTGGTATCTATTATTCAAAACCAACACACCATAGCAGAGAGGGGGGCTGAGCGAGTGAGGAAAGAAATAACTTTTAGTACAGAGAAGAAAGGAGAGGAGTCTCATTAGGGGCAAAACAAAGCCTTAAACCAGACTCCTCCAGAGGCACCAGGAGTTCAGGGCAATGAAAAAGGCGCTGGGGAGGGTAAGACCATCTGTACATTGACATGCAGATAGCTTGGGGGTGGGGGAAACTATAATTATTCAGAAATACTGATAAGAAAATTAACAGTTAAGGAAAGCAAGATTTAAATAGAATATAAATAGTTGGAGGTATTGTTCTCCATTTTGCTTATTTCCTGATTTTCCTTGTGATCTACCATTTAGCATCATCCAGGAAGAGTGACAGAGCCAGGGACTAATGATACAGTTTCTGATACAAAACCTGCCCACTGATTTTGTCCGCTTATTTTTCCTCCTCTGTGAATGGGGTTGGCAACTACACCCGCCAAGAAGTGACAGCAGTCGACGGCTAGAATATTAAAGTCTGATGCGTGTGACTGGGGTTCAGTGAAAATACATCAGGAAGGATGAAACCCTTCCAATTCAGTCGCACATTTTGCTCTGCAATTTTCAAAACCAAAGTACCTGGAGTTTCTATTGAAATACATTGCGATGTCCCATCACCCGTGTCTTTCAGAATGTGATCTGACACTGCCTCCTCCATTTCCCATTTTCTCAGTTAAATGCAAAGCATATTTGCAAATGATATTTATTTTATTGTAAATAGGGTTTGGATTCCTTTCTACTTTACGACCATGCACTTTACCTCTGCCCCTCTTAATGCATTTCTATGAAGTATATAAAAATGGGGGCTCAGAATCCAGAGTCATCTTCCTAGTTACCATGATGGAGGGAGTATGCTTATATTTGGAAACAAACATTGATTAAATGATGTTTAACTTTTTTAACATAACAATCTGTTTGTCCTTAAACAATTGTCTATATGCCCACACTTTCTAATTCTGTTAGATGATAAGGATCTAGTTGGGGGTAGAAGAAGGCACACTTGATGTAGAAAGCAGGCAGTTCTTCTTTTTTGCCTCATGGTTGAACAAATATAGCAGATTTCTCCTGCCAGTGACTAAATATTGAAGTCAATATTTTCTTCGTGTATCTGAAAACCATACTATTCATTTTGAAGCCCTTCATCTCAGAAAGGGAGAAAGGTAAAATTTCCCTCTCTCTTGTCCATAATTCTAGCACATTCTCTTTATATTTTTCCCCTCCACAGTCCTGAAAATTTAGAAATAAAGGACTCTATATCTGGTGGTATGTGGGGCCAAGTCAACTGTGAATGGTGCATGAAGCAGTGACTTTAAATTATAAGTCTACAAATTAAGATCTGTGTGTTTTGGGATAACTGCATACATTTTCTGAGACTCAATTACAATCCTTAAAATGAGAATATTAGCACATGCTGCAGAATGTGAGAATTAAAGGAAATATATGCAAAGGGTCTGTTTCTAAGTAAAGTAAGAAAGAAATGGGGGTCACTTAACTTATCTGGAATCCCAAGCCTTTTATCATAAAATGAAGGTGTCCAACTAAATAACATGGCATTTTAAGGGGCCTGGCACTAGCCTTGTGCTTTATCAACTGTAGCTCTTGGAACATTTATTCAACTCCATGAGGTTTTACTACTATTGTGCCTGTGTGAGAGATTAGGAAACTGAGGCTTAAAGAAATAAATTATGCATATTAAGTTACACAGCTGTCTGGTAGGGTCAAAACTATATGACTCCGAAGGGCTACTCTCACTCACCACAGCATATTTTATAGATATTACTATCCCATTTAATAGATAAATAAGACATATTTTGGTGAAACTTTGTTAAGGAAGAGGAAGATAAAATCAAGATATATAAACACTGAAATACTTAAAAAAATATATCATTAGGAAAATTTACCTCAGAGATAACTGAGATGTAGGGAAGTTTCTTATTTATGCAAAAGTGAAAGTTTACTGTCCATGAAAATATAAATATTTAGATACCTTTTTAATTGACGCCATTATGAATTAGAAGTTGCTTTTCAGAATGCGTTGTTTTTGGCATCTTGGTTGTTTCAGATATCACATGATAAAACATACAAAAGTCTTTTGAAAAATAGGAAGGCTTATGTTTGTGTCAGTTAAATCAGTGGCCCACTTGCCAATAGGTAATTTTGAAAAACCTTAGCTCTTCTCTGATGCCATTCCTAAAGGAAAAGATGTAGAAGGGGAATTCATTTTTAAAGCGAAGGTTTTCAGCAGCAAAGGAAACAATTCTCATGCTCTTAATTCTGCTGAAGGGAAGAGACATATAGCTTCCCCATGCCCTTACTTGGATAGTGGTGTATAAAACATCGTAGCTGATTAGCAGCAGAAAAGATATGCTGATCAAGGAAAGAAGTGACTGGTGACAGCAGACAGAAGAGGAAAGTGGAAGAACTACTACCATGAAATAAAGGGGCTGCAGAATTCAGAATACAGGGCCATTACCAGAAGGACAAGTGTACAGACGTGGACCATCTAGAACCCTGCTTCTCGCTCATGAAGATGAATGAATGTGAGACCCGAAAAAAGGGTAAAATTATTCTCATAGTTACTTATTTCAAAAGGCAAAGAGATCACTTATTCAAAAAAATAAAACTACCCAAATTTTAACACAAATAGATTTGTGCGTGTGTTGTTTTTTCATATAAAGAAGTAATTTTAATTGTCTGAAACAATATTACATTGATGAAACCTATGTTATCACAGCTGGGCAAGCAAATGAATTTGCGTCTGCATGACAGATGATTGACTTACTGCAAGATAAATGTTGCAACATGAAGGCACCTTTCAATAGAGTGAATGGATATGTCTACAAATAACAATCTATGTTGCGTACCAATAACCGTGGTTGACTAGACAGTGTTCTCTCAAACAAGGGAGTAGTCGCCGTACTACATGGATCCATGTTAGAACTCAGTTGCCCTCATGTTCAGTCATAATATTGATTGACTCCATTAGAGGAAAAATCACATTATGTGGCATCATTTAAAGCAAGCAACTGGTGTGTCATATGGTTGTGTGCCCTTCAAAAGGGGTGATGAGTTTAAAAAGATTGAGAACCCCTTGTCTAGACAAGAAATAGAAGAATCACAGGTTTGAGTAAGAACCTAATCAGTCTGGTGATCTTATCCACTCTCATTATTTCAAATATCACCCATGTGCTCACAACTTGTTTTTCCAGCCAATACTTGTCTCTTTAATTCTAGACTCTTGCCTCCAAACACCTAATCAACATTTCTTCTTCTCTTTAAGGATTGTTGGAATATATCAAAGAAGAGAGGAGGACACACACACACACACACACACACACACACACACACACACACCAGAGCAGAGTTGTACAAGAACATGGTATAGATCGAGCAGACACACACACACACACACACACACACACACACACACACACACACACACACACACCAGAGCAGAGTTGTACAAGAACATGGTATAGATCGAGCAGGAGAAAAACAAAAGTCATAGTTCGAGTGTGGTAAATGGGAATCTTATTTTGCAGAGGAGCTAAACATTACATTTTATCCCCAATTGTGACAAAAGGAAAATAATGAGAACTTCTTCACTGTCTCTATGAAGAATTCAGATTAGACACCAAAACAGAGGAGCTAAACTTTTCAGTTTAATGGCTTTTATAATTTTAAAATTGCAAGTGTCCCCAAGATTCTAATCAATAAATCACCTTCCAGAATCTCTTCAGATTTCTAACTAATTCCCCAGTCTTCAAAAATAAGAAGAGAAATCAAAATGTGCTGTCAGAATTTTTTGGGGTTTTGTTCAAGTTCCATGCTAAATCAAGGTCCACCCAGTTCAAAAATCAATCAGGTTCTACCACCACCCTTTAGACCTCACCTTGGCATACCCCTCATCATGTTCAAGTGGCTATAGCTTTTATTATTGCATTCCAAATTACTTTCCTCTAACTCTTGCCCAGCAGCAATGAGCTTAGAGGCAATAGGACAGCATGAATCTTCTTTTACATCTCCTCTTTACCCCTAATCTGTATTGCCTGTGCATTGCACAAATGGGCATGACAAAAATAAGACAATTTCCAAAGACAGTCTAAAATCCCAAAAGGTAAGCTATAACCATCTGGAGTACAACAAGCATATCATATTTTCTTTCTTTAGCAAGACAGTTTTGAGTTTTATGGAAGGCATCCCAGTAGGCAAAGACCTACTAGCTGTTTGTAACTCCTTAAAAAATTAAAAAAAAATAAAATAATAAAACTGCAATGTTTCTTTAATGTCACAGTCTGCATTATAAGCAGCAAGTTGGCACATCTCTCATTTTATTCATTCTAATTACAATTGCCTTGTCACTGAGATGCCAACCTGACGAAGAGCAAATCAGGTAGCGTATCCCCAGGGGCCGCTTAGTAACAGGAAGGCTGTCTCCAGTGGAATCAACGTGACAATTTCTTCTTTCCCTCTTCAAAGTCGAGAGTCCCCCCGGACAAATTCACATTTGATTATTTTCGCTAGGCTCGGTCTTCAACTGCTTGATTAGCATCTCACTCACCTAAGAAATTAGACTAAAGTTTGTGACCATTAAAAGGAAACCAAAGCATGTGCATTGCATGGGTGCCTGCTCATGCATGGAGTACATGTAAGAGAAACCATTTTCTTAACTCAGCACCAAGAGTTGGCACCAATGCTACTGTGAAAGGGCCAGTGTGTGTGTGTGTGTGTGTGTGTGTGTTACTGTTTATGTTATTAGGTGGTGATCTTTCCAGAAAAAAGGAAGTCAGGAGTTTGAAAATGATAGGCAAAGGTGTGGTAGGTGGTTCCATAAGTACATGGTTTTCCTCTGTCTAACTTTCACAGCAGCTGGGCTTAGAGATAAGACCACTGTGCCTAAAATATTTAGTATAAAATTACATTCTCTCTGGTCAATTTCTATAGAATGGTGCAATTAACCTTAAGGGAGCATTAATATATCAAATCAAAAATATCCTGAGAAAATTAGCAGGATAATCTCCCCTCGGTTCATCACCAAACACTGCTTGTGACCGACCAGTGACCCAGAAAATAGGATAGAAAAGGGACAGAAGGAGCCATATTTCTCCTTTCAGAATTATTCATTCCTGATATCTTTCTTTTCCACACTAGTTGATACAACAGTGATTCTTAAACCTAGGTGTATATCGAAAAATAGCTAACTGGGTACCCGGTCCAGACATTCTGCTTCACTACAGGTGAAGCATTGCTCAAAAATCTTCACTTTAACAATCATTTGGGGTAATTATATTAGAAACACTATTACAATTATTGTCTCAATTCCAAAATTTATAATGATAATGTCTGTATCATAAAATTGGACCATAGCTCAACTGTGGTGCACTTTTAATCTTGATGTATGTCAGCTCCTCCCAAGTAATTTCCAAGAAAGGACTGGCTATTAACATTTTCTCTTTGCTACACAACACCCTACACATGATAAGCACTCAGTTAATACTTGCTGGTATGAGTTGTTCAATGCAGAAACCAAAGCCATTTTGTTGAAGTGTCTTCTATCTGGAAGCTAAACTTTCCTTTGCCAATACATTGACCATATCCCTTTAGACTTCTAAATTATTTTATAAGAACATTAGTTTCTTCAAGGAGATTGGCCATGGATGACTAGCTTGCCCACGGGATCGCAGATTTCTTGGTTATGTCTCTGGCTCAAACGAGGTGAAATGATTCAGTGTTGTTTCTGTCCAATGCATGGTTGATGGTCCGGCTCCTCTACTCATGGCCACTTGAGTTGCTCAAGCTGAAAAAATATACCTTTTCCTAGGACTAGAAGGTCAGCCAACAAGAACAAAGTTATATCAGCCGGGAGATAGACTAAATACTGTAGCTTTGGACCGTCACACCAAATAATAATTTTCTCTCCCGCCTTATGTTCAGAGATCAGAAAACTGAGTTATCAACCTTTCCTGTGACAATTATATGCCCAGTGGCTTGGTGCTTCAGGGAAAGTAGGTCAATGAGTTCTTGTTTTTGCCCTCAGGTAGCTTGCAGTTTAGTTTTGGGAGCAGATGATATATAGGAATAAAGTAAAATAAAAATAAAAATTTAAATAACACAAAGACAGATGGGCGCTAAGTACGTCATTATTTATCAGAGAGTAAACGAGTTCTAGAGCTTTGTAGGGAAGAGAGAAACAATCTCCAGGTAGGGTAGTCTGAAAAATGAAGGTGGAGCTGAATCTGGCTGATGGGAACAAATGGGTAGGTTTTCATACAAAGGAGATTTGTCAGCCTGAGAAGAGATGGCCCCGGCCAGAGTGGTGAGGAAGGCCAAGCTGGTCTTCTTTCCTCCTCTTTGTCCCTACTGTAAATTGGCACTCATTTAAAAGTCTGCCAGCTAATGCATCACATTAGACCTGCTCTCTCCATCCATGGGTCCTCCCATGTTCTCCAACTACCAAAAGCTGACAGACTACATATTCCCATATACGTGACTCTTACAGAATATATTGTTTACTAAACCTATATTGTACTTGACTTTTATGTGGCATAATGTGCATTTTTTATGTTTACACAACCCCAGTTACTCATTGAAACTTCTCTCCAGTATTTCATCTTTGTGTGTGAACTAGAAAATACATTAATTAATCCTTACAGATATAATGAATGAGAAACTCAAGGGAAGCCCAGGATACCATATCAGATGTAGCCCCTGTTTAGGATATAAAGATAAAAAGGAATACACTTTTCAGAGAGACTGAGAAAAAGTCTTAATCTGTGCCAGGAGGGCTACGACTCATTGTAGAGTAAGTCCTCAGTAGCAGGAGATGTGCTGTCAAGTCTAAGCAGGGTAGGAGTTTTATTTTTCATTTCACCAAATTTTTCGTTTTTTCCATGTCCTACTAACACCTGATCACAGAAACAGTGTACCTTAGTCTGACTCCATCCAAAATGGCTATTATTTCCCATTACTTCTGAGGGAATGGCCCTTTTGAGCTTCTATAATGAGATTCCTCCCTATCTCCTCAAACTCCATGGCCATGGCTAACTTCCCACATTGTTAACTTCATTCATTATTCTCCTCACTTATTTTTATTTTCCCGCCTTAGCGTTTTGCTCAAATGCCCCAACTTACATGCAAAGTCGTTTGTTCTCTGCTTAGAGCTGCCCCAAGCCATCCTTCCAGATCCACAGAGCCCAAGGTTTCCCAGAAATGCTGATTCTTCTCTCTTTTATACCCTTGGATGAAGGAGCATAGGGCACTTAGCACATGACTGATTTGACTGCATATGTGCCCAGGTGTGTGTGTGACTGCAGAGCAGGAGAAGAGACCTTACTCATCTAAGTGTAAGCTGTTTGAAAGTATAGATTTTTAGTCGTACGAGCTGGAATCAGTTTGTCCTGGAACCCTTAGGCATGGTGGCTGGAGGGGGCAGACCTAATGGGGCATCCCAAGTGACTTTGTAGGTCCACATAGGATTTAGTGGAGGCTACTGAGGAGGTTCCACATCATGCCTTCCTCATCTAGTGGATTGTCCCAAAATAGAGCTTTATCCACAGTAGGAGTGAATCACATATCAGATGATCTTCCCCTCTGCCAAGCCCTGCAGAGGAAAGTGATTTGCATATACTTGGGCAGTTGAGGAGGTATGTAAACTGCAAGCAGACAGGCATTCACAAAACCAGTCCTTTCTAGGGTTATGATGGACCCTGCACATTCCTGTGAGGAGGGGTGACTGTATGTATATAAGCCTCAAACTTTTTAAAACCATTGGCAAAGAAAGTTCTCTATTTTTCAAATGACTGCTTCCAAGCTTCAGTTTAATAGCATATTAAGCAGTTCAGTCTGCCTGGGCCTGAGCCAATAAAACTCATTTTCAGTATTTAATGGATGGCTCTGGTGATCAAAGATGGTTGCAAAGCCACTTTTTCCCTCAGGTAACCATTCAACTACCAGAAATGTGTTCCAACTACGAACAGCTTGTTTAAAAGACAAACTCAAGTGTGACTCAAAGCTAATATAAATCAATCTCCATTAAAACCTTTTGGAATACAACTCTCTTTTTCACAGCTCTTCATGTCAAATACCAATGAGCATGTCATATATTATTATTCCCTAGAATCTTAAAAGAATGAAGATATCAACCAGCCATGTAGATAGGCACAGGCGCAGAAATGTGACTAACGTGTGAAAACAAAACCTAACCAAATAGCTGTTTTGTCTTTTAAGGCATTCTTAAATAGGTCAGAATTACATCATTCAGCTACTCAGTTGAATAATAAATGCATTGTGGCAGAGGAAGGGAGAGAGAATATTAAATGATGAGGCAGGTATGGAAGAATTGAATGGTTGCCCTGAGAATCAATAAGGTTAGAAAAAAACAGGAAGGCAATTCTTCATATGGGCACCTGCCAAACAATTGAGTTAATCTGAAACTGGAGACTTCATAGAAAAAGTGGGGAGTTTTCTAATATAGAGGGAATTCATGTAAAGTTTAATTTAGACTTAGTAAGTTGACCTAGTATGAGACTGATTCCCTGATCATGCTGGAAAAGACAGAAATGTGTTCAAGTAATTTATAGGGTCCAGTTGTACTTGATCAAATGATTAACGGGATTCCATCTGCTTTCTAAATATTCCCACCTTCCATTAATTCCTCTGAAATTTTGCCATTTCAGTCAAGCTAAAATTTATTAGCACCCACTTACAGTGATTTACATGCAGAATGATTTGCATGCCTCTTTCCTGGGCTATTTGAATGCCTTTATTAGGAATGCAGCTTATTTGGGGGCACATTTGATTTATAAGTATTTGGCAAGTCTGTCCTATTCTTCTTTTCTATTTGATTTATGAAAGGGCAGAGTTATATCCCTGGGGCTCATTCACTCCCTAGGAAATTATTATTTTTTTTAACCTGAAATCTTCCCATTTGGTTAAAAATTGGCAACAAATTAGATTCCATATCCTTTGCTTGGCTATGACAAAAACAGTAGGTAGCATCAGGACTCCTCTTTGGTAAAATTTTGAACCAGATAAAGTTTGTATACAGTGGCTGTGTGCTCCATTCTATGCCTAGGTTCTCTTCCTGTTACCCAGTTCTGTCTTTATACTTTATTTCAAAACATAGATGTCACTTAAAAAAAAAAAAATACCCACATGGAAGCCCCCCATCATCAAATTTGTCTCTCTACTCCGTTTCCCACCTTTAGGAGACCATTGCTCACTGGGTTGCCCTTAACAGTCAAGAGGAAAATGTTCTAATAAAATTATACTGCCAGAGTGAGAATGATGCCTGCCTTCATGAGGCAGCTGGGATTTGAAATGGGACAGTTCAAGAATCAATGCCTTAATTATAACTTCATAATTTATAATGTACCATTCACATACATCATCTAATTTGATCCTTAAGACATTCTTCAAGATAATTATTATACAGATCTCAGTTATACATGTGGGGAAACTATGACTCAGGAGAAATAGGTAATTTAGGGGAAGATTGTGGGTGGTGGGGTGTCCCAAGCCTGGCCACATATCACTGAATTCCATATGTTCCCACTCCTGCACTGGTTCCTTAGCACTAAGAAACAATGCAGTAATAGTGGAGTTTTACTTCTGAAACAGACTGAGATGAATTTCCTTCTGGGCTGAACAACTTTCTTATATCTTTTAAATCAAACTACTTGGGTGGCTTCCTATTCTGCCTCAAAGTAAGTGAGGAAGAGGAAGGAAAACCACATTAAGAAAAGGCTGAGTGCACCTACAGGGGGATCTAATTTAGGAAGTGATCTCATGAGGCCTCAGCCCACACAAAACAGTCCACAGCAGGTCATTCCCATCAGCTTCTCCAACAGCCTATTTCCATTTTTAGTCTAACGCATTCAGTGACCTTGTCTTGTGGCACAGCCGGACGATATTACAGGAGAAACAGGAGCAGCAATTGCCTAATTATACAATTACATATTCATTTACCCCCTAGAAAGCCTAAGACTTTTTTGAGAGCCAAAAAAGATGTGGTTGGCTGGAAACTCATTTTAAAATATTGCCTTGCCCCAACATACAGAAACCTTACCCACATATGGAACATAAAATTATCTGCTGAGTTGCACTGGTAGATGTTTTAAAAAAAAAAAAAAAAAAAAAAGTACTGAAGATATTTAAAATCTATACAAATGTAACCAGATTTGGAAATTTATAATCAAATCTGCGTTATTTGGCAAGATAAATTTTATCAGTGTAACATCCATAACACTCGAATTGTGTCCAAACATTTTCTTATTTGAGCAAGTCATCATCAGTACTGTCTTCTATTCTCTACCTGTTCTATTGTTGTTCTTTTTTGATATTATGGATAAGAGATGCTAGGAAAGATTAGTGGCTTTTGAAAAGAGAGAGGTTTAAACAAAAGGAAGAGAGATTATACCCTTTAAAGCAGCCCCTTCCTGCTTTTATCTACTTTAAAATTGATTAATTCATGATTAATTGCCTAATTACCTTTTTTGATAGCACTGGAATGTGCTCACATCTATGATAGTGTGGGTAAACTTTTTCTGTAAGGGGGAAGATAGTAAATATTTTAGGATTTGAAGACCACATATCCTGTCTCAATTCTTGACTTAATTCTGTTATTGTAGCACAAAATCAGCCTTGGAAAATTTGTAAATGAATGGATATGGCTGCGTTTCAATAAAACTTTATTTAAACAAGAATGCAGTAGGCTACATTTGGCCCATGGACTGTAGTATGTCAATTAATTCCTGTTCTATAAAGTCCACAGGGTATTGAAAGATATGGTAATATATATTAGGTGATTGTATTATATGTTAGGACATTGTCTCTTTCCCATTATCTCCACTTTCAACATTGTTATAATAAACTAAAGGAGTTTAATGAGTTTAATATTTCTCTTACTATACTTGAAATTTAGTATAAAAATGTGTCATCAGAGTAGTATGAAAACAAACAGGTTTGCTGAGGAAATCTCAAATATCTTTAATAACTTCAAGGAAAAAGCCCAAATATATATATTTTTTGCATTCCTTATCATTTCAGTTGATAAAAGTTGGACCCCATAATGTATTTCTGAAATTGCTATAAACAAACACAAATTTCTACATTTACAAATGTGTTTTCTTATTGTACCCTACATCCTGATGGCTTTTGCTCATGTCGTGCTGCTGTCCTCTGGCAGTTCTCACCTAGAGTGCATCTCTCTCTTTCTACTCAATCTACTTCAATCTTTCAGGGTTGATCAATGCCACATATTTCCCCATAATGCACAGCTGGTTACCCTAATTGGCCACACCATTTTGTGTCCTCTCTCCTCTGACTTTAAATCTTTAAATCTAGCTCCACTCTCATGTTTCCATGGTCCCAAGGTGACACCAGTGTCTTTACATGTTCTCATAAGCAGCTCTTTAGACAGAGAGGAGGCAATTGCATTTTAACTCATTTTTTCCTCCTGGCAGGAAGGTGGATTTGGCCAAGTTGTCATACTACCAATTGTACTATGTATAAAAATGAGCATCTATGAGATGCCTGGACAGAATATAATACCACATTTGGAGATCAAGATGCTTGTTATCATTGTTGCTACAGTTCTGCTTGCCACTTTTTACAGCAGTTGACTCACATGGAGACTT
This sequence comes from Rhinolophus sinicus, assembly GCF_057876585.1. NCBI lineage: Eukaryota > Metazoa > Chordata > Mammalia > Chiroptera > Rhinolophidae > Rhinolophus > Rhinolophus sinicus. Next base: position 91,682,524 of record NC_142504.1, read on the forward strand.
AAACTATAATTTCCATCTCATTACGCAATGCTCTAATCATTTCAGTTAATCTTCACTGTTCTTGAGAGTGAGCTTGGATATACACAGAGGATGCCAAAAATGTATATACATTTTAAGAAAGGAAAAAAAAACTGTATTAGAATTTTAATAACATTACTAATAACAAAAGATGAATACAAGTCATGTTTGACTTCTGCAATTATAAGAGGAGCTCAAAGTGGTTACCATCAGTGTCCAGACACTTCTGATTATGGCAAAATACTGCTTGAGCAACCTTGACCAAAGTGTCTACTTTTATACATTTTTTGGCACCCCTGGTATATTGTTATCCTTGATATTATCTCTACCTTACAATTAGAGAAATCAAAGCTAAGACATTTTAGATAAACCACCCTAAATGGCATCGTGTCACTCTTATTGTAGACTACCTACAATATTATATAGTCAGTCAAATGTTGCTTCTGCTGGATAGTTTGCCTTTTTACCATAAATATAATCCTTATTACCAGAATTAAATGATCAAAGATAAAATTGTCTCCTAGAAATAATCTGACACAAGCAGAAACAAACCTACAGAAACACCAAAGCATTCTTGCTGTAAAGAGTATAACCAGAACAGGTGCTTCCTCATGGGCACTTTGAAAAAACGCAGCCTATTTGAAAATGCTCATTACATTCCCTTAATTTCTCTACCCTCATTCCTTAATAATTAAGGAATCAAACGCATGGTGATGATAACAGGACCCCATGCTTTAAGTGACCATCCCATCTGCTCTCATTCCCCACCTGAAGCTATCATCTTCCTTTTAGGCCATCGCCTGAGACAGCTGGAAAGCTGAGAGCAAGCTCGTAAATACAAGGTCTTGAAATGCAGCCAGACGGTTGCAACCACTGTAATGGACTGGGGTTTTTTAACTCCTGGGGTATTGGCTTCCTTTCCTTTTGTGAAGATGCATTTTTCATGTTTCGTTCTCCTATCACATCTTCAAAAGTCTGCAATAAGGTTTTTCTATTGAGGGTGAAGAAATGTCAGATGTCTTCCTATTTACAATATCCTTCCTAAGCCTGAAAAATGAAGGAATCGTTGGGTCTCTTATCCATTTTATCTTGTATATAATATATCCATTTTACCTTGATATACATACATATATATATATATATAGTGTGTGTGTGTGTGTGTGTATTATATGTGTGTATGTGTGTGTGTGTGTGTGTGTGTTCCCAAGCACAGCATAGGGTAATCCTTTTATATAGTTACTGATTACGATCGAGTAGATTAAAAAAATTACACAATATTTGCAAATAAGGAAAAGGATAAAATGAAATTCATGGTATATTTTTGAGTCTGGTAGCAAGGAGGTATTGGGGTGTGATAGAGGATGTGCAGAGGGGATGTCCTGGCATAAAATATAAAAGGAAAAGAAGGACATACGTGAGGGGAAACGTTATGACAGAAAGAGAAAAGCAAGCCAATGGAAGTTATCTATGTATAAATGTAGGAATAAGGCATCTTTAATTGAGCAGACAGTGCCTCTAATTATAAATCTCTAACAAGCTATGCAGACTTCAGTATTTTAAAGAGTTCTGTAGTTTTCTATATTAATCTATCATGTAGACGTGGCAGTAATAACTTATGTTTGAGTTTTAAAGAAGATTTTGTACAAGACACTGTTGGTTACCTCCCAAAAGCCATCCTACTCATCTTCCTTGGTAATGACCTCAAACCTTGTTTATTATTGGATGACCATGCACTTCATGGCATTTTCTACTACCCTGGGATGAAAACTAATTAGTTTAAGTAATCATGGCCATTTATTCTGCTTGCCTGTTTTGAGTTCACTCAAGGGTGTATGACACAGCCAAACCCAGCCAATGATATTGGAGGAGATATCCACTGGGGAGTTTCTGGGTAAGCTAGCCCAGGGTAGCACAGTTGTAAGTGGCTGAGCCAAGATTTAAATCCAGGAAGTGTCACTGTCTTCATTTGAGAAATGCAGAGAGACCAATAAGTCATTTCTCTTTGACCCTATAGCAGATATTCTTAAATCAAAATATGAGAAAGAATACCACGGATTGCTTATTAAATTCAGATTCCAAAGCTCTACTTTAATTTTATTATTAAATGCTCTGGTCATGTAATTGTAATGCAGATGAACTTGAGATCATACCATGAGATACACCACTTAAGAGGATTTACTAATTTTTGATCTGTGAATGGAGCTGAGACATGGGCAGTTCCTTATCCCTGTTGTATATAGGGATTTATTTAGTCTGGGGGATTCTATTAATTATTTATTCTTTAGTACCATGGAGGTAAATGTATGATTTTTAAATAGTCTGTGTTTGGTGAAAAATGCTAAATTTCTGACCCTTGTTTAGACAGAACATGTACTAACTGCTTATTATTTATTATTATATATTTGATGTAATTAGTGTAGTCATTAAAAATGCTAAATTTATTTATTTATGCTTCTAGAATAGTGCTGTCCAGCACAACTTTGAGAAACAATGGAAATATTCTATATCTGTGGTGTCCAACACTAGTAGAAATTAGTCACACGTGGCTATTGTTCACATTAAATATGCCTGGTGAAAATGCAGACATAAATTTATAATTGTATTTATTTATATTTAAATAGCCACTGTGGCTAGTGGGTATAATATGAAGCTTCACAGTAGTGTATATATGTGCATGTGTAGGTATTTTAGGAACTTGAAAAATCATTTTATATTACTGACAAATCTGATTTGTAGAATGAACTATGCCATAAATTTCGCTTCTCTTGAAAATCTAATATGTGACTCTAAGCTGTTAAGTTCACCAGGGGGAGGTGTTTTCTTCACAGCCTTGCCATTCCCAGGATGCCCCATCTCTGTGAGGCAATGTAATCTCAATGTCAGACACATTCATGGAAGCCAGCCTCATAGAGTCTTGACAAACAATAGCCTGGCATCCTGACAAGCTGCCACAGTGCTCCCAGGACAGGAACCACCTTTACAGAGAGACGGACTCATTCATTATTCTGAAAGATTAAGTACCAAATACCTCATTAGACAAACTGCAAGCTGAAAAACAGATAACAGCTGGAGAAAAGAAAAAAAGCCATTTGCGGATGAGAAAGTGGTAAGGGTAAGAACTAATTGGTTCTGCACTGAACGGATCTGGCTTTCTTTCCCAATCACCCAGGCCCACATTTCGCTCAGAACTGGTGTCCATGAGCTTCCAGAATCGTGCTATAGTAGCCAGGTAGTACTCACCATTACAGTCCTGACAGAATTAGCAGAAATGACAGACTGTTCAATACATCACATGCTGGTCTCTTCCATTTGAATGAGAATTGACTGGCACAAATGATTGATTAACACTGACGAAGCCATATGGGTTCAAATCATATTCCTTTTGTTCACACTTTCAAGCAATTCAAATCATATCCTTCTTTAAGTTCCAGCATTGAGGGTTTTTTTTGTTTTGTTTTTCTCGCTAAGAGCATGACGGGGGTGGGGTGTGCAGGTGGGGATTCGATTTGCAGAAAATGCAAAACTTTGATCCTCAAGTCATACTTGGTGTGCGATATTGGGAAAGTAGTTAACCTTTAAGTCTTTGTTTTCTCATCTATAAAGCAGTGTCTTCCTTATAGGTATAACCCTCAGCACTGTCTGGCTTTCATGAATGGAGTCATCACCATGAATATAGTTTCCACACACCTTTCAAGCATTTCCAGTCTCATACACTTTCAGTATGATTTGGACTGTCGAGGATATAAGTATGAGGTGTGCTACCATTTTATATTTAGTTCTATCTCTTAAGTAGACTGTAAGCTTTCCAACGGCAGATACAAATTGTTACTGTATGAGACCCTTACAACGTCATGTTTAAAAGAACATACTCATCATTTGTCTCAGTCAGTAGAGTTTTCTTTTTTTTTTCCCCCACCTCAGTTTCAGTTGTTGGAGGAAAGCGTGAAAGGTGCTGGGACTATTAAGGGGATTGGCTCCTTGGAAGAGAGCTTGTTAAGATCCACATAAGTGTCAGAGTCAGGGTTTGAGGTGGGGTAGAGGGTTCAGTACTAGAAGTTGTTGAGGAAACCAGTAGTCATTACGACTTTCCACCTTGGACAGTAGATCCTATTCCCTGGGCTCTGGGTCAGGATCTATTCACAGGAGGAAAAAGACCTAAGATTAAAGTTGGGCATCTAAATCAAAATTTGATTTCCGTGTATAATTCTTATCACAACATAGCACTAGGACCTCTGACAAAATAATTGTTTGAAATCCCAAGGTAACAGAAGTTCAATTTTAGGCAAATGAGCCCAGTGGGAATGTATGGGCTGAGGACAAGGAAGGCAGGTGGATTCATGGTCAATGTTATTGTTTAGGGACTTGGAGACGGAAAAAAAAAAAGATCTATGCTTGGTTGGAGTCCTAGGTCTAGATGGATAACTTTAGTGTAAGTTCCACTAGGTTGGGGGATAGAGGAAGGAAAGCATACATTTGACACTGAATTGATGTCCCACCTCATTAGGACTGAAATAGGCCCTGGTGTAGGATAGAGCCTAGAGGTGAAAAACTACCTTGAGGATCTCAGGTATAAGCCCCTGGGTATAGCAGATTCAGAAGAATTCTGTTTTTATGAAGCTCATGTGATCCTCAAGGAATGAATATGGGTCTCCTGGGTACCTAATATCTGTCCTTTTGCTGACTTTTTCCTGTTATAATAACTAGCCCAAGTCTAGTTAGCTGTCCACATATGGAACACTGAACAATGACCAACCAGTGAGGTCATGTAACATGGTTGCTCAAGTTGTAACCACAGGGATAAAGCAGTAAATTGGGACCAGGAGACCAGTTGTTCTCAGAATGCTGGTGAGGCTGACAGATTGATGGCTGTCATTGCAGGCTCTGTGCCAAAAGACCTGGTGTCCAATGTACCACGGAGAACCCTGAGTCTGACTCACAGCATTTCAACCTGACCTCCCTTTTATTTTAAAAAATATTAGACTATAACTTGAGTTTCTATCTTGTCTATCCCCTTACTCAATGGTATGCTTGGATTTTGCCTGGCTTCCGTTTCTGTTGTGACATTTCCTTCTAGGATTAGAGGATTTTTAAAAAGAAGGCTGCCTTTTCTTATCAACTTTCATTCCCAAGTGCTGACATCTGCTAAATCCTGTAATTATTCCTGCAGTGTCAGAGTAGGCAGCAGTGACGTACTCTCCCACTCACCACACACACACACACACACACACACACACACACACACACACACACGAGGTCCATTTTCCCTAGATGTGAATTGAACCACATCTGTGCAATTTGGGGCAGAACTTCGAAAGTACGTTTTAAAGTGGTTAAGAACATGGATTCTGGAATCAGAAAACCCTAGGACAAAAACACGACTCCACCAGTTATGAGTTGGAGCTAAAAGTGAGCAAATTACTAAAGCTACTTAAGAATTTGATTCTTCCAATCTCTCATTAAGAAAATAACAACCTATCTCATTGTGAAGCCTAACATTCCCTAATATTTAGTAACTACTCAGTTAACATTGCCTCCGTTATTACTTAGTTTTTATAACATTTTCCCTCTTACCTCCATTTTCAGAGGCCAGATAAGACCACTCATTCAAACTTTTCATCCTTGTTCATTAATTTCCACCTTTAACAAATAGCTTCACCTCTATAAAACTAAGCTCATTCAGGTGAGAATGCTCCTGGTTTATCTTAAATAAATGTCATTAACATCAAAGTAATTCATAGATGAGCACATTTAAAAACTCAAAACTGTTCTATATGACTTTTCCTACACATTTTCAACACCACACCACAACCACAAGACCCCGAATTGGACATTTCTGCTCTGCAAATTTAACACACTGTTCTTTGATCCAAGGTAAAAAGACAAAAACATAAAAGAAAATAAAAAACAAAAACAAAACACAAGCTCAATGTTTAATTTACTCAGTGATTTTCTGGGTAATTATCACTCGCTAAATCATATTTACTATTTAGGGTGAGCAGTATATTAGCTACACATTTTATAAACATTTTTCCTTTAGATTGTTCACCTAATCCACTCATCTGGGTCATATTTTATAAATTAGTGATTTACATATCAGGAATTGGAAACAAGTTAATATATGATTTGCCTATGATAGAAAGCAAAATGAGGATGAGGGCATGATGGAAAAGTTGGGTCGTAAATAGACTTGCTACACACTGGACACTAGATTGTCAAGAGTTTATGTATTAGTGTTATAGTCCGTAACATGTAACCTGTCACTTTCAGTAGGAGGATGGACAAAACAAAAATCAAAAACACTTGCTCAATAGTAAATAGGAAACCGAAGAAGCTTAGATAATAATACTGTGGGTTTCAGTAAAAATGATGTCATCTCAATGAAACAGCGGTTTGTTATTTCTTCTGCATTGTATACAATAAACTGGAGCCAGATTACCACGTGTTCTCCCAGATGAAGTCCCTCTCCATTCTTCGCCCCGTCTAATAAGCTCAGCCAGACCAATTTCCTCAAGATTCTCTTTAAGACCCTGAGAAGTCTCCCTTCGTTATCTATCTATCTATCTATCTATCTATCTATCTATCTATCTATCTATCTATCTATCTATCTATCTATCTATCCATCCATCCATCCATCCATCCATCCATCCATCCATCCATCCATCCATCCATCTATCTATCTATCTATCTATCTATCTATCTATCATCTACCTACCTATCTATTTATTTATAATGTTAACACCCATTAGTGCTTCACTGGGAAATAACTGGACGACGTTTCTTTCCACTTACACTTCTGGGTACGCTGTGTGGCTTCCATATAGGCCATTCCCATTTCTCTCTTTGACATTCTACTTTTTCTTTCTTGCTTTGCACTGCAACAACTGACACAATCTCATTCATCCTTTCTTTTCTGGACTAGCCCCTCCTGCCTATCCTTGTTGAAGTTTCTCTCCTTACTCCATCTCTGAGCTCCTAGAACCTTTTTCATCTGACCTCAGAGACTGAGCTCTTGTTCTTTACAGGTCGTGAACAGTTTGCTGTTTCTTGTGCTTATTTTTGTTGTCATAGTTTTTTGAGTCAATTGCATCTGGGAGTTACCTTAGAGTTGAGATCATGTTGCCCAAATCCTCTGTTCTTAGAACCCAATAACACCAGCTAGGAGGGACTTTAAAAATCATTTGAGTGGTTTCCCAGTATTTTAAAACTGTAGTTGTGTGGCTCAAATGCAGAAGTCTAAAATTAGAACAGACCAGAGCTGAGTGAACTGCCCAGTAACCTATTCTGCTTATCTTGTTTGCCCATTTCTCTAGAGAATTGCCCCAACTCTAAGGAGCAGAGCTCAAAAGTCACTGAAGGGGATTCTCTTTTCATAGATGAGGAGGCAGGGGCTCTGAGAGGAATTTAGGTTACCTGACCAAAGACACAGAGCTGACACCTTGCACAGGGCTGGCAAATCAGTCAACCAGGGTAAGTATCAGTTGAATTAAATGTGTTGTTTGATCGTCAGTTGTCAAGTAGCAATTACCTATAAGCTTCCCTTCGAGAACCAAAAAACAAGAGGGAATATCGATTCACAGCAGGGAAAAAAAAAAAGATGTGTACCACAATATGTAAGAAACCTTTAGTGATATATATTTGTTTCTGCTCATGTTTTAAGATGTTTGGAATATAAGACAATTCATGCTGAGTTTTTGCCCACAGACACCTGGGGAAGTTAGGAACCTCCATGAGCTGAGGCCACCTCAGAATCTTTTTTGCTTGCTGCTATGCTTGCTGAATGCTCTCTATTTAATATCACTCATCCAAAGAGTCAGTTAACCAAATAAGATGAGCAATGGCCTTGCAAATGGAAATCACATTTCTCAGGGGTCAACAGCCTTCTTGAAAGGATCCTCTATTGTCAACCAAGTAGAACTGCAGTGTGGATATTTTTCTGCCTCTTTGCAATGATTCCAAGGAACTGAAGATATATAGCCCCACTGTGTTTATTATTACTAACTCAATACTTAGAAAAACTGTGTAATTTGCAGAATTCTTAATATCACATAGAATAAGACTATAATTTTTCCTTTGCTCATTTATTCATTTAACAAAGTGCCACTTTATATTTAAAAGGTAGTTTTGCCTTATTTAGGTACCTCCTTGCAACCTGTAAGCCTGGTGAGTTTAAAAGGCTTGCATTGTGGGTCCCGGGTAGCTGCTGATTTTCTCCCTCTGTGAACTAGTCATTAATATATAACATTTAGGAATCTCTTAATTATTACCACAAAGCCATTTCTTTGGTGGATGTAGAGCTCATGACATTCTATTTTGAAGGTGACTCAGGATTCCACACTGCAAGCCATAATCTGGATTTTACTATCTATTTTATAGCCTATCACCTCCCTTTTTCTGACTTGCAAAGGAAAAAAGTCAACATAATATTTGTGAGACAGTATAACTGGAGGACAATTGTGTATCTTTTGAAAGATGATCCATAGCCATAGAGTTCAATAGTAATATATATAATCCACAATATTGATTGTTCTAATGTGGAATGAAATTTTGCTTTCAAATACAACATATGTCTTTTAAATAATTTTAAATAATACTTTTTCTCTAACATTTCCTTGTCTATCGTTTCCCCTGGTTTTGATGTAGGTCTTCTGTGACCTTTAAATTTTCCTCAATATAAACACACCCCTCATGAATCTCTATTCATTGACTCAATTTCATTGAAAGACTACGAAAACACACACAATTTGTACCTTTGAGTATGTGCACCAATCACCGTTCAGTCTTTAAATTAGCAAAGAACTGAAACTTTGAGTTTACTTACAAGGCAAATTTCATTTGGTAATTATATTCTTTATGGCTGATATGGAATAACAGCAATGGGTAACTCAAATTTTAGAGTGATATAGGTAAATCTGAGACTCTGCTGGGATTAAGTCCTCCTTTATTGGAAACAAAGGTGAGGGGGGATTAAAGCTACTTAACAAACCATCTATCCTGCCCAGCTTGTGAGTCCAAGGTATTTATCCTTGGGTTCCAGTTTCCATAGATGTGAGCACCCTCAGGCAATCAGGGTTCAACACAAGCTTATTTTCCAAGGTCCACTAGTTCAGGGCAGGATACTTTAATGCTCAGTTGTTCTTTCCTTGTTTTCCTATACCTGTTGGTCTCCCATTTTCTGCAGTGCTCACACCCTCGCCTTCCACCTCACGTCATTATATGTAGTTTCTAGACCTCCTAATCCTGCTGGATTTCCAAGCGCCCCTTGGTTTTGAAATACTCTTGTCCTAAGAGTACTTACGTTTGCCCTACCTTTATATGGAGACTTGAGATAATGTATTCTCCTGGAACTCACTGAGCCTTCTTTATCTCTGGAGACTCCAGTGAACTTCAATGACACCTAAGACAACAGTGAGAATTTTCTTTAAGTAGCTGGAGTTTTAAAATAATGAAAAAGAGCAACTGCTTAGCCAGACACCAAATGAGGCAATTTCATGTGAGCCTTTTGTTTTAATTTTAGCATTCCAATCTTATTCTTGTTGTTATTTAGTTGGCTTAGGTGGTTGTTTTTCAAACATTGTAACCGTGCTGCATCACTGCAATGCATTTCAAAATTGTGAATGTTAAATCTTTCTATGAATTACTTATAATTCCATCTCATTTACTCAGGCTGAATTTAAAGAAAAGAAACATGAAGTAGACTTCAAAAATGTGGTAAAATTATAATAGCAGAATAGCAATAGTCCCGACCACCCATATAATGAGACTTCAGCTCTCCCTGAAAAGTCTTGGCTCAACACACGTGTCAGTGTCAACCCAAGGCTGAGACCTAATGAGAGCGCAGTCAGCCACTCTGATTATGTGTTTCTTGTTTGGTGACAAATCCGTTCATTTTGCAACAACATTTCTGTAAGCACCCAACAATTTGTTTTTGAGACTGAAGCAGATTTTAAAAATATATAATTCTATGCAGTGGTGAATAAAAGTGTGCTTCAGTAAATAACCATTAACGCTTACTCGGCTCATCTGACCCTTTAGATGAAATTGCCAAATCTGTTTCGTGAATTGGCAAATTCAGTTAATTAATATTTTTGGATACTAATTTGGCTTGTTTGTTTACTTTACTGAAGACAACTGATTAGCAGAACATCTAGCTGATTTGATTTAAATGGGTAGAACAGTTGTGAGAGTAGATGGCATCTCCTTTTCAAAGACCAAATATATCAGTACGACTGCTTTGAATAAGAGAAATACGCTGCATGCTTAATTTGAATCTTGTCAAAAACGTAGTGTATGACCCTGGGAAAGTCACCTGACTTTGTCAGCTTCTATTTCCTTAGGTATATCATGTCCTTCATACTTGCATCACTGGGAAATAAAGATGAAATAATGACCGTAGCTTTGCTTGGAAATGTTTGTAATCACGCATATGGAACAGAGAAGACACATTTTAGGTTACTGGGTATCAATCACCAGGTTATTTTTAGGAAAGAAGCTATTTTTTTTTAAAGAAAATATTTCAATGAGATCTTGGGTCCAGAGAAAGACACGAGGACACGTATGTCTCTGGAATCCTCAGCAATTACAGTTATGCTGCATAATGATTCAATCATTCAATCAATGATTTTGCCTCTTAGATATTGGAGAAAGGGGGAAAGAGGGGATTGTGAAGGGTAATATAGACAGGAGAGAAAGTTCCTGATGACGGGATAGACAAATAACTTTTTATAACTAAAGATGTATATGATTTAATTTGCAGTGGTTTGCATTGCTGTGATACACTCTTCCTCCTCTTTCCCCACTTCACTCTCCCCCAAAACACATATTCCAACAAACACTATCATGCTGTCAAACCCTAGTTCAGTAATGAGGCTAATATTTTGTAGAATGAGAACAGCTAATATAGAAGCAGTTTCTGAGGGTTATAGTGGTTTCGAGAAAATAAACTCCATGAAATACACTAAAACTTTAGGGCAGATTTCGGTTGTCCACAGGCCATGTGGAGCTGAATACTCTGTAAACTCATGAGTCCCAACAATGCTATAAGATAGATAATTAACCACCAGAATTTTTCAGATAAGGACACAAGGGCACTGAGTTTAAGTAGCTTGCCTTAGGTCACACAAGGGCAGGGCCAGGATCCAAACCCAGACATCTGGCCACCAAGTTTTTGGTCTATGTGATACTGACTCTCTTAAAGTTTCCAGCTGGCATGATCTGGAAAACATTTCAAAGGGCTGAGAAACTAAGGTCAGTAATCGAGTGACATAGTTCTAAAATCAGGCAGTCAGTCCAAATAGGAGACAATTTTGAGGTCATCAAATTGTAGCCCGGCTCCTGCCTTTGTTGTCCAACTAATATGTGCAGTGTCCCTAGGACTGATAGGGATGAGGATTGTGTCTCACTAATTGAAAGGGTGCAAATCAGACCCTTCTAAACAGAGTTAGGCAGAAAGCCAGGCTTTCCAGAGCTCCAGCCACAGCCCTATCCATTTAGGTCCTGCTTCTCCTCATATATAAAGGAGGAATTTGTATGAATGGCTTTCAGGACAAGCCAAGCAAAATGTTATGCTTCTCTCCATCAATTATTCCACGTTGTGTTCTTAATCAGTGGCATCATAAACCTCTCTTGACCCTCAAAAGAATGTTTCAGAATGGAGTGCTTTAGCCTTTGGTGATTGTAAAATAGACACATTTCTAAGTATGAGCATCCATACTCTTGTCCACCTGAGATAAAAACAGCTTTGTCCTACAATAAGGAGGAAGGATGCTTCTCCCTGCAAACAAAATACTGGTTCTCAATAGAACTAGAAACTTTTCTCGCTTTTTTTTTTTTGAAATGGTATGCATTTTTGTGTGGTTTTTTGGAAGGGTATCACATACAATATTAAACAGTCCTTGGGGGAACTTGGTTTTTAAATGACTCTTGAATTGAATTCCTTTGTGTACACATCCCATAACACTCACACACACACACAAACACATGCACGAAAAATAAAATAAAAATCTTTTGTTTGCGACGTGAACTCATGTGAATTAATGTATTCAGTTTGTACATATGTACTTTAATTTTGGGTTTTCTGAGGCTGTCTGCATAGTCTGTGTGATTCTTTCACTCTGTTTCTTTTATATATGTATTATTGTCCAGGAATAAAGGCTTCTTTTTCTAAGTGATATTTATACAGTCTTGACATTGAGACTTAACCATCAGAATAAAAGTTGTCACTGAAGGTACTGGGCAAAAGAAACTACTATTGTAAAGGTTCCAAATAAATCACCGATTACCAGAAGTGGAATTGTAGTCTCTTGGGTTATAACAGTAAGATGCCCAAAAGGAAATGGGACAGTCAGTACAAGTAGGTATTTGGTGTCACTTATGAAATCCAATGTGGGGATTATCTGAATTTTGATACTTTTCTCACAGCTTTAGCAAAAATATGGATCTGTTGTTATTTTCCTCTGATGAATGTGTTTATATGTTACCAAGCTAAATTTAAGTTGGTTATTTTTTTATTTTTATTTTTTGCTGACATGTTTAATCTCTTTAATTGGATTTGTATTATTTTTTTCTGTCCTCACTAGTACTTGCTACACCTTCCAATTTAGTGTTGCTTCATGTTTTAATTAGGGTGTGGTTCCCTCCCTCCTTCAGGTCATTAATGAAGGTGTTAAATAAAGCCAGCTCTTCTAACTGCTGATACTCTCCCCCACACAATGACTCTCTCAACTTGAACATATTATCATTCATCATTACCCTCAGTATCCTATGATCCAAGCAGGCAATGTAACTACATTCTTTTGCAAGTTTATTTATAGTATATTCTGCAAGTGTATTTTCATTACATGTTAAACCTGACGTGTTTTTGTTTGTTGTGTTTTTTGTTGGTTTTTGTTTGTTTGTTTGTTTGTTTTTTTCCCCCAGCCCACATGAATCATTACTAAAATCAAACCCAGTGGAAACCAGGAGAATGTGAGGGACAGAAACCTATCGGCTTAAAAAGTGTTGGTATAATGGGTCTTACTTGCAATGTTTGGGAAGTCTGAAACCAACAAGATCGATGGAGTTTGCATTTCAGACACAATAGATAATCTATGGGGCTGGAACAATCACTTCTGATTCCTGAAAAAAATGCATCAATGGATAGACAGACATGTTTATTATTCCCAATAAATGTTCCGGGTCTGACAATTTTTTTTTTTTAGTTTAATGTATGAATTTCATTTCATAACAGCAATAAGACACTCCAGGCTGTGCATTTGTTAGGGATTATTGCACTTCTTGGGTGGTTTAAGTGATTCTGCCTTTAGTCTTGTGCCATATAACATGACCCAAGGCACCTTATAAATAGCAGAGCAATGCACTGCCTGTCATGTGTTATAGCTTGAATAGCCTTGTAAAGGGACATGGATTATAGAGGTATGATAATAACTATAAAACAGGAGTGGTAATTTAAGTGCCTGTGTTGGATAATCTGTATGATTAGTATTTTTTTATTTTGGTCTTTTGTGTTTCATTCAACTTAGAATTCTCATTTACTGAAATCACTGCTCAACAATACAATGTGCTAATGGGGTTGACGGTAATTCAAGATCTAATTTAATATTTTAAAACTTCTCATTGTTTTGTTTACCAATTAGCTGCCAGAGGGTTGGCTGGAATTAGCTGACTTACATGGCAGCCTCACTGGCTCAGAGATCACAGGTTACTACCATAAATTACAGTAAATACTCTAAGGGTTGAATTCTTAAACTCCATGTAAAGTAATATCACAAAAAAAACACTGAAATGTTTCAATATCACAAAGAAAGAGCAAATGAGGATGACTTAACTTAAGTTATATATTTATGATGTATATCATTAGGCCTAATGGAGATTTGGCATTTTGTAAACCACCATCTTATGTTAGAAGCACTTTTTTGTTTGTTTGTTTGTTTGTTTTTTCATTATATCTATGTTTGACATATGAGGTCTGACAGTTAAGTTTGTGAACTCATCCTAGAAAAAGTGCTATATACCTCATTGCTGAATATCACTACAGTCACCTTCGAAGTACTCCCCTTGGGAAGCTATGCACTGATGCCTGCACCTACTCCACCCTTCAGAGCAATTTTGGAACTTTTTTTTTTGGAAGGACCATCAGAGCTGTCATTGTATTATGCTTGATGTCCTAAATGTCATCAAAATGTCTTCCTTTCAATAATTCCTTTATCTTCAGGAAAAGAAAGACGTCATTGGGGGCCAGATCAGGTGAATAGAGAGGGTGTTCCAATACAGTTATTTATTTACTGGCTAAAAACTCCCTCACAGACAGTGCCGTGTGAGCTGGTGCATTGCCGTGATACAAGAGCCTGAATTATTGGAGAAAAGTTCAGGTCGTCTAACTTTTTCACACAGCTCTTTCAGTACTTCCAAATAGCAAACTTAGTTAACTGTTTGTCCAGTTGGTTCAAATTCATGATGAACAATTCCTCTGAAATAAAAAAAGGTTAGCAACATCATTGCAACAAGTTCACGAACTTAATTGTCAGATCTTGTAATGCTATCAAAATTTCTTTTTTGCTTGTTATCCACATTTTGTTTGTTTGCAGGCCTTTATTATGAAGAAAATAATAACAGTTTTAATTGTCAATAGGCTGGCTATGGTTAATGATGGAAAAACAGAGTAATCACTATGTGGGATCATATCTCTGAATTTCTACCACTTCTCATTTGCTGACTTGGACAACAGACTACCTGCACGCAATATTTTCCTTATTGCTTCAAGGGGGACACTATTAAGTTAGTGTATAGTTAGAAGAAGGGCAATAGATGTATATTTATTATGTATATTTATTATGCAACAAAAAAGATACATTCCATCAATGCTAGATAAAATTAGTTATTGATTAATAAACTTTTCTTCCATAGAATCCTTAATAACCAGCTTAAATGCAATTCCTATTCTACCTTCTGGCCACACCTCCTTCCCACCAAAGCTTTCTCATCTTGCTATAACTCAAAGTCATTTTATTTTATTTTTTTATGTTTTGTTTTTTGATAATCAATGGACTGGCCATTTATATCTATCTCTCTATCTACCTACCAACCTACCTGCCTGCCTATCTAGCCAACCATGATACATGAAAGATTATGTAAGATAACCCACAACATGCCCCATATAGCCAGTGGCTATATGACACTCCATTGTCACTCTATTTCATGACAGATATTTATTTTCACATCCTTTCATTTGCATAAAACAATATGGTTCTATGATAGCCTTTTTAATTTATAGCATTGGATGAAGTCCTAAGAACTTTCCAAAACAAGTTTCAAACATGTAGAAATTCGTACTACTTGTGTACTGGATGGATGGTCATTCTCTTCTGTAATGGATTTCCACTGTTGGAGAGATGCAGTTAGAATTTTCTCAAGTTATATCAAAATATACCTCTTTACAATCTCTCCGCATTGGTCATGGTCTAGCATTTTATGCCAACATGAAAAAAAGAAATGCTGTGCAACTTCTAATTCTAAATGCCTATGAAGATTAAACACTCAATATTTCTTTTTTTTTTTTAGTTACTTTTAATCCCAGATAGGAGATTTTATAAGGCACATTGCTAATTGTAGCATGTATGCTTAATGATGAAATTCTGTAGCGATTGCAGAATGTAGAAAGCAGTATATAGATTAAATTTTTCCATGCTTCATTCAGTGAAAGGAGAAGAGAAACAGATAACATTGACAATAGCCTCCATTTAAATTCATGTAATAGATCTAACATGGCACTTTGTAGCATTTTGCAGAGCTGTTCTTTTTATTTTATCAGGATAGCAGTAGTTACTTTTTAACAAAAGAATAGGATTGAAAGAATGTAATAAAAAAGAACAAGTACCTTGGTATTAATTTTTATAATACTTCACCCTAGTTATATATAGTTTTCTTAGTTTTCTTTTTCCTTTATTGCTCTTAAAAATTGCAAGCCTGCCGAGGGCTAAAACCAGGCCTAATTACTTACCTTAGCAACTACAATATGTCTGCCAACAAAAAAGATACATTCCATCAATGCTAGATAAAATTAGTTATTGATTAATAAACTTTTCTTCCATAGAATCCTTAATAACCAGCTTAAATGCAATTCCTATTCTACCTTCTGGCCACACCTCCTTCCCACCAAAGCTTTCTCATCTTGCTATAACTCAAAGTCATTTTATTTTATTTTTTTATGTTTTGTTTTTTGATAATCAATGGACTGGCCATTGTTACCAATTATTTATATGTTGCATTGTACAGTAATTGCATTGTCACACTGAACTATTTTTGTATGCTCTATATGATTATATAATGTTTTACTTGTTTGTCTTTATTGACCAGTGGAATTTTATGCTCCCAATTATAGGACTGCTCTTATAGGCCCTTGCGTTTCCTCAGTACCTCACACTTGGCTAGGCACATGCCAAAAACACAACCTATATTTGCACATTTCTATCAGATACTTAGGTGGTTTCTTTAAATTTTTCCAGCTTCCAGACCATCTGACCTTAATGGGGGTGGGGGGGGGTGTTAAATGTTAGAAAAATTGCAACTCACATGCAGCATCTTGTGTGGTTAGAATTGAGTATGAATGAGGTGAGGTGGAATGTGCTTTATCATTAAAGTCTCGTTTCAGAAACTGCACAATGACAGCTAAAAGATTTTTTTTTTTTCTCCCACATATATATTTGAATGCTCAGAAAAGATAAGAAAGCATGAAGAAAAACAGATGTGTTAGAAGTGTGAAATGGATTAACATCAAAGCCCCCTGGGGAAAATCTGAAACATGAAATGCAGGCTCCTGACTGACAAGAGCTATTCAGAGAACGTTCAAAGCCCGGCAGTGCATTTCAGGCTGTGTCTCTCCCTGAGCTGTGAGAGGACTATGTGGCAGGTAAAGATGCAAGGGGGACAGGGGTGGGTGGGGGCGACCCTTTCTGAACTTTGAGGAAATGTAACCTCCTGTGTGTGCTAATGTGCAGGAGATGGGAAAGCAAGGCATGTTTGCTTTGTTTTGTTTTGTTTTAAATCATGAAAAGACAGGATCTGTTTCATACATGGGAAGAGAAAGAAGCTACGGGTGTGTTTGATATGAAGGGTAGTGGGAAAAAACCCCTTCTATAAAATCCTACTTACCCATCACAATGACTCAAATATGCAGCATTTATGACTAATTTGTCTGGTCTTTACAGGCTGGAAAGGATAAATGCCTATCGTCTCTTATACTTCTACTAGGACCTCACAGATTTTAAACAATCATTCAATAGTATAAGGCACGGATTAGAAATTACATTACCTTTTGCAAAAGTTTCAACAAGTTATTTTGAATAACAATATTTTTGGAAACAGTCCATTTTGTTTTAAAAACATGAACCTGGTCGATTTTACACAATTGACTGCTAAATTCAGTGAAAGCTTAGATCTGGAAATCTTGAGTATAGTTGGAGTCTTTAAAATAAGACAAAAAAGTGGAAGAAATGACTTTGGAATTGGAGAGGATTCTAATTAAAAGCTGTTGCATTCATTATTGTACATCTTACAATTGAGCTGTCACGTCACTTTATGACTGCACTTTAAGTAGTGGCCCCAGAAATCATTACCACGAATCTGAAAGTAATTAGATCTTTGATTCTTCTTTTCAAAACTTCAGTGAAATACATATAAACAAAAATATCACCTAGTGCTCGATGCTGCTACCCATAAAAGGGTATATTCAAAGTTGTAACACGTTTCCTTTATGAAAGTAACTTTGATACTTGAGAAGAGTCAAAGATTGGAATTATACCTGTTGAATGAGATGATACTGCTTTTCCAACAAATGGAAGCCTTTTTTTTTGTCTTTCCAGAACATTGTAAGATGGCGGAAAGTATCTATCTACTTCTAACTAAGAATCATGGATACTCCAACTCATCTCCTACCAGACCTCACATTCACTAAGTAAAAGAAAGTTCTCTCTCAATATCTTATACACAATATACAATATTAAATAATGAACTGAGTGAGTCAACAAATACTCATTAAGAGTCTATGATGTTACAGGAAATGTTGTGGGAATACAAGAAGAGAGAACAAAAAATTTAATCATGACCGATGAAGCTCACACCACGTAATTATCTTTCCAAAGCAATAATGGTACATTTATCATAGTCTGTTTTGTTATTCTTGGCTGCTTTTCCCCTTTGTATATGACCTGTCTCGCACCAAGTTTTTATATGTTGAGGTAAATATGGTATGACAGTTAACAGTCTGCAGAGTTAAGTACAAATGGGTCCAAATCCTACATTTTCCATTTATCAGCTTTGGCAATACCTCCAATGCTGTGTTCCTAATATCGCCACTCTTTCACTTTTTTCAATTGTAAAATGAGGGGTGGGGGGAATAGGTTGCTTCATTTTATAAACCAAGTACAGTAACAGGCATAAAGAATTTAGCACAGTGCGCGGCACGAAATTGTTCAATAGTGTCATTGCTGATGTAAAACGCTATAGATCCTCCTCGGTTCAGTCCACTGGAAGGCCTTGTGCAATACCCACAGTGAGGTTGACTCCTAATGCACGTGCATTGATTAATTTTGTTGTACCTGTGACTACTGTATTTTGCCGTGTATCATGCACACTTTTTTGGCCCACATTTGTGAAGGAAAAATAAGGATGTGCATTATACAGGGGTAGTACTAATTCTGTGTCTATATAAATGGTTTTTATTCTTTTGTTTATGCTTATGAGTTAAAAGTGTAACTCTAGAAATCAATAATGATATCTGTAGGGAAAATAATACCCTGGAATATGATAATCAAATTTGTTGAACTTACGATGAACTTGCAACAACAAAGAGTTCTTGGTCTTCTATGATGTGTAAATATCGTAAATTTGTTACCGGTACATAAAATTTCTTGTACCTTGAATCTGTTCTTATGTTTTGTAATTATTTGTTACATAAGATTTCTTGTACCAGAATATGTTAAAAAATAAATGCTAAAATTCCTTTATAATCAATAAAAAACAAACAAACAAAAACAAGTACCTAAATGTAAACAAATACACATTTGAATTAAAAAGTTAAAACAAAAGATTTTTCCCCCTGAAAGTTTGGGCCAGAAACTTGGGTATGCATTATACACAGGAGTGCAATATACATGGCAAAATACAGTAAAGTTTTTTTAATGCATTGTTAGAGAAAAAAACACTACCTAACCACTTACAAAATATATAAAACTGGCTCTACAAGTGGTTGTCAACACGACGCTATCCAAGATGCATGAAGATGTACAGGGCTCTACTTCCATTGCTCTGCACTTGTTTCCTAGAAATCTGATATTTGTGTAACATGTCAAGATACACATTTTTACCCATTACACTTTACATTTTAAATGTAGTTATCACTGAGATGGACAGCTTATTAGTTTCTTAACTTTCTGTATAACTTAGTTTATCAAAATAATCATCTCAATTAAAAAGTCACTCCTTGAATCCCTCAGGTACAGAAACTATCTTATTCATATTTGTATTCACAGTACACATAAGAATATGCAGTTGGCATTTAATATTTATTTAAGGGGATCAATGAATAAATCCATGCATGGATAAGAATGACTGTTCTTTCAAAGTATGTTAGTTAAGTTTCAGGTTTGTGTTAGTGGTGCTTGATTGGTAGGTAAGGAAAGGACCACTGACTTGTTAATGGGGTCAGAATTCAAGTGAAGTGAGAAAGGTTGAACATGATTTTTCCTACGTTACTTTTTCTGTCCTAGACCTCTTCCTAGTGTTTAACATCAAACAACCGTTTGACCAGATTATTACTAAGGTCTGTCACCACCTACAAAACAGCATCTTGACTTTATTTATCTTGGAGCTAGGGGAAGAATTCCTCTCCTGGGCCACAGAGGTTCTTTTCCACTAAAGGTATCATTGTGCCTTGCAGAAACTGCCAACAGAGCTTCAAATGCTCATTTCCTCTAGGGGGGGAAACAGACAAATAAGAAATCAATGGAGGTAAGTTATTAGCTAAGTATAAATATTATCTGAAGGTAAAACTGAGAGCTGCAGAGAATTTCCGATCTTGAAATTTTATCTCAAAACTTCTGAAGAAAAATAGAAAGAAATTAGTGCAGCCTTGGTACTTATTTCTCAGTGAAAAAAAAAAATTGTGAAAAGACTGTAATAAAATATATTTCCCTTTGAGGCTATTGTGTGGTATTTACCTAGTATCTTCTACATTGCGAATGTTCTACCAACTCTTTATAAGGAAAACCACCTTTTGAAGAATTGAAAGCTTGGATTACAAATGTATGTTTCATTACTCATGGCTGAGGGTAGGCTGGGTAGTGAGGTGAAGTGTCTTTGTTTCTAACTATGGAGAAAGAAAGGTTGAGACAAGGTAGAAGAATACAATGAGAAACTCTAAGAATTTAAACCACTATAATTTCTTATGTTTCAGGGTTCGCTTACCAGAAATTTACCATTGAACTTGAATAAAATTAGAAAAAAAATCGACCTATTAATATTCTACCTATTAAAAAGTTATTACTGAATTGATGAAAGCAAGGACAGAAGGAAGGAAGAAGCAGTTCTAGAGATTAGGTGGTTAAAACTTGGGCCAGAAAATGACTAGAAATATCTATCAAGATAGAAGATCAGAAAATAAGAAAGGTGTCAGGGAGAGACAATAAAAGAAAACTCAAGTATTTAGGTGTCAACATCGAAGACATATAATGCATCCAATGGTTGAATATTTCAGAATCTAGATCGAAAAATAACTTGGAAAATTTGGTGAATAGTAGTAAGTAGATATTGAAAGGGACGTATAGTTGGGAATAGAGAGTTCCACTAGCGGAAAAAGTGATTCTAGAATCCAGCCATGCACTCACTTTCAGGAAAGTACTGATGGTGCTAAAAATGGGGTTCAAAGTATGGTTTAAACCATAAGTGAGCACTAAAGAAAACACTTACTGAGTTATTAAAATTGAACACCAATAGGAATTGTTAGGAGGAATTAGATAAGAAATCAAATGATAAATGGGTACAGAAAAATTAACCACACACTGATTTAATAATGAGCCTCCCAGCTTGTATTCACCATTATTTATGTCATTTTCCTATGGACCAAGAAATGCCACTGTCTGTAATGGATTCAGTCTGCAGATGCAGATTTGAGGTCTTGGTTAGAGATCCATGTGACTCAACAAAGCAAAGCACTTATGCCAAAGAGAATCATAACACAAACACCACCTTCTATAGAATAGCCCTATCAAACAGACTCTAAATTCATAAAGGAATTGTTAAGAAATTCACACATGAAAGCTATCGCTTTAAATCTCAATCTATCTCTATATATCTATCTCTCCAATACTAGCTCTAGCTCTATCTCTATCTCTATCTTCAATGTTCCCATTCGACTTAAGGAAAGGCCCATAAAACAGAGTGTGTGCGTTTGTGAGAGGAGTGGGTGGACAGAAGTGAAGGGGATGTTATTAAAGCATGTGATTCCAAACATGGCAACTGACAGCTATCACAAGCCCTTGACAGGAGACTGTCCTGTTGCATAGGACAGTAATGAACAGTGCTGATTTTGTTCTGTTTTCTTTGCCTTAAAAGGCAGAGAAGCTAATAAAACTACTTAGAAAGTTTCCTAGACAACATGGTTACATGTTGGGAGGTGGGGTAGGAGAAGCCATCTACGAGCTTCAATTAGCTGACAAAACCTCTTGGGTGAAACACTTCATTTCTGGGATGTCTGGAGCCATGGGAGGGAAGCTAGAGCTCTAGGAATGAACAGCACAATGAATGAAAATCAAGCCTTAGCATTGCTGTGAAAATGAAGAAGGGACCGCCCTAGCACTATTCCTCAAAATGGCCTCTCTGAACAAAGAAATGAATAGGAAAAGGGGATCTAACAATTTCTGATCCTGTCATCTTTCTTCAGTTTCCAGCCAAATAGCTGTAAAGCCTAGAAGTCCCTTTTGTAGAGGTTGCTGCCCAACAGACAGTCACTTAAGTCTTGGATATTGGTGTTTTAATCTGTTTATTTGAAGATTGGAATATTGTGCCCACTATTGATCCCTGCCACTCTTATGAACAACATGTCTGATACAGGTCAGTTTATAGAGTAGACCATGTTTTTTATCCACTAACTGGTACTCCATGTATTGTCCCAAATCTGGCCTGAGCTTTGCAGCATTTCCACAGCAGTGTTACCTGCTCAGCAATGGATCACATAGTAGGTGCATCAAGTACCTCTGCCATAAGAGAAATTGCTGATGATATCCCACCTCCCACACACAGAAAGTTACCTCTTCCCCCTAGTTTTAAAAAGAAATGAGACATACTTCCCAGGGTAATTTTAAAAAATACTTATGTGTCTAACAAATAGGTTTGTTTTGTGATTTCTGATATGTTAGGTTATACATATTTACCTGCTTGAGGAAACACACTGAAAAAAATTGTAAAACTTTATGGAGAAATGTCAGTAATGATACCCTAACATCTTCAAGGCATTTAAAATTAATTTCTATATCTAAAGTATGGGAAGGAGAGACGATCTAATTTTTGACTGTCAGTAAATTACCAGATATCTCCCTGTGTGCTAATGTACATTATCTCATTTAACCTTCACAGAAACCCTGTAAGGTGCACATGATTTCATCTTTTCCTTTTAAAAGGGCCCATGACATGTTAAACATTGATAAGTGTTAACTGTTTTGTTATTGTGCTATTGTTGTTGTCATTATTATTATTATTATTCATTCCCAAGCACATATTTGCTACTATTATAGAGATAACATTAATGCAATTCAAAAATAGTGGGCTTTCAAGAAATATGAGTTGGTTTCTTAGCCTAGTCCTGCAAACTATTTAAAATGCCTCGAAAGCAGAGACCTCGCTTTTTCCTAAGGGATCACAGAACAGAGGTTGTTGGTGCTGAAAGCTCATATTACCACACCACTTACTTTTTCCAAACAAGATTTGAACTAGAAACACAGGTAACTATTTGCCTCAGGGTTTTCTTTGCCCACAGGAGCCCACTCAGTCCTGTGAGCAAGGTGCAGTGGAGTTAATATCTCCTATGAAATGCACTTAAGCAAGGGCTGATGTGAATCTGTGGATAAATAGCCTGGTTACCACCTTGGCGGGGATACCTCTGATACAAACTCTTTAACTGACTCCCAGTGTTTTCCAGTGGGATGAAGCTCCAGCTGCCCAAAGTAGTAAGCAACATACACGCTTAATAATGCACCATGTATTGGTTTCTTCCCCTTTCCTGCCATACTTCTCCATTCCCTTAGCAGACTTTCCTGAGATCACTTCCCCAAGAAGCTATTTGCACCGGAATCATCGTGTCAGGAAAGCATCCTACCCATGATAGAATTTCATATAATAAAGGTGAAATGTGCACTACTGGTTCCTTTTCAAGGCCTGGCACACTCATTGTGAAACATAATAACACGACTTCATAGCATTTCATAGTTAAAAAAGCCTTCAAAGCCACTTTCAATACATTCCATTTCAACCTAAACAATCCAAGTACTAAACCCATTAATAGTAAGCTTTGCTCTTGTGCATAATTTTGCACTTTTTAAAGCACTTTCTCATGTTTAATCATATTTGATCCTCATGACAACCCTGCAAAAAATGTAGGGCAAATGTTAGCTTGAGGGACAATGTGGGGTGGTAGAAAGAGCTCTCTCAACTGGGAGTCTAGAGGCCTGATTCTGTCAGTAATTAGCAGTAAACCATAGGCAAGGTCTTAACCCTCTGCGGGTCTCAGTCTCCTCATCATGGCATTGGGGGCTGGGCTATGGGATTTCTAAGACTGTTGTAACTATTAACATTCTCTGAGTCCCCAAAGACAGAACTAGAGGGTGAAGTATGTGGGTGTGGGATAACTTCCTTAGCGTTCCACAGTAGTCAATAGCAGAACCAGATGATTAAAAAGCGATGAAGAATTAAAGTCTTTGGACTATGATCTCTGCTGAGTTACTCTTCTTTCTGACTTCCTGTCATTTTTGTGCCAAGAAACTAGTAACCCCAGCTTCATCCAAAAGCTACACTTGCACCTTCATATAGCTGAAATCTGCCTCTATCATGCAAACACACCTGGGTAAGGCTGGGAAGCTGGATGGTACATGGGAAACATGACTATCTATTTATGCTTTCTTGCCCTGTCTCTGGCCTGATTCCAGCCTATTAAGTGTGTGAAAAATCTACCGCCATCTATGGTTCCAGGATTCTTATTATACATTCAATTATTTTGTGTTGCCTACTCTTCTCAATGTTTTGCCCATGAGCTTGGCTGTGTCCACACACATGCACGTGTGTAGGAAGTGTGTATAAAGGAGATTACTTCCCTCATTTACTGATTCTGCTATTGAGTGATTCATAATTAGTGGACTATGACCATACCATCAGGCTAGTAAGACATGTTGCATATACCAGGGAAATTATATAATAATTATATTTTAGCTTAAATAACATTAGAAAAAAAGTTTAATTAAGACTTTTAATTAATAGTTGAAAGATTAATCAATCAATAATTATAGCAATGATTATATGGTATAATTGAGCTTAATTGGAGGGGGCTGATTAATGATCAGAATAAACCTTTCCGATTCCCTGTCTTGAAAATATTCAGAAATGATGGATTTTGGCTCAAAAAATTAAAAAGAAATGCCAGGATTGTAGATGATAGGTCCTTGGTAACTAGGCCATGAAAGGGAAAACACATGATTGAAGTAAAAGAAATTATTCTATTTTTCAACTTGTACATCATTATACTGCTAATTTGTACAAGTTTGAGATTAATAGAGAAAAATATGCGTCTGAGGAAGTCTAGAAAAAAGGGGGGGGGAAGAAATTGCTTGAGACAGTTTTCTTTGGAAGCTAATTTCTCAAGGGTGCTCTTTCCATCTCCAAGGGCAAAATGGTTGCGTGAATTCAAATGATATTCTTATCAGAGCATCATAGGAATAGATTTGGTAGAGGATCAGACATCTCAAGGAGACAGTCTCTGTTTATGATGACCCCTCTCACTTCTGCCTGATCTGTGCTAATCAAATCCAAGTGGCTACTGGGACCAATATCAATTCCACATGAAGATGGTTCAATTCTCTTTGGAAAACAGGTAGGTGATCTCATTTCAGGGTCATCTAACTGATGAGTATGAATCCCACATGCACAGTCCTGAGGGTGGGGGAAATGGTTGTTTTTCTAAGTAGACAGCACCACATTATTTATCCTACACACCATTCCCAGGAAACAGGCCAAATAGAGCCCCAGCATCTCTGAATGCAAACAAGGTTAGTAAAGGAAGACAACATCACAAAGTATTTTCAAAAGTCAAAAGCTATTTTGGCTACAAACTGGAAATTGACTGCTCCCACATTTGCCTGTGACTTACACCCATTCTCCCTTCTTCCCCCTCCAACTTACATGTGTCTTCTCGACCTAAACACAATCCCAGTCATGGTAAGGCTTCTGTATGCAAAAACATTTAATGAAGAAATTCACGAACTTAATAAGAATGCACATACTGATTATCTACTTTATTTGTCTGAACATATACTGGTCACTATGGTAGATATAAGGGAAAGACTGTCTTAAACTTCTGTAGAGCTAGCACACGTTATTGATGGAGAGCCTGATGCAGTGATAACAACAAAGGAATGAATGCCTAGCACTAATTCACTCATCGTTGCTGTTTGGTTTTGGTTAAGTTATCTAAACTCTCTTACCTTCAGTTACTACATCAATTAAAAACAAACAAACAAAAAAGCTTTTTCTGATTTTTTTTCTTTCATAGTTCATTACCCCATTACAATGCTGTAATGCAATTCTGACACTATCTGGAGTCAGTGCAAGACTTCACAAGTTAAAGGCCTCTAACAAGTCTGCCCTCATTTCAGACACTAATCACACATTCTGGGGTTCCTAGGCACTCACACTTCTGACCAACTGGCAACACATTTGGCAGTTCCCACTACCACCTCGGGATTGATAATTCACTAGGACAGCTCACAGAACTCAGCAAAATTCTATACTTCCCAAAACACTTTTATTGTAAAGGATGGAAATCAGGGCCAGCCAAAAGAAGAGACCTATAAGGTGAGGTTTAGGATGGTCCTGAATATGAAGCTCCCATACCCTCTCCCCATGGCCTTAGGCAACATCGCGCTCCCAGCAGGTCAATGATTCACAAACCAGGAAGCTCACCTGAACCTTAGTGTCCAGGGGTTTTATTTGTGTTTCCTTACAGAAGCGTGATTGACTTAATAATTGGCCATGTGATTGAACTCAAGTTTAGACCCTCTTTACCCCCCTAGAGGTTAAGCAATTGGGTTAATATTGCACGGCTTAAAAACCAATCCTCTAATAATAACACTGTTAGTTTTCCCAGCATGGCCAGCCCCCATCCTGAAACTATGTTAAAGTCCATCATGAGTTATCTTGTTAGCCTAAACTCAAGTGTGGCCCTAGGGTCACCCCATGAATAACAGAGACACCCCTATAACACACAAAATTCCAAGTTTCTTCCCAGGGACCTAGGAAAATGACTAGTAATTAAAAAAATCATTATAAATACCTATGATCATTGTGTTAAGTAAACAAGATAATGTATGTAATGGTATTTTGAGACTTTAAATTATTAAGCAAAAGTGACATCATGAGTTATTAGAAAATAAGAGAACAATGCAAATTCTATTTTTTTCACTGTGCTGATACATCACTCAATTTCAGGAGAGAAATGTCAATGCTGGGCCAGCAGTCAGAAGAATTTTATAGCTGAAATAGAACTAAAGTTGGGTCTTGAAGGATAAGAACAGTTTGTTAGAAAGAAAAGATCTATTCCACATGTGCCATTGATGCAGTCAAAATAATTTAACAAAGAATAACGCAGACTTGCTGACTGATCTTTTCACCTTTTGATATATTGTTTTAATGCTTTGTGGAACACAGCTCCAAAGACCCTAAGCATTTTCCTTCAAATGCCCATGAAAATCAACTTATAAGGGAAGTAGAGGAGGAACAACTTCTATACTGAATTTCCATTTTTCTCCCTCTGTGTATTTTTGGGCCAACAGGACACCGCCCTCTGTGGTACCCAGATATGGGGAAACCTGGTTCTATTCTTATCTCTTGCAATATCTAATTTGGTCAATCGATGCCAGATACCCAACCTCTCAGAAAGCTAGTTTCTGTACCTGTTAAATAAGAATAGTATCTTCCATGTCTACTTCAAGTTTATTTAAGATTGAAAACATACTTTATACATTCATCAAATTATCTTGTTTTAGAATTAAGTTCAAAGGTAGAGATTTGAAAAAGTTGAAAACAGGCACTACGTCTTTAGTAGTATCGCTGCTCATTTCTGCCAACCCTCTTGCCTTTCAGTAAACATTCCTCCTCCTCCAGGAGGAGAAATTCTATTGTCTCAAGTTATTGTTAGGAATTTCTAAAATATATATTGTGATACATTTTGCAGTTTCTTGCATAGGAAAACGAAAGTGAAGACTAATATATATGTATATGTAATATAATATCTTCCAGACATAGTGAGTGAAGGAATGATCCCATATGGAAAGGTGGCATCTATAGCATTCTGATCGTGGAAGTCTTGACAGAGAGTAGAGCAGAAGTGTAAATAAATAACCACAGTGAATTTCCCACTGCAGTAAGTGCTACAATAATGTCTGCTAAAAGAGCTGTGTAAGTTTAAATATGAGAAAAATTAATTCTGACTGAGGGAAAGCTCAGGGCACGATTCAGAAAAATGATGTTTGTGCTTGGCCTTGAAAGAAAAGTTGGGTTTTGAGAGGCAAAGAGGGGGCTGTGTATGTATTTCAAACATAAGCTCTAGCGTGAGCAAAGTGTGAGGGGTGGAAGAGCAGGGCCTGTCGGGGAATAGTGGGTGAAGTGTCAAAGCCAAGATGTGAAAGCCTTGGATAAAACATTGAGAAGATCCCCCATAGTTGAGACAGGTACAGCAAGCGTGTGGGAGGGAAGGGAGTTGCTGATCACATCTTTGTTTTAGAAATACCACCTTTCCTTTGTTGAGAAGAGTTGATTCCTTACACAGGAGAAACTGAAGTTAAGGAAACATTTCAGAGAGTGAGTCTAACAGATGATTTTTGTTCCGTGCTTACTATGTGCCGCACTATATTCAAAGCCCGTTAAATGTTAGTACCTTAAGTTCCTGAAACAACTTTATAAGGTCAAAACTCTTGTTACCTCTGTTTTATACACAAGGAACTGGGAGCCCACAGACTTAAATTGATCTAAGTGGTACCTGCCCATTTGGCTCAGATTCATGTTTTTTAATCACCACAAATTGACCATGGTCCAAATTAAAGAAGTCAACAAAAAATAGAGAATGGGGAGATCTGTGCTTGACTGAGAGAAATTTTAGAAATATGACCCATTGTTCTTTGAGTTCTGGTAAATAATGTGGCTTATGGGGTAGGAGCAGAAGGGAAGATAAAGTGTATATCTTTAACTGGTTGCGTTTTGGACCTCTTTAGGACATGTATAGATATTTAAGAGTCATTAACTGTCAATGGAAGTTGAAACCACAGAAATTCATGAACTTTTCAAGAAAGAGAATGTGTCACAAAAGGAGTAAAGACATTAATTACATAAATAATTTTAGGTCAGTGGGGAATGTGTGGAGCCAAAAATTTGGACATCCCCTCTAATTGTGAGTTTAACTCCCTTCCCCATAGGTTGTACTGGGTAAGTTGGTTGCCATCGGCTTTCTTTGCCATCTAGAGTTTTGACAATTACTTTTCACCGAGTTTACCACTACAAATGAGAGTAAGACTCCATGGCCAAAGGCCTAAGGCTGTTGGGAAAATGTTTAATTACATTAACATTTCTACAACCTGGGGAACATAATGGTTAATGGGGTAATAAGATGGAAGGTATGGAATTTTAAATAGTGGAGACTGTGTCACTAGAGTAGATTGTCATTCCAATAGAGATGATAAAACCTTAGTGCATAAATGGTGACTGGAGCATAACTTCATCATTCATAAATCAATACCTGATAAAACGTACTCATGTATAACCAAGTAGATTTTTGTATGGTAGGTTGAATCAACTGATTATAGTATACGGCAGGACCCAGTGGAATTATGGGCAAGGTTCTATTCATAAAAAAAGAGTTGGAGTTGGACATTGTTTTATAGAATGCTGCAGTGCAGATAGCCCAATATTTTTAAAGCTGTAAGCTACATACCACAGATGAAAATCGGAAAGATGCTAAGGCTGCAGCACAAGTAAAAGTATGATTAGGCTGAGGAATTTTCTTCAGTGTTCCTAGAATCAAGCAATTTTTCAAAGTTGAAGGACTTCTGGTCTTTGGAGAATACTGCTATATTTTCTGGCAAGAAAAACACTTAGAAGACTGGTCTAAAGAAGCAGGTTGACCAGGAGCAGGGCCCGTGAGTTTGGAAATCCTGAAATAAAGAAGACTATGGGAATTATGAGCCAAGTGGGGGACTTTCTGATCACACTTCCTGGTACTTTATCTACCTGGTGGCCTTTGTTCTACCGTGCATAAAATACTGGGTCCTTATTGGCGTGTTGGCACATGTTATTGTGGAGATATTACATAGGATAAGTACTGGCAGGCCCTGACAGTTGAGGGGAAGAGTAAAGTATGTCATCACTGCATTTCAGTCTTCTGGAACTAAAGTGTGAAAGCTATTTCTAGACCACATTAAAATCTCTTTTTAAAAATGAAGTAATTATATGACATAACTCCTCATTTGTTCTTTCATTCTCTATGTTTATCTTTATATAAAGTCTTCCTCAACTATGCCAATTGAAAATTGTTCTCTCTACTGAATCCTTGTAATAGCCACTGTCTTCATCACAAGGGCCTGGAATGTTTGCGTGTGAAGGACTCTTAGAGAACATATAATTAAATACTGTCTCCCAGATTCCAAAGCCAGAAACAAGACACTTGAAAGAAAGGTCTCTAACTCAAATAATCTGTTAGTCTGAAGATCCAGCTATGGAACTAACATGAACAAATCATGAGAATGAAATGGTGTGACCTGGGCAGGGGACAATGAGTGGTGTGAGATGGCTAGGCAGGGCTGGGGAGAGTGGTAGGACATGGGCAGTGGTGAATAAGTAAGAAAGCATGGGCATAGCATACTGAAGAACTGGACCTAATACATGGTGGAAAGCATGCAAAACTACTAACTGGATAAAATATGGTCAGAAAGATATTGTCAGAAAGGTAATTCTGGAGACAATGGGAAAGATGGAATCTGATGGTTCAGTTTGAGGACCATGAAATATTCTTGGTAAACAATAAGTTCTGAACTAAGAAATTACTGCATGCTTTTCACTATCAGTGATGTGTCATATATTTTACCTTTGTTTAGTTTCTTGAGTTAGATTCTGAATTCATTAAGGACAACAGAGTGGTCTTGCTTTTAGTCCAGACTTAGCATAGGATGGAAACTAGGAGAAGATCATTGGATATCCTTTGAACCAAATGTGTGAGTACATGCTAGCTCTGGGAAGGTCATATAAGAACAAGTTATTTTAACACACATCCATGCTCCTATACATACTTAAAATATTATGCAAGTCACTTAAATTTGGGAAACTTTAATTTCTTCAATTATAAGATATTAGAATTTTATTTGATATACTCTAAAATCATTTCCAACTTTAGTGATCTGTCATTTTGGTTTCCACAAACTCAAGCAAGTATTAGGTTGGTGCAAAAGTAGTTGTGGTTTTTGAAATTATTTTTAACCTTCTAAACAGTAATTACTTTTGCACCAACATAATAGTTATATTTATTGTCTCAAAACTTCTGTTCAAACATGTCACCTTGGTTGAATGTTGTGATACCATCAACCATGGCTTCTGCACCCTTGCCAGTTTTACAATTCTGATACAGGAGATTCAAAATGATTCATATTTTCCAGATTGTCCGCTATACTGGGGAGACTTAAATGGCATCCTCGTACTCTGAAATAACATATCTACATAAAGAAAAATCACCCTTCAATTGCAAATACCTTGAGGAGAAACTAATGTAATTATCATTTAATTTTTGTAGTCTTGAACTTGCATTCAATAAATTTGAGTATTTCACACTATTGCAATGTGGGAAAAGTGAGCTACAAGAAAGTGTCTATTTCTATGCAGGATTTACAGATTTTGTAATTACTGTCCTTTGTTAGAATCAACATGCTTCTCCCTGAATACTAGAGTCAAAAGTAAGCAAATAAAACTTGGTTTCTGATTGAAAGCAAGGAAGATTTACTTGTTACTGCAAACAGCAAGATTAAAATGTTTTGGATATTTCCTGCTGTTCATACTTCCTTCTTATTACATAGTCATAGAAAAGTAAAAGATCAATCTGGAAATACCCTTTTACTGTGTGGCATGTTTGCTTTTTTGAGTGAAAACTGTTCAGATGGGAGACCAGCAGAAGTGGGATGTCCTCATTATCAGGAGGTTACTCATTTCTACTGAGAACTGATAACATCCACATCTGATAGTCATATACTCTAGGATTATTTCTAGTAGATACTCCAGAATTTGACTTACTTTTCACTTGTTTTCTGTTTTCTTCCTCAATAATTGAAAATTTATCAGTGGTAATTTCAGGCATTAGACAACATGATAGCTTTGTGCATGTCAATGATAGAAATTGAAAATATAATTGCTACAGTTGGATCTTTGTATGTGAAAGATAAAATCCTGTTGTTAAAGAGATTGGGAAAGGGGAGGTGACCTGCCTGTTGGTAGTTCCTGTGGACAATATTTAATAGGGTTGAGAAATCGAGGAAGACAGGTTTTGGCAATTCACTTTCATTCTCTCAGTCTTAGTTTCCTCATAAATGAAGGAATTTGAGCAATTCTTTCTAGATTTAAAATATAAATATATATTTATAAAAATTATAAATGTATATTTTTATATACGGTTGGTAGAAAAATTATTCCCAAAGATATCCATAACCTAATCCCAGGAACTTGAAATTATATTAGGTTACATGACAAAGGGAGATTATAATTCCAGAGGGATTTAAATTTCCTAAGCAGCTGACCTTGAGATAGGGAGATTATCCTGGATTATCAGAGCAGGTTAATCCCAATATAATCCCAAGGGTCATTGTCAATGGAAGACAGAGGCAGGAGAGAGAACCAGAGGGATGGCAGCTTGAGAAGGACATAAATTGTTGTTGTTGGCTTTAGAGATGAAGGAC
This sequence comes from Rhinolophus sinicus, assembly GCF_057876585.1. Classification (NCBI taxonomy): domain Eukaryota; kingdom Metazoa; phylum Chordata; class Mammalia; order Chiroptera; family Rhinolophidae; genus Rhinolophus; species Rhinolophus sinicus. The sequence continues at coordinate 91,714,779 of NC_142504.1, forward strand.
GAGGGCCACAAACTAAGGATTGCAACATCTTCTAGAAGCTGGAAAAGGAAAAGGAACAGATTTTCCCTCGAGTCTTCAGAAAGGAACACAGCCCTGCTTCTCCGTGATTTTAGCAGACCAGTGAGAACCATTTCAGACTTCTGACCTCCAAAACTGTGAGATAATAAAATTGGGTTGTTTTTAAACTACTAAATTTGTAATAATCTGTTACATCACCAGAAAACTAATTATAATGTTAAACCATTAATTATTTTGAATATGTTAAAGTAAGTTTTTAAAAAAAACTAAATAAAGGAATGTGATATGGTTAGTAATAATTTTCCTTACAAAAATATGTTTTATCACAACTATGATTAATCATTTATACAACTGATGATCATTTGATCTGGAATTTTCTATTAATTCATCAATATACAAAATTAACAATTCTTAAAAATGTCGTCACTGCTATACTGGGGAAAAATAGGCACAAAAATCATCCCCTAAAGTCAGTTGTTCTACTTCTAAAGAAGACACAGTTCATTCATTTGCAGGTAAATTAGTTTTAGTTTCTTTTTAAAAATATATTGTTAACCTCCAAACTTTATACAAGTAACACTTCATCCAAAGAATGGTGGAAATAAACTTTCAAAACATACTAAATAAGTAAGTCAATCTTTTCCTCCCATAATCATGATCATCTTTGAGACACAGTTACTATGAATGAGGACAAATTCAGTTTCCTTTACCAACCAGTACCACTTCTCTGAGAGGGCTTTACAGAGTCAGTGCTCATGCCCTAACTCTCATTCTAATGTTGAAATAAACATCAACAGCATCAACTGAGGTATATATATATATATATATATATATATATATACACACACATATATATGTATATATATACATATATATGTATATATATATATGTGTATGTGTGTGTATATATATATATATATATACACACACACATATATATGTATATATATACATATATATGTATATATATATATGTGTATGTGTGTGTATATATATATATATATATATACACACACACATATATATGTATATATATACATATATATGTATATATATATATATGTGTATGTGTGTGTGTATATATACATATATATATATATATATATATATATATATATATATATATATATATATATATATAACATGTTTGAGTTCTGCAATTACAAGAGGTGTTCAAAGTGGTTACCATCAGCGTCAGCGTCCAGACACTTCTGATTACGGCAAACTACTGCTTGAGCAACATTGACCAAAGTGTCCACTGGTATACATTATTTGGCACATATATATATATATATATATATATATATATATATACACACACACACACACACACACACACACACACACACACACACACTCAGCCAGGGAGACTGAGTTTGTGGAGACAGAAACCTTGAGACTCTCCAATGAGCTGCCCAAGGAACCTCTCCACATTTGGATGCTGGGAGGAAGGAATCCCTATGTCCATTTAATGATGATTGTAGATCTGGTGAAGGGGTATGGACTTAGACAAGACCACAGTTACCTAACTAAGACTCAGTGTATGAAATAAAACCAGAATCTTACAATGTAGCCCTCAAATTTTACTTGTACATCCTCATCTTTCTCACCATGAGGATAAAAATAACTCTCACTCACAGAAGTATCGTTGCCAATATAAACTGAAATAAGTCATAAAAGCAGTTTTTGTTTTAAAATTTATAATAGCATCAACATGAATAAAATACTTAGGAAAAAAATGAACCAAAGAGGCAAAATGTGTATTCTGAAAATTACAAATCATTGCTGAAAGAAATTAATAAGACATAAATAAAGAAAAAAAAATCCTACAATTCATATGGACTTTCAACAGACTCCAAATAGCCAAACAATCTTAAAAAAAAAAAAAAAATAGAGATATCACACTTTCTGAATTCAAAACTTACTACAAAGCTATAGTAATCAAAAGTGTGGCACTAGCATAAATACAGCCATATAGATAAGTGGAAGAAAATCGAGGGTATAGAAATAAATTCTAGGATATGTGATTAATTGATTTTTGGCAAGGGTGCCAAAAGACCATTTAATGGGGAAATGAAAGTCTTTTAACTAATGGTGTTGGACAACTGACTATCCACAAGCACAAAAAAAATGAAGTTTGAGTCTTACCTAACACTGTATAGAAAAATTAATTAAAAATGCGTCAAAGATCTAAATACGTGTATAAAACCTAAATCTCTAAGACTCTTAAAAGAAAACATAAGGGAAACATTTCATGATATTGGGTTTGGCTATGATTTCTTCGATAGGGTATGAAAGGCAGAGGCAAAAAAATAAAAAAAATAGATAACTGGATTTCAACAATGTTAAAAAAATCTGTGCATCAAAGGACATTATCTAAAGAGTATTAATACAACCCACTGAATGAGAGTAAATATTTGCAAGTCATATATCTGAAAAGGCATTAATATCAGAATATCTAAATAATTTTTACAACTCAACAAAAATAAAACAAAAAGAAATTTAAAAAATAAACAAAACTTACTCTGGGTTGTGAAAACAATGTGAGATATAGATGGTGTATTACAGAATTGTACATCTGAAATCTACGTAACTTGACTAACAACTGTCAACCCAATACATTTTAATTAAAAAAAAAAATAAGCAAAGGACTTGAATAGACAGTTATCCAAAAGAAAATATGCACATGTTCAGTAAGCATCTGAAAAGATGCTCAGCCTTTAAGGAAATGCAAATCAAAACCACAACTAGATACTGTATTACACATATCAGGATGGCTATTACTTTTTTTAAATGTACAATAACATGTGTTAAAAATGGAGAAACTGGAATCCTCTTGTATTGCTGGTGGGGACGTGAAATGGTGTAGTTGCTATGGGAAATAGTTTTGTGGTTCCTCAAAAAGTTAAACAGAATTATCATGTGATCCAGAAATTCCACTCCTAACTACGTACACAAATGATTTGAAAGACGGAGTGGACTGATACTTGTACACCAATTTTTCACAAAGCATTTTGCAGACAGGCCAATAGGTAGAAACAACCTCAGTGTGTATATACCACTTGGCTAAACAAAATGTGGCATGTACATACAATAAAATATTATTCAGCCATATAAATTAATGAAATTCATTTCTACAATAAGAGTGAACCTTGAAAACATTATGCAAAATAAAGTAGGCTAAACATGAAAGGACAAATACTATATTTTCTACTTATATGAAATAACCTACAACAGGTAGGTATATAGAGACACAAAGCAAAATAGAGGTTACCAGCTGTCAATGGGAGGGGAAAATTAGGAGTTATTCTTGAATGGATATAGCATTTCTGTTTGGGATGATGAAAAAGTTCTGAAAATGTATAGTGGTGATGGTTGCACAATACTGTGAATGTATTTAGTGTAACTGATTTGTACACTTAAACATGATTAAAATGGTGAATTTTGTTATGTACATGCTACTACAATAAAAAAATGCAAAGAAGAAAAACAGTTTGAAACCTTTAAGAAATCACAATCATAGCAGAATTAGCAAATTTCATTTCATTTATGCCATGTACATCTTGATTGATTTACCTATATTAATTTTTTTTATCTTTACAAAGCAGTATGTGGAAGATTTTATTATTATTATACTCATTTTAAATATGTTTAAACAGAGGTTAAATAACTTGCCTAAAGTCACATAGTAAGTGTATGTGTGAAGGGAGAGTCTCAGATTTGAATCCATAAAATCTGGTTCCAAATCCCTGTTCTTATGTTGCCTACCAAACCATCGTGATATTTCCCAAGTTACTGCCTGATTGCAAAAAGTATTTCAAATGTAATAACAGCTTTATGATTTATTCTAAACACAACGTTTTTCAGAACCAGTACGGTTTTAGTTATACGAGGTTGGACAATTAAGTTTGTTAGCTCATCCTAGATAAAGCACTACATACCTCATTGCTGAATATCACTATGATCACCTTCAAACTACTCCCCTTGGGAAGCTACGCACCAACGCCAGCACCTAGTAATCCCTTCAAAGCAATTTTGGAATTCTTTCTGGAATGGACATCAGAGCTGTTGTATTCCCCTTGATGTCTTGAATGTCATCCAAATGTCTTCCTTTCAATATTTCCTTTATCTTCAGGTAAAGAAGGCATTGGGGGCCAGATCAGGTGAGTAGGGAGGGTGTTCCAATACAGTTATTTGTTTACTGGCTAAAAACTCCCTCACATACAGTGCTGTGTAAGCTGGTACATTGTCATGATGCATCCATGAATTGTTGGCAAAAAGCTCAGGTTGTTTTCATCTTTTTCACACAGCCTTTTCCATACTTCCAAATAGTAAACTTGGTTAACTGTTTGTCCAGTTGGTACAAATCTATAATGGATAATCCCTCTGATATCAAAAAAGTTCAGCAACATCGTTGCAACAAGTTCCCAAACTTAATTGTCAGACCTCATATGTCGTGGAAACTCATTGCAGGGTTTGGGTCTCAATTCAGTAACTCGCCAGAAAAATTAGCTGTGGGTCTCTAGCATTAACCTCTCCCTTCCTGTCAAGCAAGGTCTTTGTTGAGGGGTAGTAAAAAAATACATGTACGACCAATGACTGGGGAAAGGTAAGGAAGCTGATGACTCTTCATTCAACTTCACCTTTACTTCTCCCAATACTGCTGCCCCCATTTATAGTCTTAGGCACTTCCAAACCTGTTTTATACAAGGGATGTCTGTGTGGATTTTTCAGATAAGTTGGAGTCCAAATTTATGTCTTTAAAACTAGTCCAGTCAGAGCTTCTGGAAAAGTAGTTCCTGAAAGCAATTGCCTATGACTCTGCATTCTCTAAAATGATAAGCCAATCTTGGAAAAGTAAATTTCTTCCTGGTGGAGTCACTTCTTCATCTTGTAGTAAAAAAAAAAAAAAAAAAAAAAAAAATCTAATTTATAATCCCCAAACTTTTAATTCTGCGACTTGCACACGACTTCAGAGAGTAGTGAGCCTTCTTGAGAAGAGACATGTGCCGTATCTGTCTTACAGATGGCTCCTGCATCCTGTGTCATTTGATATTTCTGTCTGTTCTGCAGTTAGGTGGCTTAGATTCTTAATTAAAAGATTCATTTCTATGGCAGCTTTTATAAAACAAATATCTACACATGAAGGAAAGGAAAGAGAACAGAAGGAGGAGGGAACACTGTCTGCTTTCCACCAGATACTGAAATGTTCCCCTAATCTTTTTCACACCTTGTGGAGTTTCAATTTTCCCTTAAAATGTGGATTAAACAAAGTTGCCAAAAAACATATGCTTTTGTGTCAAACATTTCACTTATTTGAGAGGCTGAAAGCAGCTTGAGAGTGCTCACTGCCTCTGCCTTAGGAAATGGAGCAGGGTGGTTTGGGCTTTTCACTGGAATCTTCTCCCTGAGGCTGAGGTTTAGACACTGGAAGTGTGGCATGGGACAGGCTATTGGTAGGCTGCAAGGACACCCCAGATGGTTGATCTTACAGGACAGAGGAATCAGGCCCAGTTGCCGACTTGGATACTGGAAGTACCTCTTTGGGCTCTGATCTTATCAGTCTTCACAACTAATCAGGGTTGGGATGAGTCAGTACTTGATACAGCAGCTCCTCCAAGGGAAATCCATCTGCTGTAAGCAAACTGTTAAGACAGTGGACAGCTTTTTGCTGTATACCTATAATTCTGACCTCCAGTCTACCCTCTAATTAAGAACTAAATTATGCTATTGCACGGAAGTAAACTGGTAAATCTGGTGCATAGGAAGTGGGAGGACAAAGAGTTGTGGGTCCTAGCATAGGTGTTCCAGAAACTTGACTGTTATAGTTTGTCTTAACTTGCCAAGAACCTAAGGGTGACGGTCAAATGACTTCAGTTTAAGGGCAATATTGCAGCTTCACAAAATATAGGGGAAACAATTGTTTTGACTCATAGCACAGGGACCTAAGATAGTAATTCTTTGCAACTACTAGCTTTGGGACTTTGAGACATTACTTTCTTTGAAGCTCAGTTGCCCCATTTGTCAAGTAATATACCTACCCTATGTTCAACCCAGGGATGTTTTGATAATACAAAAAACAAAAAACAAACAAACAAACAAAAAACTATGTTTGAATATGTGATTATAATTTGACAAGTTACATTTTGACTCCCTTAGTTACTTGAATGGATTAAGGTGAGTAATAGTAACATCAGGTATTTATAGAGTATTCACTATTTCCTAAGCAATGAGCTAGAGTTTTTAGATAAATCATGTCAGATAATTTTGAAACAACCACTCTGTAAGCTTGGAGTAGTGTTCCCGTTTCACAGATGAAATCTAGACTCTGAGACATAAAATAATTTGCCCTAGGTTATTCTACTAATAGTTGTTAGAAGTAGGAAGAGGAAGAGGAGGAGGAGAAACCTAACTCGGTTGAGTTCCAAGTCATGTCCTGTCTATAATATGTCGTCATCTGTCATTGACAACGGAGTAACATTTTACTCAATCCTTACTTTCTCACTTTATTCAGCATATTATACTTCCAAGTTATCTGAATATAGTGAATATCAAAATCCCTTCTTCTAGCCCCCATTAATGCCAGAATGTCTTTGATGAATTCATGAACAAAACGTACAATCATTACATGACTTGCAAGTCAAGAAACACTGAGTTAGCATCTCTATTTTGTCTTAGCTATGTAACATTACTTAGTATTTACGCATGAATGAATTCATTTATTCTAGAAACAATTAGAGCACAGAATCTGGAGTTAAACTCTCTACGCTTGAGTCACAGTTCCTCCACTTGAAGACTCTGTCTAAGTCATTCAACTGTGTCATAACTCAGTATGTCATCTGTACATTGCAAAAGCATAATACCGAAGGGTTATTGTGAGGATTAAATAACTATGTACAGTTCTTAGAACAGTTTCTAACATATACAGAAAGTGCTATGGAAGTACCAGCTATTACTCTTATGCATCAGTGGATTGAGATCTGCCTTTGCAGTGTAGTTATGATGGGCACATCCCCCTGTCCAAATTTCATCCTCGGATTCCTATAAATGTTGCCTACATGAACCTGCAAGGGAATAATTTCTTTCATGAAATGATATCATTATCTCTCTCTTTTTTTTTTTCTGGAAGACTTTTCAATTTTCCACAGTCCCAAGGGATAGATAAGTAGGGAGCTGAGTTATATATGAAGTTTTTAATAACCTTAGTTCAGAAAAAGGTGTATAGAAAAGAGTAACTGGACAGGAGACAGTGGGAGTGAGTAAGACACCAGGGTCAGGATGAAACACACTGTGATGTATTGGGACCATACCTGCTTTCTCCAGGAATTTGTCTCTGACATGTCCTAGGGGAAGAGCCAGCATCAGGGTGATTCTGTTCATCATTATCTCTAAAGGGAAGGCAAAGATGTCTGTCGTTCCACCTTTGCCCTTTTTCTTGAGTTCCTGGTTCTGGTGTCTAACATCTTCCTGGAAGCTTCTCACAGGCACATCAAACCCACAATTACAAAATGAACTAATGACACCTATCATCAAACTCATTCCTTGTTTTTGTTACTTTTCCAGGAAATGGCACCATTTTTCACTGTAACACAAGCCAGAAAATTTCAACTTGAAATTTTCCCTCAGAGATTTCTGTATGATAAAATTTTTGTTTTGGTAAATATTTGGCTTTTTATCCGCCTGTGTTCTAGACTTGTTCAGAAATTCACAATATTTCATTTGGATTACTGTCATAGATTGCAAATTCTTCTCCTTTTCTTCACTGAGCCAATATTTAGTGTTAAAGAGCAACCAAAGTAGAGCACATGGTTTGACTATATCCTTGACCAAACAATCATAGTTATGGAACCAAAGCTTAAAACTGTCCTGATTTTCCCTAAAATGCTGACTGATCTTAAACAAAATTTAAGCTTTCTTAATGTCAGTGTGACCTTATAGCTTCTTAGCCAGTCAGCTACAAACATGTCAGCTTATGCACTAAAAAGGAATATAAGTTTCTAATAACCAATTACAATTAAAATAATGCTCGCTCATCATGCTTTATAAACTAAGCTGTAACTGCTGAAAGCTCAGATTTTAACTACTTTCATTTTTTCAGTGTCCCTGTTTCCAACAGTTTGTATCTCTCAATAAAATGTTCGCATCCGTTATTTTCTTTTGACACTACTTTCTTTTGCACTGCCATCAAAAGTCTTTCTTAACATGAATGTAATTATGCTACTGCTGTGTTTACGTAGTGCAAATTTGAAGGTTGAAATGCCATAACATTGACCACAAAGGTTCCCAAGGCCTGTTTCTTGCCTCTCTACTCCATCTTATTGCTCAGCCAAGTACATGAACTAAACTGAATCGAGTTCCAATTTTTCAAACTGCTCCTTCTAACCTCTGACCCTTTGCACATGCTGAGTCCATTCTGAGGAATGCTTCATCTCCAGCCTCTGCCCATACTCTTCTAGTACTTAGTAGCGATGTCTCTTCTATTTAAATATCTTTTCCATGATGTTCACAGAAGTCCAGGCACCCAGTTCACATTTCTCCTTGGCTCTCTCTCCTACTGGACCACAAACCTTCTTGAGGACACAGATGGGATATGACTTCCACTTAGTATCCCATACACCTAACACACTGTCTGGTTTAGAACAAATTTTGATTAATGAAGAAATGAGGACCATATGTGAATTAGTTGTTTTAGGCTACATTATCAGCTGGACAGTTACTTCAAGCAAAAGTGTAATCTTCTTCCTGACCAGAAAAGTTTAAAACAGGTAAGGAAATGTCCTGGGAAGTAAACAGATAGTACTGTACATATTGACTATAATAGTGCATTATAGGACAAGCTATAGATAACAGTGGAGGCAAACAACAGGGCATTGGGGAAGGATGCATGAAGGATCCTCAAAGAGACTATTTTCTAGTCTCAACTTAACTCCATATGACCGTAGGGCAACTCACAGTACACTATGACCTCTGCTCTAAAAGAGGGCTGGATTTAGGGTAGTTCACATGCCCTATCCCTTCCAGCTCTACAGTTCTATGAATTATGGGCAAACATTATACAATCTAATCATGGTTTGAGTTTCACCTTGATTTACTGTGTCTCTATGACTTGAAGCCTTAGTGTTTATAACATGTCTTAAAATACAATTTCTAAACATGCTGTGATGCTGGAGAACACTGCTGTTGGGGATTAAAATATAACTCAATTCACTGAGCATTCATTGGGTATTTAGTAGAAACACCATGGCGTTTCAGGTATAGTGAATACTGCAAAAATTAGGATGAAATCCCAGTCCTAGATGACTCTAAAATCAGACTGCAGATGTACAATTAGAAACAGGACAGAGAAGAGAGGTGGTCACCTAGAATGCTGACGCTGCTCAGCGGCTGTGGTAATAGTCTGAAGCACATGAGACATCAGTGCTGTTGTGGAAGGCCTGGTAGTGAAATCATAAATGCGGATGGACCTTTAAAGTCTCCCAAGAGTAGTGACAAGGAAAAATAGTATGTAATCAGGCACCATGCCAAAAATGGACACTATCGGGTATGTATTGGGTATTGGGAAGCAAGGGGGAGATAGTATTTGGTTCGCTGTGTTGATGTCGACAGGCCTAACTGGAGGGAGAACTGCCCCCTTCAGGGAGACGGGGATGAAGAAAGGCCTAAACTTGCAGGTGGTTGAGAATTAAACAGACACAGCAAACAAGACAACACAGAGACACTCTAAAGTGAGAGCAGTAGCACATGGAAACAAGGAGAATCCTCCCATAAGAGAAATGGATATGAGAGAGGTTAGTACCCACGATAATCTGTGAGTTAATTCAGAACGTCAGTCCTACCCCCACCCCTACCCCTCAGCCAAATGACATCCCTCCTTGGAAACCACAAATTTGGGAAAAAAAACATGCATTTGAATAGCATGAGTCACCCTTTCATTTCCGTATCATATCTGATGCTTCATCTCTCTCATTAACTCCCTCACTTCCTGTCTGCTTGGGACTATGTCTATAAATCAATAAATAAGAGTTCTACCTCTCTGTCCAGTTGTCTGTTTATTCTAGAACATATGCCTCTTTAAATATAAAGGCTGGCACCTTACCCCTTATCTTTATGGGTGGTTTCATACTCCCAAACCAAGGACCCCATTTATCTTCTTTCTTTATTCTGAAAGCTACATCACTGAGGAGACACTCTCCTCTCAGTAAGCAATACTTCTTTCCTGGCAGGGTAGATTATATGGGTGCATATATTTTGTTTCCTTGCAGTCCAAATAGCTGGGTTCTGTCTGAAAAACCCAAAGCAAATGGAACAGTCATCTTATCTGTTTATGGTTATAATGATTTACTTACCCAATAAAATTTAGATTTATCTAAATTAGATTCATCTCAATTCTCTTGTCTGTCATCTCTGTTAGAAAACATGGTTTTCTTTCTTGTTGATGAAGAAGCTGAGGCTCAGTTTGCAGCCTGTTTACTCTCTGTCTCTCTGTCCCTGCCAGCTCCCCACACACCCTTGCTCACTCTGACACACTCACGTATGTTCTCACAGGGAGATGGCCCAGCCCCAGCTGATGGAGAGCTGCGACGGACGGATATGCAGCCCCGGCTTCAGATTAATGAGCTATTTGACTGGGACATGACGTTGGTTTAACAGCAGTTTTCCTTAAATGTGGCACGATCAGGAATTTGCAGAAGTTTATTCTTAGCTCTTTCGTTTGGCTCCTGCAACATGTTAACAGCTTGTGCATTTTGTAATGCCTTTTTTCATTGCCATGGTAACCATTAAAACTTAAGGTGTATGTGACTAGAGATCTGGCCAAGCTATTGGTTGCTGGCATGCTGGAAAGCAGTGCAAATGAAATCACATCTAGTTGGCTGTTTTTGTGTTTTGTTTTGTTTTTTAATAGGTGTGCTTTGCCTTAATTAACTTGGCATATGAAATTCCCTAACAAAATAACAAATATTAGCATTACAAAATATTAAGAGATGATTTTTCAAGCCAGAGAGAATATTGACAATAGAATCCCTTTATACAGTGAATTTCTTAGTTGGTTATAAACATCTGATTATGTTGACCATGTGCCAATAGACAGGCAACTCTTAGGAGTAAATCCACAAACCTTGAATTGTTAAGTCTTAGAGAAGGGTCGGGGTTTAATTTCAGACTCAAGCTAAGCTGACGTATACTCGAACTTGATCTCTCCACATGGGTTGGTTTTGGTTTTGCTTCTAAATATTGCATGATCTGCTCTATCAACAATGGTATGGCAATTACTCAACGATTACCAAATTGTGTTCAAGTTTCCTGTGCTAAACAAATTCAGACACTATGTGAAGCAAAACAAAACCCACCAAACAAGCTAACAAGTTCAACAGAAACAGTGACAAAAAAAACCACACACACAAAAAAACAAACAAACAAACAAACAAACAAAAAACCTATCCCAATTATGAAAAGGTCATTGGCCACTTAATATAATTTGTTTCTATTTTGTTTTTATTTTCTAAGGCTACAATTGTTTATTCTCTTCAGCACTATACTAGCCATTGTAGGAGGCACTAAAAACTTGTGAGGCAAAGTTCCTATTTTCACTAAATTGGGCAATCTATTTGGAATAAGACTTACATAAAGGAAACAAAGGTAAAACATAGTTTCATGTTAAATACTCCAAGAAATAGGTTCTGTGAGAAAGTGGAAGAATTACCATGAGCTTGACAGTCAGGAATTTTTTTATATAAGAGGAAAAATTTGAACCCTATATTGACAGATCAAGTGAGATTTAGTGAACCAGACAAACGGACTAGAAGCATGTTTTTTCTGAAGTATTTTTCATAATATTGCCATCAAGATGGTTGCCTGAAAGTGTAGGACTGTGTGAATACTGGATGAGAAAATGGTTCATCCTCAGGTTAAGATAACATTTTGTTTGAAATATTGACATTTTTTAGAAAATATGAGAATATTTCCTCATAGCTCAAATGAAAATGACAGCCTTTCCCTGTCTAATATAAAGATGACGAATTCGTGCTGAACATATAACAAAGTTAGATGCACTCTTATCTTAAGGCAATGATATATTTTAGCAGAGGAAAATATGCATTTAAGAAACTACCCTGATGGAATTTGTAGGTATCATAACAGTACTGCCCAAGCGACAGAAGTATGCTTCTTAACAAGGATTTTTAGGTATGGTCTTTCTTCTCCTTCTCACCCAATCCAGCTACAAAGATTAAAATGTGAACTGTAGTGTTCATTGAGATAACAGACACAAACACCCAACATCCACCTGTTGAATAAAAATACATCTTGAGAAGGTCCATCCTCAGTATTGCTTTTCACAAAGAGAGCCTCTAACATTGCCTGCTAAGCATCCCTTCTCAATCAATGGCAGATGCTTATTTAATAAAACAACAACAAAACCCATTCATTACACATCCAAAGACAGCATTGTGCAAAAGTCTGCCTTGATGTTAATACTGGCAGTGCTGCCCTGGATTCTATTCTCTATTAAAAGTAGGAGAGATTTCAGCATTTTATTTGCAGACTCTAAGATTCTCTGATCAGAGTACTTCCTGCTTTGAGGGTCTCTGCCTTGCCAGTTGTTCACAGCAATAGAGATAGAGCTTTAATGAATCCCCACCCCCCACCCCAAAATTGGTGGTAATACATTAAACAATGAGAAGTTAGTTTAAGGGAGAGCCCATTATGAGAGCTTTAGGAAATGGAACACCTCACTGCATGATTAAATTAGCAAGGAAAAGTTCTTTACTTTTCCATTTTCAGTCATGCTCTTATCAGATAAAGGACTCCAGACAATCAATCATCTGCTTTGCTGTTAGAAACAACAGGAAAAATCATTATATATATTCTCTCTCTCTCTCTCTTTCTCTCTCTCTCTCTCTCTCTCTCTCTCTCTCTCTCTCTCTCTCTCTCTCTCTCTCTCTCTCCTTCCCTCCCCTCTCCTCCCCCTCTGCCCCCTCCCTTTATCCTTCTGTTTCTCCCTAACATAAAATTCTTCCTTAAGAGTATAATTTTCTCTTTTTAGCTTAATGTACTTATTTCTGTGGAAGCGCTACTACTGTTGTAATGAGGAAAAATGTAACCAGTCACTGGCACCTCAGTGTGTGTCAGTTCATTCAGAAGAAGCAGTTTGATTGTTTCAAAACAGGCAAAGATCTCCAGGCACTTGGGAACACACAGGAATGAGAGAACACACTCTAACACGGGCGATGAACCTGGTGGTGAGTTACAGGTAAGTGTGCAATTTATTCAGCCTTCTGGAGAACTCTATTCTCATCCTGGCCTTAAATGACAGCCAAGTTAGTCACGCTACCTAATTTTGTGAAGTCTCAGTTTCTTTATCTGACACATAAAACGGCTAAACAAGATGACCTTTAATTTCTATTCTAAAATTTTATTTACATAGTTGTAATTGCAAATTTGCCAAGGATCTGTCCTTCCTTAGTGAACAACTGCTAATAGTTATAACAGAATACATTAATGATTAGTCTCATCTAATACCTTTTATAAAAAAAAAAAAAAAAAATCCTTATAGAGTCAGCCAAATTAAGTAACCCTACATTATTAATATTGATTTTCACTATTTTCACTAGAGCCCTGTCTTGGGCAGAAATCTAAGATGGTCCCCACATTCCCATTCTGCCGTATACACTTTATATAATTTCTTCCTCTGGAGGGAGGGAAAAACCTGGGAATATGATTAAATAGCTATTCCCCTCAATAGTTTATTTTATAAGACTCTGTGCTGGCTGGTTACAGAGAGGAGAAGTTAGAGATACAGTCTTACTGGCCTGGGAGAAAGTAAGTATCCATGTTGTGAACTGCTTATGGAGGTCAGGTGGCAGGGACCTGTAGGTGATCTCTAGGATATGAGTGTGGTCCCCAGCCAGCTGACAGCTTAGAAGAAAACAGACACCTCAGTCATACCACTGCAAGGAAACATTTTTTTCCAATAACCAGTGAAAGTGGAAGAGGACCCCGGGCCTCAGGTAAGAACCACAACCCCAGCTGACACCTTGATTTCTGCCTGGTGAGACCGTGAGCAGAGAGAGGATCTAGCTAGCCCATATCAAGACGTTGGACCCCCAGAAACAGTGAAATAATACCTGTGGGTTATTTTAAGAGGCTAAAATTGTAGTGATTTGTTCTATAGCAATAGAAAACGAATACCAACCGGCCCCTACTACTGTCACTGCTTTCTGAACATTGAGTTTACAGAAGCAAATGCAAACATGTGACAGGAGAAGACACTGAAAAAATAAGTACCAATGGATGTGACACAATTGAAAATAAAGGAATCTATAGCCAAAGCAGACTACGTTAAAGTGGGTTTCCTTTGGCCCATGATGAGCTCATCTAAGACTTGGGTATTCACGCTCATACAGACTTCCATGACTATCCAGTCCCTTGTGTGCACAAGCCTGCGTATCAACATGAATATGTTATATATGTTTGTATTTGTTTAGTAATGAATCACATCAGATGTTTTAGGGATAGTTGTTAAATCTCTTATAATGGATATAACTGTGCAAGTCTGCCATTGGGGAAATTTCCTCCTGACCTCAGCTGGTGATCAGCTTCTGCCCTGAAGCATAAGAATTGACAGGCCCTATAATTTTATCCAAGCTAATGTAACAGCAGCTGCTGTCCTTGGTGCTTGCTATCTGATTAAATTCCCAAATTAGGGATTGCCTTTTGTAACTTGAATTCTGTCATCATGGTAAAATTCAACAATAACAGCTCTTATGTGTACCACTTCCATCGTGGAGTGTTTCTTCATTAACACACGGTCCATCTCAGACCATTGCATATTTCTCTGGCATTTTATTAGAAACTATCAATTTTGTAATCCTTTGCAAAATGAGATTGCATGCTTTCTAATGTAGGAAAGGAGAGAGAGAGAGAGAGAGAGAGAGAGAGAGAGAGAGAGAGAGAGAGAGATGCAAAATGAGATTGCATGCTTTCTAATGTAGGAAAGGAGAAAGAGAAAGAGAAAGAGAGAGAGAGAGAGAGAGAGAGAGAGAGAGAGAGAGAGAGAGAGAGAGAGAGAGAGAGACCAATTCAGTTCTAAAACTGCAATTGTTTGCCTACCTCCAGGGACACATCTCACAGATTGCCATGAAAATAAATTGGAAAGTTTACAATTCCAAATCATTGCCTACCATGTATTACTTCACAGACAAAAACAAACACCACCACCACCATCATCACCACCAAGAATATACAAAAACATATCCAAGAAATTTCATTCCTTCAAGAGGGAAAATGCCTTGCAATTAGATTAGACTACAACCATTCAGAAAATGTTTGTTTTCTGCTGCTTTTAAAATGATATATTATTTATTACTTTTTTTTTTTTTTTTTCAAGATTATCTTCTTTATTCCTTCAGGAAAGGAGCAGTTTGGCTCTCCGTGTCATTACCAAAGCAGAGCGAAAGCCTTCAACTGCGGACGGCGGCAATTTCCACCATAACAGTCAACCCAGCAATTAGAACCGTTTGTTACAGTGACAGCAAAGAGAACCATTTTCAAGCAACAAGGCAGCAGAGTAGGAGCTGGAGGCAGTGAGAGTGTTCATTTGAAGGGGACTAACGCCACACAGCAGCTAATCCTGGAATAGCAGGCAGTTTTGGGAACTGAGGCTACAAGGGATGAGATTTTCACAGAAATTCTTAAACTTTTGGGAAAGGTCTAATTTCGCTTTCTCTGACTGAAAATAAAATTGGATGATAAATATAGGCATTTGGGAAGAGACAAAGGGTTTTTTTTAGGCCACTTTCTAATTTAATTTATTATAATATTAAAAATGAAAATATTAAAAATTGATATTTCCATTGTTAACTTTGTATTTGAGAGTATTTGAGGGCTCAAAAACATCTCACAATAGAAACTTTGCGAACGGAGCCAGATTCATTTTACAACAAAGGTATTTGAAGTATAAGGTCAACATTTTCATCTGTTTCCACTTAGTTTCCCTGATTTTCATATATCTGAAATTATGTTTAAAGTTTCATTGATAGCTTGGGAGAAAATGCTGTGTTTGCTCTCTCTTTTTTCCTCCTTCCTTCTCGATTCTCCTTGTTCTTCTTTTTTTTAATATACTCTCTTTTATTACCATTGGATTTAATTCTCAATTCCAAAAATGACAAACTGCATAACTCCATGACCTGTGAGGTTCTCTTCGGATTTTATTTCTCCGTCTCTCTAATAAAGCAAGGATACGACTTCCTTACCTCAGAGACACCATCTGAGAATTAATGAAAGAATGTGAAATGTTTGATCTTCTCAGAACCAGGTGCTATTTCCTCCTTTGTTCATGAACTATTATTATATAACAATTCAATAAATAGCAAACTAGAGATAATTCTTAAACATTGCATAGGCATCTTGCTAGATATGTTTGTGGCAATATTGAAACATACCGACTTCTCTATACTACAATGAAAAGAGCCAGATTATAAAGCTAAAAAGCCTATGAGTTCCCATCTCTTCCAGGAGGAGAAAGACATTAGAATGGGTGGTTTACATAGAAGGCTGGCAGGGATGTTTCAGTTACTGTTTTCCAATCCACTTTCCCAGAAGCAGGTATTGCTAATGCAGAAAAAAAAAAAAAAAATGTTGGTAGTTTCTGTCTTCTGCTTTGTTTTAGGGAGGACGAGGCATTGTTTTTTCCTTTCATTTGTTTTACAACTGCGCAACGACTGCTCTGGCACTGCGGCAGCTTCTGCCAGAGTCAGAGGTGAGGTCATGCTTGACTGAGGAAATCTAAGATCAATTTGTTGTCTCATACTTCAACATTAAATGCAGCTTGAAATATAATTGTTAGTCCGTGCACTCTCTGCTTTAAGGAAGTGTTCCAGCACCTCGGAACGAGGAGTGTGGTTATCGGTGATCAACCACGACGTGTACCCTAAACCAAGGCTAACCAGAATTTTCAGGCTGAGAGAGAGAGAGACAGAGAGAGAGAGAGAGAGAGAGAGAGAGAGAGAGAGAGACAGAGACAGAGACAGAGACAGAGACAGAGACAGAGAGACAGAGAGAGACAGAGAGAGACAGAGAGAGAGACAGAGAGACAGAGAGAGAGACAGAGAGAGAGACAGAGAAACAGAGAGAGAGAGACAGAGAGAGACAGAGAGAGAGAGAGAGGTGCAAGAGGGAGAATGGAGAACAGAGAAGGAAAACACAGAAAAGACAGAGCTTGCAGTAGTCAAAACACTGAGTGACTTGAAAAGTACTCAGTCAAATTTGGAAATTTGCAAATAAAATTGCAAAGAAAATGTAGCATGTATAAATTGTTTTCCTTTATTCTTTTTCGTCCTTAAAATTCTCTCCTTGTATAGCTTCATAAATCCTGCTTTGGGAGAAAGATATCTGGCACCACCCAGGGCTAGTGACTTACACACAGTTTTCCTTTTGTGGGGTATTTGCATGTTAAAAGAATGCTGCCTGGAGGATACTGTGTGTGTGTGTGTGTGTGTGTGTGTGTGTGTGTGTGTGTGTGAGTGTGTGTGTGTGTGTGTGCAGGGATGAAGTGGATGGGCAGATGGTTCTGAACCCCATGGCTAAGGGCTTTTGAGATGCCCTTTGAATCAAGCCCCTTAAGGCTTGAAGTTCTGTCTTTGCATTTGACTGCATGAAAGAGACAAAGGAGTGATTACTAAGTACCAGTTTTCAGTTTCACAAATTGAGAGTTAACCTTGCATCAACAGCATGCAAAGATAATTCTAGGTCAGATACGTCCTAAAGTATCCTTTCCATTACAATGTGTAGAGTGAAGAGGACAATGTGTGTCCTGTCTGGCCATTTGACTTACTTGCTAATAAAAGTGTTTCCCTCACATGGGGTCCTGGAAAGGGTAGGGTTCTCTTATCAGACAGATGAGAATGGGTGTCCCCATCCATCATTTACTACTTGTGTTTTAGGCAATTTACCCAGTCTCTAGCAGACTCAGTTTTCTCATAAGTACAAGGGACACAATCCTATTTACACGGAAGGGTTTAGAGGAAGCTCAGATAAGAGGATGACTATAACAGCTACCCTTTCATGGCTACCTATTTGTGTCCAACTCAGAAAAAGCTTACATATCATTGTATTTAATTTTCCCATTCTTAAATAATAAGGATTATTCCCATTTTGAGGTAAGGAACCTCAAAGAGGAAATGTTCTGAAGACCACAACCATCAGTGAGAAAACTACATTCAAACTCAGGTTTCTTTGCTTCTGAAGCCTTTGTTCTCCTGTATATTAAGTCAAATCTCAGTCCCTCTGTACCATGTATTTTGCTGACTCAGTTTATCTTCTGTGACACCCTATTTTGTGCGGGTGACATGACAATTCTGGGGTCATGGCAGACAATGAGGCCGATGGAGTCAGGCAGGAGAGACTGCTCAAACAAGTACCTGCATGGTTCTGCGTCCTGGATTTTGAAATAACACTGACTTCCTTTCTTTGTTTTGAAATCCATTAAAGATTTGACGATGACTCTCATGTTCCCCCAAGACTTCTCTTTTCCCAATGAAACACCAACAATTCCCTCAAGCATTTATCTGAGGATTTGGCTGCCAGAACGTTCAAAACCTTGAGCATTTTAATTCTTTGTTTTAACTATTTTCTTCCTCTATCTACATCAAAGATAACACTTATATTATTAATAAGAGAGAGCGAGAGTATGATCCAGTCTCTTGGGAGAATTTTTAATCAATTCTGTTTTCATAAAAACTGTTTTAGGTTTACTTTATTCTTTCATTTTTCTTTTTAAAATTCCTCCAGCAAGGATCGGGAATTGCAGACACTTTTCTAGTCAAACTATCTTTGCCATTTCCATGTGGGATTTAGCATGACAGACAGAACTACAGAATATAAGCCTTATTATGGTCAAGGCTCTAGGGCAGATCACGGCTCCCACCTGCTGGGTCAAGTCACTTAGGTCTTCCTGGATGTAAATCACTACCCTGACCACTGAGGAACACATTAGTCCCGGGCTTCAGCTATCAGTCTGCCATTGTCTAGCCATATGCTTTCATCGAGCAGCTTGAAATACAAGGCCCAGAGAGGTTGAGGGTCTTTTCCAAGATCACTGATTTCATGTAGGAGAACTGGGATTAACGGCCAGGCTTTCTGACTTCCTGTTCAGTGTCACGTCTGCTGTGAGCCTCAGCAGATCATTTCTACAAGTGGGAGCTAATGAAAGACCAACTTACTAACCCTGCAGGCTGCCGACTCCCAGTGCAATCATCCTAACACGACCCTACAGCCATCTCCTCCCACAATGATATACACAAACATGCATGCACACATACATTAACACATACTCACATGCACTTATAAACATGCATAAAAGCACACATCTTGCATAGGTTCACACCAGTCATGCACATGAATGTACACTCACATACAGACATATACACACTCATACATAGGCCTACACAGAGTTGCTATCAGTCTGCCTATAACAAATCTTTCCATTCTTGGACCTAAATATGAGCTCGTATTTATCTTTAAAAATCTGATTCTGAGGCCCCTCTTCTCTGAACATCCCCCGGTGATAAACAGTGTCCCTTCTGTTTTACCCAGGATGATTCATAAGTCCCTGCTAGTGCATGTTTTATATTCCACTATTTTTGTGCATTTCCTTTTCTTTTGCACTGTGTAGAATATAACTGCCTTTTGGAAAGAAATGCATTTTGCTTTCTTTTGTTTTCTCATAACCTACCAGAGAGCTCGTTGTAATAAGTGTTTTCTGAACTGAAATAAACTGCTGATGCTGTAGTTACAAGTAGTTAAGAAGGAGGTATCCTCAGGGAGGAGGCCGTACATATTACGCTGCTACTCCAGCATTTCCCTCTCACCTTGTATTGATTCTCAACTTTGTATAGAATTACTATGATCCATTAATTCACTTAAAGAATGTTTCAACCACAGAGGAATACCAAGATGGTGCAGTAAGTAAACACTGTACTTACCTTCTCTCATGATCGTATCAAAACTACAACTGAACTACAAAACAACCATCACTGAGAATCGCCTAAAAATCTTGCTGAACTGAAGCCCTACAACTAAGGACATGCAGAAAAAGCCACCTCCAGACTGGTAGGAGGGTCAGAGATGAGGGATAGGCTGGTCCCATACCTGCATGTGACAATTAAAGATCAAGAGGTTTATTTCAGCTGCGTAGGTACCTCCCAACCCCAAGAAGAGTGAGAGGTCCCAGCCCTACCCCAGCCCAGGGTTCCAGTGCTGAGGAGAGAAGTATCCATAATTCCTGGTTGTAAAAACCAGTGAAGATTGTGACTGAGTGAGAGTGAATGCAGCTGCACTCCCACATGCTCCTCTTAAAGGGACAGTACGTGGACTTACCCACCAATGGAATCACTTGCTCTGAGCTCCAGCACTGGGAAACAGCTGGAAAGGCAGGAGGGCCTATGGCACTAGTGGCAACAAGCATTGCTTGGTTCATGGCTTTGCCTCTCAAGGTGCGTCCAAGCATGGTTCGGGAAACAGCCATCAGCAGATTTCTTTGTGGCTTCTGCCGAGTGGCCCTGGGTGGGGTATGGGTTGTGTCTGAACTTGACCTATAGCAGATCCCCTCCAAGGTCGTCCTTGGGCTGGTGCCACCAGAGGCCAGCTTCAAAATGTGCTGGAGCATCACCCAGCCACCTCCAAGAACAACACACCCAAAGGGTGTGGCACCAGAGTCATTCTGAGGCAGATCCTGATCTGTAGGGTCAGCCCCTGCACAACACCTCCTCCAGTGTAGTCATGGACAGTCCTCACAACCCATGAGCCTGAGGGTCAATCCCTCCCACTGATGTTCAATTATCAACCAAGGCTCAACTACAAGAGGAGGTCACACACAAACCACAAAGGGACACACCTGTAGTGTATGGCTCAGGTGACCAGAAAAACTGTGCCACTGAGCCCCCACAGCATACCTACTACATAAGACCATTCTACTAAAACCGGAAGACATAGCATCCCTACCTCATACAGAGAAATAAACACAGGGAGGCAGCCAACATGGGGAGACAAAGAAACATGTCTGAAATAAAAGAGCAGAACAAAGCTTCAGACAAAGGACTGAAAAAATGCAGATAAGCAATCTATCAGATGCAGAGTTCAACACACTGGTTGTAAGGATGCTCAGTGATTTCAGGAAAACTTTAACAAAGAGGTAGGAAACATAAACATGGAGATAGAAAACATGAAAAAGAACCAGTCAGAAATAAAGGATATGATAACGGAAATGAAGACTATATTACAAGAACTCAACAGTAGATTAGATGAGGCAGAGGATCCAACCAGTGCTGTAGAAGATTAGATAGCAGAAAACACCCAATCAGAACAGCAAAAAGCAAAAAAAAAAAAAAAAAAAAAAAGCAAAAAAGAATCCAAAAAATTGAGAGTTTAAGAGACCTCTGGGACAAAAACAAGCATACCAAAATTCACATCATAGGGGTCCCAGAAGGAGAAGACAGAGATCAAGGAACTGAAAACCTATTTGAAGAAATAATGACTGAAAACTTATTTAATCTGATGCAGGAAATAGACATACAAGTCCAGAAAGTACAGAGAGTCCCAAACAAGATGAACCCAAAAAGGCTAACACCAAGACACATCATAATTAAAATGCCAAAGGTTAAAAACAAAGAGAGAATTTTAAAAGCTGTAAGAGAAAAGTAGTTACATACAAGGGAGCCCCCATAAGACTGTCAGTTGGTTTTGCAACAGAAATTTTGCAGGCCAGAAGGGATTGACAGGAAATATTCAAAGTGATGAAAAGCAAGGACCTGCAAACAAAATTACTCTACCCAGCAAATCTATCATTTAGAATTGAAGGACAGATAAAATCTTCCCAGACAAGAAAAAGCTAAAGGAGTTTATCACCACCAAACCAGTATTACAAGGAATCTTAGAGGTACTTCCTTAAGATGGGAGGGTGGTGAAGGATGGATGAAAAGGGGTTGGGATTAAGAAGTACAAATTGGTTATTACATAGTAGTCACAGGGTATAGCATAAGGAATATAGTCAATGATATTGTAATAACTATGTATGGTGCCAGATAGTATTAGATCTATCTATCTGATAGATATGATTCCTATCAGATAGTTGGGGGCAGGGTGAAAAAGGTGAAGGTATTAAGAAGCACAAATTGTTGGTTACAAAATAGTCATGGGGATGTAAAGTATAGAGAATATAATCGATAATATGGTAATAACCATGTATAGTTCTAGGTGGTACTAGTTAGGGAGATCACTTCCTAAATTATATAAATGTCTAACCACTATGCTGTATACCTGAAACTAATTTAAAATAATATTTAACGTCAACTCTAATTGATACTTTTAAAAAGGGGAGGAGATCAATAATATAGTGATAGTGGTACAGTGTCAGATGGTTGCTGGACTTACCACGGTGATCACTTCTTTAGCATAAGGAATAAAAATCAATAATGTGGTAACAACACTATATAGAGCTAGGTGGGTACTGATTAATAACTATGATGTGCACCTGAAACTAATATAATATTGTATGTTAGCTATATTTTAATAAAAAATCTTAAAAAATCGAATGTTTCAACCTACTGTGGGATAGACAATGTGCTAAGTGCACTGAGATAACATATCTGGGTGTCAAATCATCTGTATTCAAAAAGATACTATCCAGATTGAATTGGGGATGTGGGGTGGGACAGAGGAGTATAGAAATCAATGAACACTGCCTTAACGAGAGAGTACTAAGAAAGTAAGAAAGGCACACTATGGAAATTCAGAGAACAGGAAAGAGTAACTTGGGAAAGCTCTATGCCAACCTCTGGTCTCGGTTCCTGGTGTTTGCCAGCTTCCATCCCTGGTGTCTGGTCTTTAAGCAGGTCTTAGAGAACAGGAAGCTCCCTACATCCCAAGCCCTAGAGAACTCTTCAATTACTTGAGACTAATGTTATCAGTCTATTCCCACTGGATCCTCCCATATGTAATTCCACTTTAATCCTGGGGCACATTTTACATTTCAGATTACAGGTCAGGTTCAAATAAATGTACATGCTGGTTCTCTTGTAGATTTTTCTAAGAAAAAGCAATGCTAGAAGAAAGATGAAAATACCAGAATTACTGGAAAACCCAAGGAGCTCACTTTTTTTTATTTCATTTTTTATTTTTATTTTAGATGGATTCAAGATTGAAAGTCCTGGAACAAAGACAGAAAAATGCAGTTAAGAAATGAAAATAATGTTTTTAAAAGGAAGGAATGAATGAAAAATATGGATTGGGCCAACTCCCATGAAGGAAAGGGAAAGATTTTGAGGATTCTCCCATCACTTTCCCTCTTGTGTTTAGGGCCTGCAGAAACAGCAGAGATTTTTTTTTGTGTGTGTGTGGGGGGTCTTTTATGTAAATTGAATGAGTCATTTACTTTTCATATTCTACCACCATGTCCTATCCTGTCACAAGTTGACCTCTACTGCCTCACCTTATGGTACTACAGATTATCATTCAAGGTCAAGAAAGGCATCCCATTCATATAACATGGGAAGAGGAGAACAGTATCCTAACAGCACTTTGAAAGGTAAATGCATGACAGCACACTTGCTAAGAGCAGGTATTGGCAAGGGGAAGAGACAGGAATCAAGAAAGTGAGATTATTTATAATGGGGAATTCGGAAGGTGAGAAAGATCTACCAAGATGGGATAGAAAGTCTCCGTAGACATCAATCTTATCTGTACCCTCAAAGTCAATCCTTCTTTCCCCCACCAAACCCTTTCCTCCAAAATGTCCCCATGTCTGCTCAGTTTTCAATGACTAAAACACTTTCTTCAGACATACTGATGCTATGAATTCAGAATGCCGACTCTACTTTATGTTACCATGACTGTTTATTCGCTCCTTGGTGCCAATGCTTACACATACACACACACACACACACACACACACACACACACACACACACACACACATTTGCCTTGTGGATTGAAAACATAGTTTAAGGACATATGTATTGGTTGTTTTTGTGTCTTCTAAACATTTTCATGGAAACATGTTCATGAAAATCTCACAAAAATCCAACAACTGGGGTATTGGTATTATTGTCACTGTTTCACAGATAAGGAAACTGCCTCATGAAAAAGAGCTAAGTTAACCAATAATAACACACCAGCTAGTATGTGAAAGAGCTTGTATTCAGTCTTTTTTTTTTTAATTTTTATTAAAGTTTACTAACAGTTGTTAGTAAAGTTACATTAGTTTTAGGCATACTATTGTGTAATACATCATCTACATATCACATTGTGTGTTCACCACCCAGAGTCAGTTCTTCTTCCATCACCATATATTTGATCCCTTTTATCCTCATCTATTACCCCCCTTCTATTCAGTCTTTTGATACCATATTCCATGTGTTCTAAGACATTGATTTTCCAGTTCAAATCTTTTTCCCCCCTCCAGGATATCTTTTTCTGAATACATCAACCTATAGAATTCTCTTCCTTGAAATTTGTAATAATAATAATAACAACAACAATGATAATAATGATAGTTATATATGCTGATAAAAAAGAAAAAAAATCATATGCTTTTGAAGGCAGAGAACAGCCTCTATATTTTTTCTTTGTTCTCATAGTGTCTATCATATCCTTATCCTGTAGAGCCTAGACACATAGTACATGTGCTATTAAATCCAGCTACAAGATTCATAACAAGTAAAATGCAAGCCATTAGTGCCTTCTGTTATTTTTATGGTTTGTTTTCAGGGTGTTTCTACTTTTGAAATGCTTAGAAAATACCAAAGCTTTCGGACACCCAGGCTTCTGGCAGCTCTCATTTGTGCAAACATTTAAAGGTGGCTGAGGAAGCCTATTTTGACACATAATTTTTAGTTCTATGTTTTTTAGCTGCTAAATGTTTCAAGTTGAGCCAAAACATGAACAACATCTCACTAGCCCTATTGTATTACATTATGAAACTGAGAATTGCATTAACAAGATAATCTAATAGGTGTTTCTCAACTAGGAAAAATATGCACTGTCATTTTCTAAAGGGCAAGGAGAAAAGGGCTTCCAATTGAACAGCAGTTGATAGTGAGAAAAGAATTCAGCCCAAATGAGTGTTTGGGCTTCTTTCTGTGATAGACATCTCCCTTTCAGCCAGCCTGCCAGCCCTCCAGCGGCATATGCTATGATCTGGAAGACTCAATTTTAGTTACCATCCTGATACCTCTCTACAGCATGCAAATAAAGTCAATAATTGTAGGTAAGTATAAAATCTCCCTGAAATGATTTCTTTTTAATATAAGGTTATAGCTTTTATATATGAGCCAAATTTAAGAAAGTTTCTCTTTCTTGGTGTGAGAAGTTATAGAGAGTAAGCTGCCTCCAATTTTTTTTTTTTTTTTTTTTTTTTTTTTTGGCAGGGGAGAGATTATAATCCCTCAAGAAATCTAGTTTGGTATTTCTTAAGTCTTAAAAATAGATGAATGTTCTGAGAAAGCAGGATTAAGAACAAGCCTCCAAATTCTTCCCCCAGAACCTTACCCAGGTCATCAAAGAGATGACAGTGTGGGGAAAGATATTTACTGATGCTGAATCTGAATCCTGACAGGTGTCACATGATGGAACCAAATTAAAAGAAAATGGTGGGGCAGACACCAGAGCCAATGTTGTAAGTGGGTCTTAGGACTGAAAATTAGGGCGCAAGGGCTAATGGTCGTCGTGGGCAATGAGAGACACCAGTCTGCCCATTGGAAAATTCCTCTTCCTACATACTCTTCCAGCTTTTTCATGCTCATGCTGATTAAGAGCATCTGAAACCTAGTGACAGGCAAACTATATGAAAGCCTGAAACTATACTAATAGAGGCATGTGCACCCCTGTATTTCAATGTAACAAAGTCACCACAGCAAAGATGAGCCTCCACACACAGAAATTTAAAGGCAACACAAATATTTTAAAACTTGGCCACTCACCATAGCACATTCCAGAGCCAGACTAGAATTCTGCACTTACTTGCCTCACATAGATTAGAAAAAACAAACAAACAAACAAACAAAAAACAAACAAAACTTTTCTTTTCTTTAACATAAAATCAGAAAATAAGCATACTGAGGAGTAGTTACATGTCTAGGAATAACAATTATGTTAGGAAAGAAGAGATGTTTATAGATAGAAACTGCTTTTTTCTTTAGAAAAATATATGGGTTAAAACATAGGATAATGAAAAGAAAGACTCATGACAAAGGCAGTGGCTGACTTAAGAACTCATGCATACGCATAGCTACAGTGCCCGTTCTGAAAAGGCTAAGTCGTCAAGATCAGAATTGATATGACAAAAAAAAAAATATGTGCAGCACACAGGCAATAGGATACTCAAATCACGGAAGAAAAGAGCAGAAAGATGAATGGAAGGAAGGAAGGAAGGAAGGAAGGAAGGAAGGAAGGAAGGAAGGAAGGAAGGAAGGAAGGAAGGAAAAGAGGGAGGGAAGGAGGGAAAGAAGGAGGGAGGGAAGGAGGGAAAGAAGGAGGGAGGGAAGGAGGGGAGGGCAGGAAGAATAAAGGAAGAAAGAATGATGATATAGATGAGGGCCACCATTGGAGATCACCTTATTAAAACCAGTATTTCTAAAGAAGAGAACAAGACAAAAGAAATGAAAAAACAAAACAAAACAAAAAAAACAATTGGTGGAAGAACCAATACATTTAACTGACAGAAGACTTGCTCCTGTAGATGGAAAGGATTCAATGTATGCCAGTAAAATTAAGTCACAATATCTAGTGGAATCCAAAAGATAAAGATAGAATTTTACATGTAGCTTCACAGAACAAAATATCACACATGCCCAATTAGAGGAGAATCCATGATGACTGAATATAAACCAGTCCTGCATTTTCTCAATGAGAAAACTTTAAAAAATGGGGCCAACTTGAAAACACAGTACACATTTTTATAATAAAAATTAATTTGCTAATTAACTTGCCCAGGCATATTTAAATTCACATATTATAAAACTAGCAGTTGAGAATTATATTTTTTTCCTCCATGTTAAGGTCATGAAACAATTTTGTTCAAGCTCTTAACATGTACCTTCAATGTCAATCTCTTCACCGTTATCACCAGAGCTACTTTAGATCACTTAACCTATTAGTTTAAACTATAGGAAATGGCCAGCTTTCAACTGGCTTTTTACTCCCAAAGAACAATTGCCTATGGTTCAATCTGAAATTCTTATCCAGCCCAGTATCTTCCATATAAGTTTGGTGAATTACAGCTCTTTTGAATATGTATTAAGATGTATTCAATAGAAATGTATGTGCAGCTACAAGTTTTCATTTTAATAATATTAGGGCAATTAAAAATCATAAAGATATGTAGTGTTAATAGCATAACGACATGACTCGATGCTTTAAAAAATAATTTTCAAATGGGTTATTTACAATGAAATCCAACACTTGTCATCATGAGATAGCACCTGCCGGAATAATGAAGAAATCTCAGGTAAAACCCTTTGCCTTGATGAATTTTATGAATCTCCAAAACCAGCATTGATTGAAGTGTTTTCAAACAATGTGTCTGTGCAACAGGATTCTGTATTCCTTATAAGAAAGATGCTCCAAGAACTTGATAAAATCAACTCTCTGTGCTGAGGTTGGGTGTTCTTTTGTATCATAAGCAACCATATCCTAAAGAAAGAAAGTTGAGATTCTCAAATTCAATATGTAGCCAAGATGTGATCTACATGTGAAGACCAAAGACCTCCTTAATATAAAACTTGGGAAGAGTAACACCCATGTACACGTTCTGAAATAAATACCATGGTGAATGGGTTTCCTCATTTATAATACTGGATGATTCCTGAATCTGTCTACATGATTGTCATGAAGATGTGACAAACCCACACATACGAAGCACACAGACAACAGGGTTTGGTTACAGTAAGCCATCAATAAAAGGTCACTGTGATTATCATTATCACTGAATGTACTAAGCAATAACAGAAGCTATTACATTCTCCAATATCAAAACAAAAAATATTGGCTTGGCAGTGCAATTTGGTGTAATTTCTACTTAAAATATTTTCCTCATCTATAATTTTCTTTCATTTCTTTCTGAAATGATTATGTATTACTTGAATACATTTAACTATATGGTAATTAAAATAAATGACAATAACTAGTAAAATATAATTCATAAACTATTAAAAGTCCATAGATTAAAATTTTATAGATTTAATACACTCTTTTTTTGCCTGGTACTCTTAACTTAATGGTGGTAAGGTGGTTTTACTTCGTATGTGGTTAGCCTATGGAAACAGCATATCTCAACAGGGCAGGCGCTCTAGTTAACACAGAACACAGCACATGTCCTGCTGCCTTTTGGGTATTCCATCAGATAGGCATTAATGTCACCGATGGACCAGGACACATGCAAACTCTAAACAGAAAGCACATTTGGCATTTGAGGACATGCATTAAATAAATACCAAAATTAGCTAAAATTCTTCAGTGTTCATATCAATAATAGTGTGAGAAACAGGTTGAACGTTAGAGGAAATAATCAGACAGTCTTAAGAAAAAGCCTCATAAGTTTAATAGAGGTAACAAAATTAGAAGATCACATATTAATATTCCTCCAAGTGTATTAATAGACGTCCAAGCCACAAATGAACCTGAGCGTTATTATTATCATGGAGTTTAGTAATTCATTCTAAATAATTCATTCATGATAAACCTCCTTCCCATATCAAAAGTCCCTTATGGCATTTATTTCCTTGTTCTATACTGAAGTAGTATTTGATAAGGGGTTGCTCTTATTGATGATGATGACAATGACAGTGGTGATGTCAACAGAGATGATGCTACTGTGCTTTAGTGGCACCGAGGTCCTTGATGTGGGAAAAAAAAAGAGATTATGGGGAGATAAGAGATGGGGAACGACCTTGGAGAAGTCTTACAAGTAACTTTAAGATCAGGAAAGCTGCATTTTGATAAATTCAGTGGGTAGAATAATAATGCCATATTTCCAAACAGACATAGGAGTCAAAATGAATAGATTGAAAGGCAGAGATTTTCCCCCAGCTGTGCAGGGATCATCAGACTATTATTAAGATGCTTATCCTCTGCAAAATGGTTTGTGTTGAAATTATTTTTTTAAGGGCATCATTTCTCTTAGAAAAACTTCATTACTAATTTGCCAATTGAATATCCCATAAAATATTGAAAGGCATTAGTGAATATAGAGCGAGTATTTTGATTTAAAAATACCATGCGCATCCCCTGTTGTTCAATAATAATAGGGATGAATAACATCTACTTTAGGTTTTCAAATGTAATTTATGGTGATAAGACTTTGAGACAGGGGATGGATGAGCTGATGGATGATATACATATAGTTGAAACTCAGGTAATAATTGTGACATGTTTTGCATTAGGTTATAATAATCTGAGAACAATCTAAGGAATATTAAAAAAAAAAAAACTGTCATGAAGGAGAATGAATTACTAAACTCCGTGATAATAGTGCCCTGATTCTTGTATTATATATCTTTAGTTCTAGTTTAGGAGGTTCCCTGTCAAACAGAACTCAACCAGTCAAATCTTCAGTGGGGTTGGGAAGAGGTGATGCTAGCAAGATTTTAAGATTTGACATTGAATAGCCATATATCATTTCTATGAAGAGCAACGATGACAGAAAAAACATGAAGCATGTAGAGAAGTTATCTCCTGATTTCCCTGCTGACTCATTTCTACAGAAGGTGCCAAAAAAATGTATACACATTTTAAGAAAGGCAAAAACTGTACTAAAATTGTAATAATATATACCAATAACAAAAAATAAATACAAGTCATGTGTATACACTTTTTTTGGCACTCTTGGTATTATTCTTTCAACTCAAAAGATACTTCAGTTCAGCTCTTCAGTGATATATTCTAGTAATATCCTTACTTTTTCTTCACAGATTTTTATCACAATCATCATTAATCATTACATACTTATGTGCTTTTTATTGTATATGTGTGTATGTATGTATATATGCACACACACACACACACACACAGTGCCAAAAAAAATGTATACATATTTTAAGAAAGGAAAAAACTGTATTAAAATTATGCTGATGGTAACTACTTTGAGCACCTCCTGTAATTGCAGAAGTCAAACAAGACTTGTATTCATCTTTTGTTATCAGTATATATTAAGTATTACAATTTTAATACAGTTTTTCCCTTTCTTAAAATGTGTATACATTTTTATGGCACCCTCTGTAGATAAATATATATATATATATATATATATATATATATATATATATATATATATACACATATATATGTGCATATAGAGATATATATACATATATATATACATATATATGTGCATATATATGTATGTATGTGTGTGTGTGTGTGTGTATATATATATATATATATATATATATATATATATATATACACACACATATATGTATGTATATTTATCTGCTTCCCCCTCACTTCTCTGGAAAAGTTTTGTGGCTGCTATGCCATCCCTCCCACAAAGGCAGGGACATAACCTAACCCCAGAAAATATGTATAAGTCTCTGAAGACAGCAAAATACCATAGACATGTACTTCACAGCACCTGGTGTGCTCAGGGCATGGTGTAATGAGTTTCCATGAGTATGGCTGTTAGGGGAAAGGATCAAGTCAGCACGTCAGATGTCCTACTCTCTGGCATGAAGCCAAAGAGAGAGGAAACCAGCTAATCTAGATGCTGTTCTAGATAGCAATTAGGTATCCCAGGGCACAAGGTGACAGTAATTAGGTACCCGAGGGCAGAAGGCAAGCTAGGTTCAAAAGGTGAACCTAGCTAAGGTGTGCTTCAGGGTTATGCTTGTATCAGCTAATTCAGCCTGGTGGAGAGCACAAGGGAGCTGAAATGGATAAGTCAGTCGTAGAAAGAATGGCCTGAGAGGCTTCACTTGGTACTGCTGGCCCCATATTTCACCTAGATGTGTAGACCAAGCTCCAGTTCTAGCAGTTTAGCAGGATGTACAAACAGGAGTCCTTGGTAGATGAAAAACGGGTTCGAGAGAAGCTCATATTCATTAAAAACTCCTCTCTATGCTTTGCATTTAAGAATGTAAGGGTCAGGTAGAGAAAGGAAATATAAGTATTGATTTCCTTTTTCTCTCAATGAAGCCTTGTGTCTATGTGGGGTTGGTTGTCTCTAGCATGGGAGACATCGTCCCACACCCTGATCTTTCAAGACCTAGAAAGCATTTCCTTCCAGCATTGGCATCACTAGAGTCCCACAGGAAAATGCTCCATTGAGCTCTACTCTCCTCCACCAATGCTGCTGCCTCTGCCTCAGCAGTGGGCAGGCATCACCCTTCTCCTGCAAATAGTGTCTCTGGAATGTGGAGAAGAGAAAGCACTTATTACCATTCTTTGACAAGAGTCCCCTGAACCATGGTTCTTTGGTAAAGGATAATATTTTGAAAAGTTAGAGATTAAAATGTTCTTTTCCATGAAACTACCACCACCAAAGTAATTTATAAATGCTAGCCAGGGATGAATAGGACAGTAGTTCAATTTTATTATTAACGTAGTAAGTTCATGGGATAGGTCTATGACTGTAACTTCCTTTTTAACATTTTTTCAATGGAAACATGTGTTCCGAGTTCTAGTTAGGATCTTGCGGAGTTATCTGTGTTTATCTCAGTGTTACATTTATTGATGTTAGTTTCTGATTTTTATTAGGTTTAATACGGTAGTCCTCATGATAGTTCATTAAACAACAAAAACAAAGGGAAAAAACACCTTTGCTGCTTCAGTCATTTGTTTCTAAGAACCTCTATAAGATCTTTTAGTCTTTTGAATAAAAATGAAAGTCCAAGGGCAGACACTTGCAACCAGTATTCGTACCTTAGAGAATGAAAGCAGCCTTGCACCTCTCACTCCTAAACCCAGGAGACTAAAAGAAAAGGGAAAGCAAGCCATCAAGTCTGAGGTCTTTTATTCAACCCATGACCCATGATAACATAAAGAAATCCATTTTCTGTTTGGTGAGACCTCATTTCCTAAAAGATAAGCCTTCTATATATTGAAATGTCCTCTATCCCCCCAGGGCATAGGAACCCCAAACTTGAGAGTGTTATTTCTGTCCCTCCTTAGTACATGCTCTTTGGAAAGTCTCTTCACATTTCCATGCCTGTCTTTGCCCTTCTGCAAATTAATCTTGTAATACCCATTTTGAAAGAGTGATAGGGAGCTTTTGACATATTTAACAAGGACTCTGAGATCCTCAGATGAAAGACGCCTTGGATGTACAAAAGTATTATCCTTGTGGGATGTGTGTTTTCTCCTATGGTCTAACTGAGGGGAAGGATTAGGGGGGATTAATTGTGCATATGATTTGTCTAATCGGTTAGGAAGAGCACAGAATGCTCATGACCTTCAAGAACACCAAATACCGCACTATGTGCCAAGGCAGTTTCCTGAGTTTAGTTTACTGTTTCAGCAGAGGTTAAGCTAGTGTAGAAACGGAAGTGCTTGAATTTTTTGACACAATAGAAGGACAGTAAAGGCAAAAGCCTTGGAAACATACATTCATCTAATGTGAGTAAATACAGCAAATATATTGGGCCTTAAAACAAGGATTTTTAAATCCCATTTTTCTCCTTATGCCTGTGTGCTTTGGGATGTGAATATAATAGTTGTGATTTCACTGCCCAAAATATGGGTTAAGGAGAGAAGCCTCTCACTTTAATCTCCCCATTCCCCTGCATTCCTCAGTTATACATAGAATTCAATAATAGGTGCTCAGTGCCTCGAGTCTATTGAGAGGGAAGTATTACACAAATAGAAAGAATGTCCCATGGAGAGAAAGCCATGATTATTCTTACAAAGGTCAATAAAGTTAGAAATTGTTAATCACAAAGACTAAATTGCATTGTGAGTCCTGCCCTTCAGCTTTACAAGCTTTTTTAAAGTCCATCAACCAATCCTACAGAGGAGAGTACTCTGCTTTCTTTGGCTTGGTGAATATTGCAAAGGTAATTGCTTTCCTCTCTTATCTAATAACCTCATTGTACTTTAACTTTTAATCATGCTTTACCTATTCATTTACACATGTGGTTTTAAATTAGGCTATATTATGCCAACGCCAGGTCAAGAGGACAGTAGGTTGGGGGCAGTAGATAAGTCCTCTTTTTCTGCTTCCTTTTGCATGTTGCAATTCTCATTGTTGCACACTTTATCTGTTTCTTGCTCCTTAGGCTTTTGAGTCCCAAGTGTTGTCAAGTCTTGTACTTAATGCTCACAAATGTGTGCCACTTTATTTTTGTTGTTTTACTATAATTAGAATACCCTTTTTTCCTCTATAAATTATGTACAATGTAAAATGATGTTACGCTGGACAAGACAGAATACCTTTATTCAAAATATTATGTTGATGGATGATGCTTGAAATGATTTTGGTAAAAAGAAGTGAGAAACATGTAAGGTTATTACTAGAGGTAGGTAGTAGGTACAGCAGGGATTTACAGTTCATAGCAGGTGCCTGTATTAATATTTTAAAAGACGGACTCGTTGATTTACCTGTTGAACTATGGTGGCCTTGCATACTAACACACCCCATATGACACAGATCATATATATCATTTGCTTTCACAGTAAAATGAAGAACATCAGGCTTACATATATTAGTTACATACTAATACAATCCTCTGTATCATGCAAAAAAGAGTTGTTGTCTACTGAGACATGCACATATGGAATTCTTGTGTGACAAGATCACTGCTGCTCAGCAGCTGTCATTTGAAGCATGTAATTTACTTCTCTTTTTATTTTGACCATACACAAATAGCCATATCATACAGAGCATGTGTTCCTAGATATATGTTTACCTTGCAACATGCCATATATACTGTATAATATGCAAAATTGTGCACAGAACTTTAGAGTTACAAAATGCTTTTACATATTGTGTGTGTATATATATGTATATATTTATATACATATATACACATATACACATATATACACACACACACACACACACACACACACACACACACATACATATATATATAAAACTTCCAAGATGTGGCAAAGCAAAGAATACTTAGTTGACAGATAAGTTCTGAGTTAACTACATAACTAATAAGATACAGAATGAATAATACCATGTGTTCAGATGCAAATGATCTTGCCATTATTCATGCTGTTTCTCAATTGTGGGGCTAACAATGCAATGGAATTTGCTGTGGAAATGGACATTGAATAGGGACAATCACTCAGGGTCTTTGAAGGTTCCAAATTCTTCTTGTGTAAAGGAGTTAGTGACTGTCACTGATCCTGAATCTAAGTGAGCCAAGAACAAATCCATCTCCTCCCCTTAAATTATCAGTTTTATAGAGACCTAAACTTCTGGTGAAGCTCTAAAGAGAACCACAATGGAAGCATGTTCATAAGCATTCACCTATAAATAAAAATATGGGGGTCATTATCATAATTATGATATTAACTAGGTTATAAAATGGATATAACCATACTACTGACTCTATACAGGTGTCATGAGGATTAGCACAGGTAATACACATCAAATACTTACCATTCTCCCTGACTCATTTTAAACTCTGAATGCACATTATATTTCATCATCATTACAATCAACAGAAACAACATCACCAGCATTATCATTGTTTTACTTAAGGATTTCCAAATTTTAAACTGTAAGATTTAGACATCAGATGTTATTTGTAAAGGCTTATTCTGCACCATAAGTATGCATTTAGGGATAAGAAAAATAGTGACGGCATATTATTGAGTAAGCTCAGAAATGCAGAAAGCAGTGCCTGAGAGAACAAAAACAAAGAGTAAGAAAGAGTGAGCTACTATGGCTCTGCAGTAAGTCCACTGCGTATAACTTGATCTGATCTGTGGGTTCACTCCAGCTTGCCCAACTAGCAAATACCCTCTGTGAGTGTTACTATATTTACCAATATAAAGGCAGAAGGATGGTTTTAGGGATGAGGCATTCTGATTGTGCTTTCCCCAGATGGGGCATCTTAACAATTTTTATCTACTTCCATCTCTACTTCTACTAGAGACAGAGGACTTTCCAGAAGATACTTGTTACAGCGTCTACTTCACACCCACATACATACCAGAACAGTAGAGATGAGATTGCCCCTCCTCCAGGCTGGCCAATGCCTGGGAACAAAAATTCTTTTCTACTCAGTGTGAGCTGATGACTACCACTCTGGTGGCCTTCCAGCCTGAAAACACCTTCTCTACTCTATGCCTGCCTTCCCACTATTAATGTTCTATTTATCTGCATTAAGCATTGCCCTCTCCCGACTGCCTTCATTAGAATGCAAATTATACTGAAACAAATATCACATTAAATAAAAGTGATTGTATTTATCAGATCAATTTATTTTTATAAGAGAAAACAAGCCAGAGAGAGTACTTGATGCCTAAGATAGGAGGAAGACCCTGAATTGGGAGCAAGGGTTTAAAACGGGAGTTTACTTAAGCTTGATGCCGGAACAAAGGTAATTAAAACAAAGTTGGCACCTTCATCCTAAGCCACTGTGTCTGACACTCAGTTTTTGTTTTTTATACCTAAGGCACCATGGCCTTATTTCATTCCCTAATGCTATAGATCCATTTCAGAGTCCAATGAATAAATGTCACAGTCTTCGCTTTCTGGTTATGAAACTGACTTCAGTGCCCCCTGAAGATACAACAGTCAGTTAGCTCCCAGCATTTATAGAAATGCAGTGTGTCAATGAATATTAATTAATAAGATAAATTGGCAAATATTGTCTCATTTTGATTCATGCAAGCTATGACATTTTTATATACACATATATATGTTTAAAATTTAAGGTACATGATGCAGAATGCATAAGAATGCTTGTAATTTATCTTGATTCTTAATATTTATTAACATATTGTACTAATACATTTTAGTGCATATACTTGTAAATTTTTAATGTATGTTTGTGCTGAGGGTGAATAAAGTGAGTAAATATTAGAAATAGAAAGAGCAAAATGAGAAATGCAAGTCCTTTTACACACTAAAATTTGTTTTCTGAATGTCACGGCTTTGCAATGTCAGAGTAGTGTTTAAACTCTTGTCTTTCTATTCCTGTGTTTTGGTTAAAGTCATAGAAGAAATGGTGATTTTTCCATAAGAGAGGCAAAGAGTAAGAGCTGTGTTAATCCAGACATTGAAATTGTTGGAACATCTCTCTAGAGCTTTCAGTTTGGTTCACGTAAACCAGAACAAAAGGCAAATCATGCAGGTAGTCATAGAACCAGTGCCCTATTGTTGTGTCTTTTCTACCTTCTCCTAATTCTCCTTCTAATGGTACCCCAACTGAAAATAAGTCTTACAAAGAGTCTGAAGAAGTCATTGCCAAGAGAGAAAGAACAAGGGCATTTACAAGGTTTTATCAAACAATACTGTGAATGTTTAAATATTTAAAAGAAAATTACTGTAAAAGACACATTGCCATCAATCCCCCTCAAAATACCCCCCTTTACTTCAAACACGCTTATCCCATCGTCCTTGCCACTTTCTGAAGCAGTTCTAGAAGTCCTCTTTTGGGTCTTTAGTTGTGTTGTCAAACAGATCCTGCCTCGAGGCTGCCTTGAGATCCTGAATCGATTCAAAACTTTTACCTTTCATGGTCAGCTTGACATTAGGGAAGAGCCAGAAGTTGCACGGTGCCAGATCCAGTGAATAAGGTGGATGAGGACACATTGTAATATTCTTATTTGACAGAAATTGCCATACCAGAAGCAATGTGTGACACAGAGACTTTCCGTTGTGATCAACAATTATGGTAAATGCTGCTGCAGAGTGCTATCCAACAGAAAGGCAGGGATCTTCAATATGGGAAACAGCATGATGAACCTTAGCAACAGTGTGTGACAAGTTTCAACTTGTCCGGTGCAGTCAGTTGGGTGTGAGCTACAGTTGAGAGAAGGTGTGTTTTAAAGTGTCCCATAAACCACCCTCCATCATGACAATGCTCTGTGTTACACATCGCTTCTGGTAGATGGCAATTTCTGTCAAATAAAAACTTTATGGTGTGTCCTCATCCACCTTATTCATCAGATCTGTACCATGTGACTTCTGGCTCTTCCCCAAAGTCAAGATGATTCAGGACATCAAGGCAGCGACAACAGCACAACTAAAGACACTCATGAAAGAGGACTTCCAGAACTGCTTCAGAAAGTGGCAAGAATGATGGGATAAGTGTGTTTGAAGTGAGGGGGAGTATTTAGAGATGCATTAATGGCAATGTGTCTTTTACAGTATTATTTATTTTTCATTTAAACATTCACCATACTGTTTGTTCACACCTCATCATTTTATTCAGAAAAAAGATAACAGGACACTAGATAAACTTAATCCAATGAGGTTGTGAATATGTGCTTAGAGGAGTAGGTCTCTCTGACGTAGGAGACTAAATGAATGGCTCAGGATTAGAGATGCCGTATTGAGGCACTGAGTGTGTGTGACAGACGAATGATATTCTCTGCTCTGACATCATAAACAGATTCGATA
This sequence comes from Rhinolophus sinicus, assembly GCF_057876585.1. Classification (NCBI taxonomy): domain Eukaryota; kingdom Metazoa; phylum Chordata; class Mammalia; order Chiroptera; family Rhinolophidae; genus Rhinolophus; species Rhinolophus sinicus. The sequence goes on from NC_142504.1 coordinate 91,752,364, forward strand.
AAGGCTGATCCTACAGCTAAACTTATTGGGCATGGTAAGTACAACTAGACTGTTTTAAACTGTAGGCTTAGACCTCACTCTCAGAAATTAGATACATCGGGTCCCTTGGTTGAAATCCAGAATGCTGCATGCTGCTTATTGTTACAGGGCATTTCACCGGAGGCTCTGAGGTACACCTTCCAGGAAGGCAGGGACTCTGTCTTCTTCTCCTTTGTATCTCTAGTCAATGGCAGATAAACCAATACACATTGGTGCTGAATAAACAATATGCTGAATGATTAGTAGCTGATCACTTTTTTATTGCCTATTATAAGTTAGGTTCTTTGCAAAGCCCTTTGCAACATAATGTCATTTCATCCTCCCAGCACTTAACATCACTACTGTTTTCTGCTATTTGTGTTAGAGCTAAGAAAATATGTGTTTAGAGAGGGAAAGTGATTAAATGAGATATGAACTCAGGTACATTAATTCCCAGATATGCCTTTTTGTTTGTAGGCGAGTGCATAGACGGAGGAATGGATGACAGATCTTGAAAAAGCATAATAGTTACTAGAGAAATAATACGATTAAACTATATAGGTTCACATATAGTGAAAAATCACATGTGTGTGGAACATTTATTCATATCTATATTACATTTATAATATAACATTTATTATAGTTTCATGGTATATATGAGGATATCATATATAACTATATCAATATACACTAACTTATTAAAAACTCAGCATTCGTTGTATATTTACTAGGTACCAACAATTTACTAGGCACAGGACACAGAACAATGTACATTCACATACAGCCCCTTCCCCTATTATCAACAATAATAATGACAACAAATACGACAACATAACAACAATATGCACACACCATTCTATATTCTGAAACACTGTCACATGCACTGTGACTTGTAATCTTCACAGCAACTAGATAGAAGGTCATTGTGATACCCATTTTACATATAAGGAAACTAAGACTCTTGACCAAAGCCACTTGTAAGTAAGCCATAGGACTCATTGATACTCCATGTTTTTAAATGTTTCTCTTGGTCATACCACCAGGCCACTCATCCTTTCTGTATCAATACCTACAGTAGTCTATGTTGATCAAAAGGGAACAACATGAGAGGAAAAGTAAACCATATTTAACTGATTCATTGATCATTCTATACTAATTCACTAAACTTCTTTTTATAGTTTTGTTTTGAATTATTAATTGGCATTGGATTATTCTATAATATTGATGGAGGACAAGCGTTTGATGTATATCTAAGATGCACAGACCATGTACACGTTTGTGAATTTCAGCTCTGATCTTTTGGCATAGAAAGAAGTATAATTGGAGAAAGGGCATGATTTTTGTAAGCAAATGCGTGATTTCCGTTGCTAATGTATTTTTAGAAGCCAAGATATTGGCTTTACAGATATTGGCCAGAATATACACACACACACACACACACGCTCATGACTATATATATGTGTACACATAAACACACACAGTACTGGAATGCACAGTAGAGCCCATAGTTCTATAACTTTCATAACACTACATTTTCATTCATTTGCTGACTGGAATCCCCTAGAGGGTGACAAAAGAGTTTCTGTGTAGTTATCCTCAACTGGAACATATGGCTTGGCATTGCTTACGGTGACCTTGCTTTAACTCTTCACCAGCTTTGCCTGGTCAGACAGCCAGTCATTCTTGACTTCACTACAGTCATAAGGGTCTAATGCTTCCTTAATGATAACCTTCTCTCATTTCTGGCATGTTAATGGCCTCACCTCAGGAGACAGTTTCATATATTGGCGGAAACACAAGCTCCCTTAGCTTAAAAGATTAATCAGAAGCCTGTGGCTAATAATAGACTGCCCGTTCCACTCCCATTTTAGTGCCTGATGACTAGAACAGGTTGATAAGTATTATTATTGAGTCATAGACATGAAATCATCCTCAAAAGGTCATTTAGTAGATTCCCCCTCTTTCTAGAATGGCTGCATATAAGCCATCCCAATAAATGACCATTCACTCACAGTTGATTTTAAAATGCCTCTGTGTCCTGGCTAGTCACCTCTGGTTTCCTTTTGCCAGAAGTCAGAAGAGAAAGCAGAAACAAGGTTATAAAAGTATAAATGAGAGTGGTGCCCAGGTTATTCTTTTCTTCTTTTTCAGGCATTGTAATAACAAAGTGGGCACCTCATGCCCCTGACTGCAGAAGGCATATGGGTACTTGACACTTCTTTGGGAACAGAAGGATGAGTTTTGAATGCTGCAAGGGGAATATTACCAAATATATTTCCCTCAACTTATAGATGAACAAAGAAAGGTAGAAAGAGAGTCACAGTCTCACAGACAAGGCATTTTAGCCTATAGTTCTGAAGTTTCACAAGAAAGAATCCATGTATAAGAGTAAATATGAGCATGTGTCAAAAGTTAAAGCTTCTTAGTTTTTAATAATAACAACAACAACAAATTTAAGCAACAAAACATGTTGAGACATCATTTTCTCAAGGGTGTTTATATCAGAGTAGGCTTAGCTTAAGTTGATGTTGATGTCCAATCTCCAATATCTCATATACCTGCTCTAGAAACAGTGATAGATAACCAATCATTCTCATACATGTAAAAAAAATGTTGGTCTTTCATTGTCCATAGCTTTCAATGTGGATTCATTACACATGAGAATGTAATGATAATGAAAGTAGTGGGACAGGTGGGATGGGGATGAGGGTCTCTTCTATTATCTTTAAGTATAAACATGGGAAAGCAATAAGAAAGCACTAGTTGGCCATGGCTATAGATATTAATAAAATGTTTCTAGTTAAAAATATCCATCTTCTTTCTCAAATATTTCCATGGAGGGTAGAGTAGTTTGTTCCAGGACAGAAATTCTTAGATTCACCAAAAATATATAATCTTCTGTTGCTTTTGAGAGGCAATGTAGATTTTTGATCTTAGCCTCTCACCAAAAGTCACAATTTAACACCTTCCCTACCACTTTCCTATCTTTGGGATATAGTGTATGCCATTGAATCTCCATGATCTCAGCCCTATGAACAGAATTAAAAACAATATAATAAAACAGCTCAGAGCACCTCATTAGCTTTAAAATATTAAAATACGATGTCTGATAATTAAGCTCGCCAACTCATCCTAGAAAAAGTGCTACATATCTCATTGCTGAATATCACCTTCGAGCTACTCCCCTTGGGAAGCTATTCACCAATGCCAGCTCTTAGTCCACCCTTCAAAGCAATTTTGGAACTCTTTTTCTGGAATGGCCATCAGAACTGTCATCGTATTACCCTTGGTGCCCTGAATGTCACCAAATTGTCTTCCTTTCAATAATTCCTTTATCTTCAGGTAAAGAAATAAGTCATTGGGGGCCAGATCGGGTGAGTAGGGAGGGTGTTCCAATACAGTTATTTGTTTATTAGCTAAAAACTCCCTCACAGACAGTGCCATGTGAGCTGGTGCATTGTCGCGATGCAAGAGCTCCTTCAGGACCATTTTGGCACACATCTTTCTCATGCCAAGATTTTCAGTTAAGATTTTCCTCACTGTTTCTTTTTCAATGTTTACTTGGTCTGCTATGCTTCTCACAGTCAGCTAATGATTTTGATGCACAATTCAACAAAGTTTTGCAATGTTTTCATCAGTTCTCCTCGTTACCGTCCGCCCTGAACTCTCTTCATCAGTGACACGTTCTCTCCCCTCAGAAAAATGTTTAGTCCATTTGTACACTGCTGTTTTCTTTATGGCATTATCCCGATAAACTTGGACTAACATGTTCCTGATTTCACTTCCACTCTTGCCAAGTTTAACAAGAAATTTAATGTTTGTTCATTGCTCTAAGTCAAGCACAAACGTTCTCGTGACGGCACACAAAAACACACAACATTAATGAACGCCACTCAGCAAGACACTGCCACAGTTGACACAAACACAGCTGTGAGACACTAATATACCAAGGTTATGAAACCTTACCGAGCTGTTTGCACAGTGCTGCCAATGTAAGCACATGGTGGCAAGTTTGTGAACTTACTTGGCAGGCATATTTGTAGCTAATATTAATATTTGTTATTGTCGCCAGAGGCTCATGGGGATGTCCAAGAGACAACTCAACTCAGAGCAGCAGTGGTGAGCAGGTTCTTATCACTGCTCAAGAAAGAATTCAAGAGCAAGACGGATGCAGGAAAGCACAGGGAGTTTATTGAGAAGAAAGTACACACTTGAGAGGGAAGTACAGGCTAGCTCAGAGATTGAGTCACCCCAAGGAAGTTCTGATTAGGGGTGTTTATCTTTCTTAGGGGTGGGAATTAGTGACATCCTTTTGACATGGCTCATCTGTATCCTCCCCTTGGGTGAGACTCATCATTTCCTGCTTTTTCTTCCTTATTTGGTTCCTCTGGAACAGTCATGGGGTCAGGTGCATGATGGCAGTCATAGTAACTGCAATGTGAGACTATAATGACATTATAATTAGCTAAAGGTCAAGTCCTATCAGGATTATTTGTCTTTCTGGATGAAACTGGTCCTTCTTTTTCTTCAGTTGCGGGTGTCAAATATGGTTACTTGTCACCTGTGTGTAACCAAGGAGGTACTTCATATTGTATCCTGGAGGGGGTGGTGAATTTCCAAAGACTATTTATCTTGCCTCATTATGAGTTGAAGTGCCCCCACCGCCACCACCACCACCATGTTCACATTTGGAAGTTCTAACCCCTTGTACTTCAGAATGTGACCTTTTTTGGAAATAGAGTCTTTACAGAGGAAATCAGTTAAAATAAGGTCATTAAGGTGAGCCCTAATCCAATATAACAGTAACCTTATTAAAAGGAGAAATGCAGAGGGAAGACATTGTGATAAGACATAGGGAGAAGACAACTATCTGCAAGCCAAGGAGAAAGACCTGGAGGAGATCCTGACTTCACAGCCCTCAGAAGAAACAACCCTGCTGACATCTTGATTTTGGATTGCTAGTGAGACAATAAAGTTCTGTTATTTAAGACACTCAGTCTGTGGCAGTTTGTTATGACAGCCCTAACAAACAGATATGCTTTTTAACATTTGAAAAAATATTTCAGAGTGAGTAAGCATCAGTCAAGGCAAACCCAGGAGGATTTTCTTTTTTCCAGTCTTACTCATTTTACTAGGTCCAAAGTCTGCCTGAGAAAGGCAATATGGACTTAGAAGTTCTAAGTGACTTCTTCATGCATCTACTCATATGTCCCACATTATTCATCCCAGAGGTGGAATTAATGATAGAACCACAGATCCAGGCCGCTCCTTGTTTGGCAAAGGCAAAGTATTACTCTTGTATTCCACATATGCTTATGTCAGATGGTTCCTCAAGAAAGAAAAAAATAGAATCTGAGTGGGCATCAGAGGAGAGGCCAGAACGTACATTGTGCCTTAAACAATGGAAATAGAAGGAATACAGATAATCTCATCTTTAATAATACTGAGTGATCCTCCTGTGTGTCTTATATCAGACTTTAAAATGTTATTATGGGATTGTTGTTTCAAATCTTTACATAAAAACCTATATTGACCCCATATAAGCCATCATTTAGAAATGAAATAGAAACCAAAAATTGCCATTGTTCAAGATGTATCTCACAAAGCATTGCCTGTCAAAACTAAAACCACCCCTATTTTAAGCTACAACCTAAGTAATGGTCCTCTAAGACAAGAGAAGATATATACGGATGAATTCTGGCATGTCAGCAAAATCATGGGTATGTGAGTTTAGGTGCAGCCAGTGAGAGGAGGATTAGTCTGTGAGTGATTTCTGATGAGAGAGGGAGAATGAGGTTATGGAAGTCCCAGAATTTGAAATAATTTGAAATATGCCTTTTGTTGCATCCTTAGTGAAGGCAGAAGAGCTACGATTCCATAACCTAGCACCTTGGTATATCAGTGTCTCACAGCTGTGTCTGTACCAGCTTGTGGCGGTGTCTTGTGGCAGTTAGCTAAGGGCCTTGGAGGTAGGAACACGTTCTGGGTGCAGGTAAAGTGGCTCCCTCACACCAAGAAGCATCCTTGTAAATACCATCACAGGTTGGGGCCATTGGAAACAAAGCAAGGAGGGTTGGGAATGAGGAGGCTATGAACTTAGGGAAATGGAAAAAGTGATCCAAGGGGATTTGGGTGGTGTGACTGTGCTTAAATTGGCTACTAGAGTGGGTTAATATTTTTGAGGATATCTCTATTTCTTGCTGAGGTAAATAGTGACTATTAGAAACCAATACACGACACTCTTTGAGACCTCTATACAGACATTCCACAGACAATGCACTGCTGCATGTTTCACCTAATAATTCATTTTTGTTTTTATTAATTATCATGTTTACAGAAGAGAATAAAATATATGTGTGCTCTTTTAAGAATCAAATAAAATGCTTTTGTATTCACAACTTAGATTAAAAACTACAAGATTATCAGCACTGTAGCTACGCTGTGCCCTTCTCTGATCACAGCCTGTTCCTTCCCCAGAAAAATCCTGCTAGGACGACTTTTTTCATTATAAGTCTATAATTTTCTTTAGTGTTTTCATCTTTGCTTATGTCCCCAAACAATAAGTTGTTTCATTTGACTTCCTTTTGAACTTGATATCACTTTAATTATACAATATACACATATATTCCCCCAGAACATGCTTCTTTAGCTAATATTGTGTTTTTTAGATTCACTGATGTTGACAACCATAAATACAGTTTGTTCTGCAGTTGATGTGCACATGGATTGTTTCCAGTTTTTGCTGTTACCCAAAATATCCCTGTTCTGAATATCCCTGTACCTTTCTCTGGATGTACCGTGCAAGACAATTCTAGGGAAGCATCTAAATATCCATAATGGCTCCATTGATTCACATCCATGATATGGTCAGACTTTCTCCTTTCAGCCATTCTGGTAGGTTTAAATCTACATTTTCCTGATATTATTTAGGCACAGCACATTTTTATGTTTATGGGCCCTTTAAGTTTCACCTTATGTAACATGCCTATTCAAGACCTAATGACAGTTTATATTAGGTTGTTTTGTAGGTGTTCTTCATATACTTGAATAGTTACATGTGGTCAGTTTTGTGTGTTACAAAGATCTTCTCCAAGTTGGAAACTTGTTTGTTTACAGTGTTTTTTTTGAGGTTTGTAAATGGAAGTTCTTTATGATAATTTATGTTTTCCTCAATGGTCTCTTTTTGGGTAACTAGAATTTCTTTTCTTTTTTTTTTTTTTTTTTTTTCCTGAGCTCATAGGGGTAGTCTCTATACCAGCTTTTAAGAATGTTATGATTTTGTCTTTCACATTTAGCTCTATAAATTATTCTTTAAATGACTCCTTATTTCTTTAAGTAGTTAAAAAAGACTTGTAGGTTTGCAAACTTAAATTATATCATACACCAAAATCTTTATTACGTGGAATCCCACAAAATGGAGCTATGTTTTAAAATACCTTATCTTTCCAGAATGATGAATTATACCTCTGTTATCTCCACTACAATCCAGTTTCTCTACTTACTTTAAGAGAAGAACAGAGCTGTCAATGCTTGTCTATACATGTGTATTTAGTAAGTTAGGCAGTTGGTTAATTATTCTTTCATTTTTTCAGAGAGCATTTATGGACGCTTTTCTCTAGTTGTAACCTTGCTACAAAATAATCTTGAGGTTTCTAAAAGGTAAAGGAGAATTGGAAGTGAGGAACGTCATCAAGGGCAAAGAAAAATCTAATATATATCTTCATAGACATGAATGACTTTCAGGTGCCATTTCACTACTTTCACACACACACACACACACACACACACACACACACACACACACACACTTTGCCAAAGAGGACAGCCCATTTTTAAGTTACATATGTTTACAAGAGTCCAAAGGATGTGGGAAAAGATTTTCTTCCCTCCACACTAAACTACTATTTAGTAATTGTTATACACATTAGCTGACTATACCTTTGCTTACCTCTTAGGAAACTAATAGAATTGATATAATAGATAGTTCTCAGTTGATAGTAGTGGATCCCAAAACATTAATCAGCAATGCACATGAGGAGTAAAGTCATTGAATTCATTTTTAGAGACTTAAACAATGACAAATCTTTGTCCCTCAAAAGCATGAAATGGATCAATGAATGAATGGAAGGATAAACACAAAAGAGCTACATACATACAAGTGGGTCAACGGTTTTATGAACTAAAATGGGTCTATGAAAAAGATGATTTAGCTACTACTACTAAATATTCAAGCAACAGAATTTGGCTTTAGGAGCTCTTGTTATGGTATTTCTATCAGTAAAGTTTACATTTTTTTAAAGGTAATTTATAATGAGCCTTGTATTTTGAAACAAGTTTCATTTGATCCTAGGGAAGAGAAATAAAATATTCCACAGAACGATGAAAAAGAGAATATCCTAATCCACTGCCTCTTCATTTCTTTTTGTTTCTTTAGATTCCAGAGTATTGAAATGCTTATCATTATTATTACTTGTTTCATCTACTGTATGCTTATCAAAGTAAGTTTCACTGTCACAGCTGGAACAATCAAGATTTCTTTTGTTGCTTATAATAAATAAATACTCAATTGTGAGAATGTCCTCAGGGAAAGTTCATTAAAAAAGAAATGAAAACGCTGAGAAATAAATGGTTATTGTGATTGCACTTGTTTTGATATAATATGCAAAAATGTAATTTGGTTCCATAATGTCTGGAATGCAAGGAAAAAATTTCAGATGGAGAAATGGAAAAGACATTGCATTTATTATGTTATTTCAATTATCATTTTGTGTCTGAGGGTGGGAGACTTTAGATTCAAAACACTATTTTGGAATAAAATGTGAATGTAGTTAGCTAACAGGGAAGGGAGGTAAAGTACACACATGGCGATATTACGAGATAAATAGATAAAATTGGGCACATCTCTAGCATTTTTGAGAGATGCTGTTTTAGATTCAATGTCTAGAACTTTGGATTTTTCCCTTTGTTTTGTTTAAAGTCTGTATTGGCAGCCTTATTCTGCAGTTTCCCAGATTATTTTGCCTTCTCCTTGTTTTGGCTCAATGACAAGTAACAATTAACCAGTCACGAAACATTGTAATAGAGATGTGAATGGCTTGAAGTAAGTGCCTGATATCAGAAAACAATTCTCTAGGTAAAATGATCCCTTTCAGGGATTCAGGATAGGGGAATGAAAATTAACTTGACTCTTCTTCAGATTTAATTCTCCTTACTTGTCCTCATTCCTCAAGTTATTTTCCTTTTTATGTCTCCAGTGTGGATTTGCATGGTAGTTTTGTTTTTTCTCCAATTGTAAGGGAAGATAAAATTAAACAAAGAAAACAATTAAGACAAATAGATGGGATGAGCCAATGTGTTCGAGTGGAGGAATAAGAAAGAGAGACAGCAAAGAGCAGGCAAGGTGGATCATTGAATTCAGAAGGCAACAGAGGCCACTGAAGGACAACTAGGATGGAAGACATGACTCTAAGGCCATGGTTTTTGCACCCGTCCTAAGCTACCTAAGATCCCTTCACTTTTTACCTTTAACTATCACATTCAGTCACTTCAGGTAACTCCTCAAATCTAACCCTTATTCACTGTTGATGCAAATAAGTAGTGCTCACTGACAGTGTAACACATTTCAAAAACTTGTGTGTGCCAGTGGGCACATATACATACAAAAAAAAAAAAAAAAAAAGAAAGAAAAGAAAAGAAAAGAAAGAAAGCCAAGAATACCTTAGCAAGAAAGAACTGGGGGGGCAATGTGATTATCCAGTGACTCTGGCGACAATTTTCACCAGTAGTTTGCAAATTTTTGCTTTTTAAATTTCCAGGACATATAATCTTAAAAATATAAAAAGAGCACCCAAGGTGTGGGAATAGAGGTGGGGCACTATGATGAAAATGACAGGGATTGAAGACAGAATACAAATAGAGCAAAGGGATTTGTGGAACACCTATCTTACATTTAATACTGAGTAAGGCACAGGATATATTTACATTGCAAAAGAGCAAAGGGTATTATTTCTCTCTCTCTCTCTCTCTCTCTCTCTCTCTCTCTCTCTCTCTCTCTCTCTGTCTCTCTCTTTCTGTCTTTCTTTCTCTCTCTCCTCTGGTGCCCAAGAAATTATAACTTCTAATATAATTTACCCCAGTAGTAATGAAAAGATGCACAACTTTAGAGGGCAAAAACGGATGAGAGAAACTATAAGGAGATTGAAGAAAGACAATATAAATGATTTTTGAGTGGCTAAAGAAGGAAAAGAAGATGAAACTTGTTCCAGGGATAATGAAACAGTGGGATAATGATAATGAGAAAGTGAAAAAAAAAAAGTAATGCACATTATTCTGAAATAGTACAAGAAAAATATTTGGATTGGTAGAGGAGCTGATTTGAACCTTCCAAAGGAGGGACATGACTAGAACACACCTATGCCACAGAGAGGAGATGTGTTGAAAATTATTGGAGGAGATCAATTTGTACAGTTTTAAATAACCAATGAATGACTTTAAGTGGACCATCATATCAGCAAAAACTAGCATGCATCATAACATCTGGCACATAATTGATCCCTGACAAATAAGTGATGAAATCAATGAATAAATGAATGAATAAAAAGCAAGTAAAAAGCATAGAGCAGTAAAGGAACTTTAGCCTGGTGAGAGTGTGGAAGTAGAAAAGTGACCTGGAGATAAAAAAATGCAAGAGGCCATTTCAGGAAACATGTGAGAGTTTAAGTGTAGTGACGAGGAAAGAAGAAAGAAAAAACTGAGAAGGAATTTAAGGGTTGTACAGTGCTCCCTAGAGAGAGTTGTAAAAGCCTGGCTATTTAGAGCAAGAGATAATTTAAAGGAATTGTGGTAAATTTGATACCAGAGATAATAACATTTCCTGATATTGAAAGTGTATAGGTGGTAGCTTGAGATACAAAACTGGGCCTTGGTACAAACATTAATCTGGGGATCTTACTAGAAAGCATGAACATGGAGATTGACTAAGACCATGAGAATGGATGCTGTCTTATAGAAAAGAGAGAAGACTAGAGAAAGAAGAAGTGAGACTGGGGAATATATTTATGACTAATTAAACATACAGTAATATGCCCTGACTTAAAAAATGGAAACCCTCTGTCCACTGAGCAAAAACAGGCTTGCATGAGTCTATTGTTTGCTGTGCTTGAGTTGAGAGGTGTCTTAAGATGAAACAATTGTTAAAAACCAGTCCTGCTGTTTGCATGTAAGCAAATTCAGGCTGGCTAAGTCAGTTATTCATTTTACCTTGTAGAGGAGACCCCTGACAGAACTGTGAGCATTCCCTTTGGGATCCTTTGGTGAGGCCTGATTGTTTTCATTTAGCTGGAATTGCCTGTGTTACATGTTCTTGGTATAATCTCTTTCTTGACATTTCTAGAACAAATGAATCAACTCCCTTTTTATAACCACATATACAACTAGAAGAAGAACATTTTATTTTGTTTTTTGGACATAATATTTTAGAAAGTCAAAATAATCACAATTAGTTTTTTGTTGTTGCTGTTTGCAGCATTTACTATACAAATTATTTACACTTAAGTCTACAGTGAAAACTAGTCTTGGTAATTAAATGAAATATTTAAAATTATGAACCAAAACAAGTCATTACAGTATTGCGTTTTTATAATCTGAGGTGTTTAGTAGTCGTGGTGGTGGTGGCAGTAGGGTAGCATGTGAAGTAAAACTCTGAGAGCTTAATAATATTTTAAATCAGGAAAATACAGTCAATAAAAAGGAAGAGATAATATTAACATTTGAGGAGAGTGATCACAAAATTAAGGGATTAGAAATTATATTGCCAAGTATTTTTAAAGCCTCACTTTACTAATGAATAAAATGTTTTAGGTGGTCCTCTTCACTCTTGTCATTAATCAACTGTACCAATTAAACAGAACCCTGTTAATTATTAGGAGAGTTACACAGAGAAAATATTGCCTGGAGGTTTTGGATTGTTTGCTGCTTTTTTTCCATGTTATATTTAGCTGTCTAGACTAAGTATGTTTAGTTGGGGCTTATTATTATAAGTCAGAAAGTCACCACAAACTAATTATTTTCAGTTCGTTTATGTGATTAATGTTGCAAACTTGGAAACTTGTACATAACTTGAGTTGGCTCCAATTAATCAATGTGGAGAAAAAATTCAAGGTGCCCCCAGTTGTACTTCCAAAGCAGTGAAGTGGTACTGGATTTCAAATATGTGATTTGTTATTCTGGCTGGAATGTGTGCATCGAAACTACACAATCTCCTCATCCCTTTTACCTGTCTCACTATGGAATGTAGAGATGTTTCATATGTAGAGAATAAATACTTTTAGTAGATTCTTCTCAGATGTAAGACTTTACGATGAGAAGCAGGACTGCTATACTGTCTCCATATCCAGAAAGACACATTTCTTCAACTACAGGATCCAAAGACATTGACTTCATCACTGTGATTAAAGTCCGTCCTGAGCCAAGACCTTCAAAATCCTTACCCTTCGACAGCTGTTTGGTGGTTTATTTAGGACTTCGATGGGCAGTCTCAGCACAGTTCCTCCTGGACAAGTGTCAGCATCTCCTCCAAATCTCTGTCATCCTTTGCCTTAATTGGCTCCATTAACAGGTGTTCTCAGGCCAAAAGATGAGGATTCAACTGATTCATCACTTCCTGAGGCCCAATGTCAAAGACAGCATTTGGAGCACACTGGGGGTGAAGCAGAAGCTGGGAAATACGAAACAATCTTGCAGTCCATTTGGCTTCGGTTGGTAAAGCGTGGGAATGGGATGGATTGATTGGAATTTGAACTCTAGCCTCAATCCTAATGCCAGTATAAGCATGGGATTCAGTTTCTTGTAATTTCCTTGTGTTCTGTTTGGAATGATGCCAGTGAATACATTACTGTTACTGCTACTTCTAAATTTTTGTTTTTTGGTTGTATTCTATCAAACATTATTTACTTTGCTTTCCACAGTGCCCTATCACTCTTCCTATTTTAGCATTGAATAAACCGAAGTTCAGAGAAATCAAAAGTCTTACCAGGAATGTTATAGACTCAGAAAGTAGACTATTGGTTGCCTGGGTCTAGAGGTAGGAATGGTAATTACTTGTAAAATGGGCAGGAGAAATCTTATCTGGGTGAGGAAAATGTTCTAAAAGAGATTTATGGTGATACTACTTGCATATTTACCAAAAATTATTTAATGACCTATTTGAATAGGGTGAATTTTATGTTGCCTAAAATATACCTCCAAAAAGATGCTTAAGAAAAAAAAAGTCTTGACAAAAGTCATATCATTATACTTTAACCCTGGGTGCTTGCACATGTAGTGCAGTGCAACAAACTTGGGAAAACACTGAGGAAAAGACCTGGTTCTCCTCTAATTTAGTATAGAATGTTGGGCAATTTATATAAGTTTTCTGGGCAGTAGTTTCCTTAACTGTAAAGGGAGGTCACTGGACTAGTTATGTGTCTTGAAGATCTGGCATTGATTCCAAGAGTATCTAACTGTAACTGAGCAAGCTGTCCATGAATTGACATACAATGATAGAAGTTTAAAAATTGCACATCAAAAATAATAGTTATGAAAAGGAAAGACATGAACATACTAGTTATCCCTTGCTAGCATGACTATGAGAATTTAATTTTCTCCTTTATTATCATTTTATTTAAAAATAATCTAAAATACATGTTTTATAAAGGAAATGCATTTCATTTTTTAAAGAACTAACTCTGTAAGGACATTTGACGAAAACAAATTCATACAGAATATTAAATGGAAAATGCTGGTGTGGTATGGTTCTTACTTCAAATCTGAAATAAAATGTCTACAAATTTGTGCAATTATTTAACTTTATGTAACAAGTCTGAGTTTTGTTCGGCTATTTTATTTTCTTAGTAGTTTCATCGGTGACTTAATAATTTACAGACACACAGAGGGTGGTCCTGGGATGCAGTTAGATTTCTAGAATTTCTGCAGAGCATACTGATCTACAAGTGAACAGCAAGCAGCATGAGTAAACTATGACAAGGCAATTTTATGAGCAGAATGAAGGAGAGAACTATTTTAAAATCCACTCTAAGTTATAAACATTCTCAAGAGAACTCAATATGAAATTGAATGAAGATATAGGGGAAATATGAAATGGATAGCACTTTTTACTCAATCAAAGTTATATTTAAATTAAATTATTTTTATGTTTACTTTCAACATCATACACTTTCTCCATCATTTTCAAATAAGATTTAATTTAGATAAATGTAATTTTTACCTCACATTTTAATTTCATATGCCCATTGCCCTAAGTGAGGCACATCCATATTCTGAATACGTGTGAAATAGTGTGGTTTTGACAGAAGTACGTGTACAGCAAATAGGACTTCTTACATTAGGGAAGGAGGAAAGAAACACTCTCAGGCTTAGTGAAGGCAGCAAGAAGACCATGAATAAATCTACGTAATGCCAAATGTTCGGAATAAAAATAAGCATCTCAGTTAGACACTGGGGTATTTGTATTATGCCTCTGAAATTTTGGTGATATGAACGTAAATATCAAGATGGTGGAAGCTATTCACATTTCATTCAGATTTTAGCCTTCAATCTATGAGAATGGCTCTCAGAAATAGAATTATAAGCACTGTGAATTTATGTTTAAAATACATCTCTATATGATATATGTAAAATACCCATTTTGTAAATGCAGCTACACATATCACTAATTGTTACTTTTGCCTTACAGGCTAACTATATGAGTTATCCATAGACTTATTAGGTCCAAAAATACTCTGTGGTTATTTAATCCAATATCCCACCAAAATAAAGACTCAATCCTATAAATGGATACTTAGATCCTCTTTACATTTCTTCAGGGAGAATGAACTCACCAACTCTGAGGAGGTCAGACACATTTTTGACTTTTTTTTTTTTTTTTTTTTCAGATTTTTCCTCCCATAAAAAAAAGACATGTGTTTTGTTAAGAAGATAAAAAGATACAATTTTATTACTAATCGCTAAGGATAAACAGAAAAACTCTACTCATATTTTACATGTTTTACAAAGTGGCAGATCCTTGAGCATTTTAAGAGGGTTACTGTTTCCCAGGTTACATATTTCTACATTTTTTCACATGTTTTTCATTCTTTTCTTTCTTTCTTTCTTCCTTCCTTCCTTCCTTCCTTCCTTCCTTCCTTCCTTCCTTCCTTCCTTCCTTCCTTCCTTCCTTCCTTCCTTCCTTTCTTTCTTTCTTTCTTTCTTTCTTTCTTTTTTTTAAATCATAGAATTGTTATGAAAGCTGTCTTTTGAATGTGTGTGCATGTGAGGGTAATGTTAGTGGTGTGTTTGTGTGTTTTCAGGCAAACAAACAAGCAAACAAACGATCTTTGATAGAAACACTGAAGCAGGATTATCATCTTTAAACCTCAAGGGGCAAGATTAGAGAACAATAACTAGAATCAAAGACAGTAGCTATAGAAGAAAAAAAAAATCTAAGCAAAAACTTTGTCCTTCAGGAGAGACACAGCCAACCCTTAACCCTGCAGGGAGGGACACGGCAAATAAAAGTCCCAAATTCACTCTGCTCTTGTTCTCCAGAGACCTGCATTTAGCCTCCCATTGGCCAAATTCAACCAGAGGCCTAAAGGCAAGAGAGACCATTGATGTCAACTTCATGAAATGCAGAGCAGGGTAGACAGGAGATTTCAAAGGAATAAAGAAAAATGTCTAACACAACAATTCATTTTCTTACTTTACTCAGTCCTTGATTTTCTTTTATCCTGGAACATTCCTCATGTATCTCTTTACCAAAAAATATCTATTAATCCCAATATAAAATCTATAATTTTAACATTAAAGTTCTCAATGGAATGCTTCATTATGATTATAGCCCACAAGCAACCAATATTATCTGAAATATGCATAAAAAATTAAAAAAATATTCAAATACCTTCCATAAACCTCCTCCTAATTAGATACTTAAAATAACCTGATGAATAGGGATGGCTAGTATCATGATCTTCATTTAGAAATGAGAAGAATGAAATTAAGGTAGTTGACTGGCTTGTCTGACTGAGGCCAGGGCACTGATAAAAATATAGATTTCACAGTTTCTTTTTTCCATTTTCTAAAAGTCTCCAATAATAAACTTTGTAGAACAAGGTTATAAATGCCTTTATATGTATGCTCAGAGAAGCATCATTTGGATGATGAAAATTTAATCTAATTTTTATTACATTCCTATATACTTAAGCTTTTGTTTAATATATGTGAATTGCTTACAGAAATGTGTACATACAAGGCCACATGCATGCTGCTGTGACAGACACAAGAGAATGCAACTGAGAATCTTTGGTCATCTAAGGTTTATGGTAAACACTACCCATATTACATCATGTCATAAAACATGGTGTTTACATTTAGAGGCCATGAGATATCATGGGAAGCAGAGAGTGCCTCAGTGAAGTGAAACGATGGAGCCAAGGAGCTTCTTGCCAACTTAACCAGGAGGGGAAAATGAGCTCGGACTTGAAGTACATTGAAACATACACAGATTTGGGAATATATGGACATGCTTATTACATGTAAAGGGATTTTTATTTGCAAAGTCACAGAGGTAGAAAATCTTATAGGAACAGGTAGAAGATTTTGGAGTGAAGAGACTGTTCAGGGAAATCCTTGGAAATAAAGTTAGCATGCCATGCTGAGAGTAGGCTATGGAGGGTCATGAATGCTAGTCAGAATATTCTGACCTTTATTTTGTCAATATTTAATGTCACAGAAGGCTTTTGACCAGAGGTGTGATATGATCACAGCCAAGCTCAAAGCATTTTACTCTGGAAATAGATGGAGATAGGTGGCCCCTTTAGCGTACCTACACTTGAAAATTCTTAGGTCTTACTCCAAGGTTCTCTGCAGTTCTTCCTCTGTTTTCTTTTTGCCAAGCAGTCTCACCCAGTCTTAGGCTTTGCTCACCAGACATGTGGCAGTGATGCTTCTCACAGTGCCATATATTCCAAGCTCCAGGTCTGCATGGCTAACTGTCTAGTCAACATCCACTCTAATTTTTCAAATTAATTTCAAAACAATATGTCCAAATAAAGTCATACATACACATATAAAATGTGGCTCCCTTTCAGATAGGCATCGTTTCTATCATCTAGCCATCATCTCTGTCAATTTAAGTTCGTAATCCGGAAACCAAGAGTCCTTCTAGATACCTCCTCTGTCTTCCCTCTGTCTTTATATCCAACCCATCACCAAATCTGTTTAACATCATGGTTGTCTTCCTAGTACCTACTCTTCAATGTCTCTGTGACCTCCAAAAGCTTCTTCTGCCAGTCTTCAGATGGTTTCTGACCCCATGCTTTGAGAATCTCAAAGCCCTCCATGTGGCCTCAAATCCTCAGTGTTACAGAAAATAGAGACACTCTAACCAATGAAAGTAATTCATATAGATGAGAGATCTTTTTGTTTTCAAGAAAATAATGGAATTTGTTGGCAAACTAAATATCTGTCTAACTGAGTAATCAGAATATGTATAACCTGATGATTCCCCTACTGAAGCACAAGCTGCAACAGTATCAAAAAAGTTCATAGAGGATTCTAACTCATCTTCTAGAGACAGAAAAATAATAGATCACAGAGCTAATTTTTCTTCTTGATTTTCTGTAGTGTCAAAAGCCACTTAGCATATTGTGGAAAAGCTTCTTAAAAATCACACTAGCAGTGATTAATATCTTTAAACCCTATTTTATCAGAAAAATTGTCTCCACACAGCATGGCGAAAGAATTGTGTCAAGTCTCTCCCCTGGAAAATACAGTCTGTGGTTTCCAAAAATCACATTTGCCATAAGTGTCTCTTGGGGTTGATCAGCTGGCCATCCCATTTTAGATTCTGGTAGAAAGAAAATGTCATGATTAATCAAAGAGTGGGTGTTTGCCTGATTCTATGGATTAGGCTTTTCTCTTTCATATAGTAAAACAGTCTAATTCTACCCATAATTAATTGGGATTTCATATTATCATTAAAATTGAAAGAGGTTCAAACATTGTGTAGTGCTGATCTACAGAGTTATGCTATTCAATGATATTTTACTCTGAGTGGAAAACAAAGTGAATCCGTGATGATGTTTCAAATATTAACTATTTTTCCCATTCTGAAAGTATTCATTTCCCATTCTGAAAGAATACTTTCAGAATGGGAAAAATAGTTAACATTTGAAAGAAAGTTCCACATCTTGCATGAACTAACCTGGTTTATTGTAAAACTAAGTGTCTGTCTTGTTGAATGGCGCTCTCCCAATTGGAATCTCAGGAGCTCTTTAAATTGCCAGAAGGGAAACTCATAAACATTCATTAATATAATACTTTGGGAAATATTTTTACTTTTTCCAAAACATTTCAGTTTCTATTAAAAACAAAACAAAAACAAAACATTTTTTCCATGTCAGAAAGGCAATCTTGGAATCTACAAATTCTAATCTTGGAAGCAATTATAAAAAGAGAAGAGAAACAAAAGTTTTTTCAGTGTTATCTCTCTATACCAACTGGTGGAAAAGTGAGAAAAGAGCTCTATGAGGGATTTGTAGAATTATCAGTCTCTTCAAGATAAAGAAGAGCAGGCCGGTGATTGTTTTTTCCTTCACTATTTGAACTCCGGCTTCATCTTTCTAATCAAAACTAAATGTATAGTTGTAAATTCCTACACATTAGAAAGGCTGACCTAAGACTTGAATATATCTGTGCAGAGAGACATTGGTCATGCTTCATCACTGTTTAAAGCTTTCATAGTAACTTGTACAGTTTTAGGAAGAGATCTATAGGACCATGACAAATAGAGGGTTTGGTTACTTATGATATGCATTGGCCTTTTATGAGTCTTCCACAAACAGGAAATTCTGAGACAGTCAGCATGGATGTGGTTCTACAGCAGTGCTTCCCAGATTAGATTCACATAAAGAGATAGTGCAAAATAGAACTTTCATGAGAGTAAGAAACTTAGTACAGAACAAATGCTTTACAAGCAGTAGAGCTGGGGCTAGAACTTGCTGCTCTGAAACATGGTCTTTAAGTTTTCCTATTATTCCTTGCTATGAGACATGGCTCATTCTTTCATTCAGCAAACAGGGATTAGTGTCACTGTGCAGCACTTTTCTAAATGGAGGGGATATGGCATTGAGCAAAGCTCATAAAACATTTATCCTCCTAAGACTTACATTCTGAAGAGGGAAGACACATAGGTAAAATAGGTAGTGTGAGTTCTGTTATATAATGTTATGTACAATGGAGAAAAATCTAATTAATTGGGAAGAGGGATTGAGAGGTTGAGGCAGTGAAATTTTAAATAGAATATCACTGAAGACCTCAGAGAGAAGATGGCATTCAAATAAAAGCTTGAAGGAGGCAATGCAACAAGCTTTGGGAATAACTGTGAAACAGAATCTAGGCAGGAGGGGGAAGCAAATGCAGATGCTCTGAGACAGGAATGTGCCTGATAAATATAAAGGATAGCAAGAAGTCCAGTATAGCTGGGAATAGATTTAGGATGGCAGAAGAAAGGTCCATATTTGTACATGTTATATTTGAAATACCTCTTAAACTTCAATTAGATCTGTGAATGTGAATTTGGATACACTCATAGGAGAGTTAAGACTGGAGATATAATCTGTAAATTGTGCAAGGTTGAATAGTGACCCCATAGAATTTACTAGTTCTTTGTGGAATCTCAGAATGTGAAATAGGAAGTCCAATGTCTGAACTTTGGGTAACACTAGCTTTTGGAGGTCAGGTAGATGAAGAGAAACCAGAAAAAAAAACATTAAGTAGTAGTCAGTGGATTAGGTGAAAAAACAAGGAGAGTAGGGAATCTGGTACCCAAATGGAGAAAGTGTACAGAAGTAAGAAATATGCTCAATGTTGCAAACAGGTAAAGTAAGATGTAAACTGAGGATTGACCATTGGTTTTACTAATATAGAAGTCACAAGTAAACAACCTTAAATTAAGTTTTATTAGAATTACCCTAACACAAATAATTTTTTAAATCTACAGAGATAACTGTTTACACAATCCAATATAATTTCCAAGTGGACAGCTAACTGACAGAGATGATGAGATGAGAAAAGCAGGATTTAATAATATTTTCATAAAAAACTTAATTCAGATATAAAGATGATGAATTCATAACTGACTATAGTGTTCACACACAAAAAGTAGAGTTGAAGAAATACACTGAAAACCTTCTACCATTTCATAAGCTTGTATTTTAGAGGGTACTTGTCTACAAGTGCCCTCTAAAATGCAAGCTTATGAAATGGTGGAATTTTTGTTGTTCCACTTGTCCTTTTCATTATAAAATTGAAGAGAGAAAAAAAAAAAAAAAAAAAAAAGAAGAAGGAAAAAAGACAAAGAAAGACACTAATACAAAAGAAGGCCAGAAAGTGAGTCTCATATGGGACCAGTCTCTTTGTTGTCCCCATACGAAAATTGTTGATAGAATGCAGAACAACCAGCCAGGCATCTTTGTCAACAGCATTTATGTTCCCCACTGTAATTTTCTGCTTTGAAACAAATCTGCAATTCTCCTGACATCAGTTTTCAATTTATTACCCCAAGTGGGTTGGTCTCCGAGGAAGACCAGCTTATATATACAGCAGGTAAATTAACTAGCTGGGGCTAGTTAATGAAAATGAGAATGTGTTGGGCTAGTTAATATTTATGTATTTAAAGGGAGCATCTCTGTTTAACCTGAGGGCTATATTTCATTAGATTTATACACTGTAATACAATACCTGAAAGCTGAATAAAACTGGTATTGTTTTGCTAAATACCTGCCATATTTTCATTTATGTTCCAGATGAAAATCTGCCCATCTTTGGCATATATAAACCTGTTCTCCTACTCAGTTACTAAAGTTTTTCTTCATTGTGCTCTCTATGCCCTAATGTAATTCACTTGGATATTAGAGTAAGACTTTTTATTTATTTATTTCCCCACAAGAGTTAATGCAACTCTTTGTCAAAAGTCTTAGGCAGTTGTAACACCTAAAGTAATGATTTAAACAGGTCTAGAGACACATAGTCCTGCCAGTGGCATGCAGGATGATTGGGGCAGCACAAATGTCCAGGAGAGAAAAATAAGATTCACAGAGGATGGGACACATATGGCCAGTAAAAGTCAGTGAGGACTGCTATCCTTGTAATTTTGTTAGACAGAGAGGTACTGAGTATTTTGGTAAGCAAGAAGAGTTCACAAGGGTAGATCTCAAATTTAGATTGCATTGGAATCAAGTGAGAGTCCTATTAAGAGATATTAATGTCTGAGGTCCTCTAAGCACCTAGGCCTACTTGATTTAGAGTGTGTGACAGAAGATCTTAGATACCTATACCAAAAAGAAAGAAGATATCCTGCAGGAAACATTAAGTAGTGAAGCCAGTATCTGGGATAAACTGGCAATGTTGTCTGCCCATGTCTGTTATGCTTAATAGACATATTATTAGGTCTGTTGTTTCACCTTTCTTGCTGAAAATTGGAAAGATTACAGAGTCCTTCATGTGAATCCTGTCATTTGGGAGGTAGAGTAAAACACAGGGGAGTTAAAGAACGGTTCAAGAAACAGTCATTCCAGGAGATGCTGCATGCACACACATACATACAAGATTCCATTACAAAATACACTTGTGAAACATTGAACACATACACCCCTTCAAATACTGTGGTGATTCAAACTACATGTTAATCCCTTTCATATTATGTGGAGTACTACTATCTAAAAATCAATTCATCAGTTCACCTTTGTTTAAACTAGTCTTCCCAATATTTATTTGCCCACAGAAACCTCAGTTAGTCTGCTTATCTTCAACTCTGTTTGGAAGATGCTGCCTTTGTTGGAATTTTATTCTAAGAACTTGTTTTAACATGTGACTTTTGATTCATGAGTCTACCATATATTTTATTTTAATGGAACCTATCTTTTCTAGTTTTTAGAGTGAAATTGTGCCGTTGAATATACTAAAGCAGGAGACTCAAACTCAAATGCACCTAGTATTCAAAAAAATAATAACATGTATAAACCTAGCCGGCTGCTAGTCAATAGGTAGCTGTGGTGACTGTGGATAATTTCAGAATTTCTTATTTGCCTATGGGTACACATAATCTTTTTCTAAATCCTACGCCAAAAATGCAAATGCACTTTCTCTTGTTTTTTGTCATATCTATATCTATATATATCTATATCTACATCTATATCTATATCTACATCTATATCTATACGTATCTATATATGTCTACCTATATATCTACCTATTTATTATCTATCTACTATTATCTATCTATCTATCTATCTATCTATCTATCTATCTATCTATCTATCTATCAATCATCTATCATCTATCTTCTTTAGAGAGAGAGTTTGCTAATACAATTCAGGTTGTGGGTCTTCATTTTCAAACCCTATTCTAAATCAATCTTGTCATCAAGACTGAAAATTCCAATGTTTTTCTTGATAGCATTTAATTACCAGTAAATGAGCAACTTTCATGAAAGAAGTCAAATATTGTAAATAATGGATAAGCCATAAAGAGCCATCTTAATTGAATTACATGACAAAACTATCTTATATTTTATATTTATTTGGGGTAATAACAGTATGCTGATGTATCCAAAATGTCTACTTCCCTTTAGGGAAATAGAGAACAAGCAAGATAAAGAAAACATTTTCAAAACCTGAGGCTATGAGGCCATGAACTCAAGCCTCCCATTTAAAATGAGCTTGCCTGATTTTTCAGACACTAAGTATAAAAACTCAGATAATAAGACACCCCTAGAACTTAAGCAGATATAAAGAAAGATCTGCTTAAATTCTTTAAATGTTTAAATGTCAAAATAATAGGACTTTTCCAAAATACAGTAAAAGCTAACCTAACAGCCAAAGATAGTTAGTGGTCCCATGCCGACATATCATAGGGCAAGGAAACAGAGGACACTTGATACCAAGTTTCCCCGAAAATAAGACCGGGTCTTACATTAAGTTTTGCTCCAAAAGACACATTAAGGCTTAGGTTCAGGGGATGTCCTCCTGAAAACTCATGCTAGGGCTTAGTTTCTGGTTAAGCCTTATTTTTAGGGAAACACGGTAGGAAGTGAGAGAATCTATCATTTAACTATCTATGTATCTATGAATCTATCTATCTGTCTATCTATCTCTCTCTCTCTCTATCTATTTATCTATTTTTCTGAATTGTATTGAGTGGGTGGGAAGAGGGGGATGTTGGGGAAGAAATCAAAGGAAGCAGCATGACAAGCCTTCCTACATGGGGAAAATATTTCCAACTCTGGGAGGTAAATTGTCATAAAAATAATTAGAAGACATGAAGCCTTCTTTTATGTAATGGAAAATTTTCAGTCCTTTCTGACCCAGTGGAAGCCAGAGAAGTCAATCTACCTGTAGTTGATTTTATGTCTTTAGCTTTTTATGCTTTGTTTTTTCTTTTTTTGTTTTATTTTGTTTTGTTTTGTTTTTTGTTTTTTAATTTTTTTTTCCTGCTAATGTAACCCTCCATTAGCAGGTGTCTTTGAGAAATAAATAGGATAGTCGAGAGTAAATTTGCCTCAGAGAAACTGCCTATTCTGACATTTGCATTCTTGATCCTCCATCATATTACAAAGGGCAAGTTTCACCATTTTAGTCTAAACCACTTTGTCCAGTAACACAGTATGCTGAAAGAAAGCATGTAACTTAAATATGGTAACAAGAGTGGATATTCTTAGAAATCTATTGATTTAAAATGCTTCCCCTTCTCTGTTTAATTTTGTCATAGCCCTTGCAAAAGATATTAAAGAATTGTTTTAAGAATAATTTTAGGTTCACAGCAAAATTAAGAGGAGGGTACAGAGATTTCTCACAAACCCCTGCTCCCATAGACACAGCCTCTCCTAATAACATACCCACCGGAATGATACGTTTTTTTTGTTTGTTTGTTTGTTTGTTTTGTTATTGTTTTTTTAACCAAGGATGAACTTACACTGACACATCAAAATCACCCAAGGCCCATAGTTTACATTAGGCTTCACTCTTGGTGTTGCACATTCTTTGAGTTTAGACAAATGCACAATGTCTTGTATCCATCACTGTAGTCTCATGCAGAGTATTTTCACTGTCCTAAAAATTCTCTGTGCTCCACCTGTTTATCCCTCTCCCAACCTGGTAACCACTGATCTTTTTACTGTTTCCATAGCTTTGTCTTTTCTAAGAATTTCATAGAGTTGGAATCATACAGTATGTATAGCCTTTTCAGATTGCCTTTTTTTACTAAGTAATATGTATTTATTTAAGTTTCTGCCATGTGTTTTCATAGTTTCTTAATTTTGTAAGAAACTGACAAATTGTCTTCAAAAGTGGCTGGATTATTTTGCCTTTCCACCAGGAATGAATGAATGTTCTTGTTGCCTGACAACCTTATCAGCATTTGGTATTGTCATTGTGCCAGATTTTGGCCATTCTAAGAGTTGTGAAATGGTATCTCATTGTTGTTTTTTGTTTGTATTTCCCTGATGACATATGATTTGGAACATTTTGTCATATGCTTATTTGGCATCTTTATATCTTTGGTGAGATGTCTGTTCAGGTCTTGGCCCATTTTGTTTCTTTTCTTATTATTGAGTTTTAAGAGTTCTTTGTATATTTTGGATACCAGTCCTTTATCAGATGTGCCTTTTGCAAATATTTTCTCCCAGTCTGAGCCTTATCTTCTCATTCTCTTGACATTGTCCTTCACAGAGCAGAAGTTTTAAATTTTAATGAAGTCCAGCTTACTTCTTTCATGGATCATGCCTTTGATGTTGTATCCAAAACATTATTGCCATATGCAAGGCCATCTAGGTTTTCTCCTAAGGAGTTTTATAGTTTTGGTTATACATTTTGGTCTATGATCCATTTGCAACATGACGACTTTTTCTAGATGGCAAGAAGAATCTTGAGCCCTGTAGAAGCATCTCAAACATTAAATAACAAGAGTTGTGAAGACATAAGCAGGGTGCTATGTAGAAGAGACACTGAGCTATAAAGTTAAATGTATCACATCACTGGTGTTCTGCAATGGAATAAAAGTATACAAATAAACACACTCAGACCGCTTTTGTAACTAGTTAAGTAGAATGGACGTAATTGTGTCCATGGTCTCATATTGCCTATACATTTCGACTTCCTCTCTTTCTTTTCCTCCTGCTTTTCTTCTAGAAGTTTTTGAAAGCCAAAGTATCTGACATTCAGGTTATTTTAATGTCTGATACCTAATTCATGAGGTATAATAGAGTGACTCATCAAAGTACATCCTCTCCAGTAGTATATGTTTTATATTAATTAAACTGATTATAAAGAAAACTACTCTGATTATTGGAGATGATTTAGTATCTGTCCCTAATGTGTCACTTCAGCACCAATAACGAGGTTATTTGGTTCTGGGGGAAGTACATGGGTAGAAAGATAATAAAACATGCCACTTTAGGATATCTCTATAATGTTCAAGAAGTTAAATTATCCCAGTTTATTTTCTCTACTCAAGAGCAGGTCTTCAGATCCACTGTCCCAGTGTCAGCCCATTTGGGCTGCTGTAATAAATTGCCATAAACTGGGTGACTTATAAAAAACAGAATTTTATTTCTCACAGGTCTCGAGGCTACGAGTCCAAGATCAGGATGCCAGCACGGCTGGCTTTGTGGAGAGCCCTCTTATGGGTTGCAGACTGCTAACTTCTTACGTCCACACTCAATAGAAAGAAAGCCAGCTAGCTCTCTGGCTTCTTATAAGGCCACTAATCCCATTTATGAGCGTTCCGTCCTCATGATCTAATTACATCACAAAGACCCCTCCTTCAAATACCATCACATAAGTGTTAGGGATTTCAACATATGAATTTTAGTGGACATAGATATGCTGTCCATTACACCAGGTATCCTGGGAAAAACCATGTGCATAGGATAAACATGCTTACATTGAGAAGGTAATTGTATTTGTTTTGGAGACTTCAGAGGTCCCTATCAACAACTTTTGTGTTTTTATCATTTGATTAAACATTTTTGTTCTTTCTTATTGTCGTTGTTTCTAGCATAGTAGGCTCTGGAAAATCCCATGAACATTGCCTTGGAAGCACAGGGAACTACAGATAAGTCAAAACAATTGTTTTTAGATCTTATATCAGTTATTTCCAGCTGAGTAAGACTTAACACTATCGATTTACCTTCTGAATTAACATGAATTTTGATTATTATTGAAAACACTTGATTGAAAAATTTTGTCCCTAAATAGAGATCTCACACATCAAAAAGTAGGTAGAAGTGATAATTTTTATAACGCAGAAATATAAAGAAATTGTTGGGCTCTGTGAATTAAAAATACATACTATAATTTCATGTTAGGTCTCTCGGTTATAATCTGCAAGGAAAATCTGTAAACCCTTTGTCCAATAGCAGCCTAATTTTCATTTTATTTTACGTTTTCCTTTTGTAATGAATTCTTTGAAAAGGAAACAATGGGAAAGAAAAAGATAAAAGAAACTGCAGCTCCATCAATTTTCTCATTTCTTCTCATTAGCTAAGAGACCAATGTTAGTACCTTTGTGATTTTTGTAGTATTGACTTTAGGCTATTTTCTACTGTGAAAATAAATGACTTCCTCCATTTCTTTTTGTTTCTTCTGAATAAGAAAATTCTATGAGCTCAAGTATAATACAGGGTTAACAAAATTTAAGATGCCTTTTACTGATACCCAAAATAAAGTTAGAGATTGAAATAGTGTTGAATCACTCTGCAA
Source organism: Rhinolophus sinicus (assembly GCF_057876585.1). Taxonomy (NCBI): domain Eukaryota; kingdom Metazoa; phylum Chordata; class Mammalia; order Chiroptera; family Rhinolophidae; genus Rhinolophus; species Rhinolophus sinicus. The sequence continues at coordinate 91,779,174 of NC_142504.1, forward strand.
TCTCTCAATTTTGCAATTTGTACTTTGTCTTATGTTTTTTAGTTACATGTTTAAAATTGTTACATCCTCATAGAAAACTATTCTGTTTAACTATAGATAATGACTCTCATTATACCTAATAATATTTTTAACATAAAGTATATTTTAATTAATGTTCACATCAATATGTGTGTTTTGTATATAAAAAAATATGTATATTTAAAAAAAATTTTTTTTGGCTAGGACCATACCTTGTACTACTTATTTCATTCCTTCATTCTCTGTCCTAATAAATTATGTTCTAAATTTGTGTCTTTCTTAAGTACAAATAGCCAGATATACACATAGACACACACACGCGCGCACGTGCGCACACACACACATATTTTTTTTTTCAATCTGAGAATCAATGTATTGCAATAAACAGATATTAACATTTATTTAACTTCTGGTACATTTGGATTTGTTCAAACCAACTTTTTGTTCAAACCAACTTATTTTATATCCTCATTTCAATTATTTATTTGCTTTTTTTCTCTTTTGCATGTTTTTTTTTTTTAATTTATCACCCACCCATTTGCTGTTTCATTCTTACTTACCAGAAATGTATAACTTTACATTTTACTTATTTTATTTTAATAGTTGCATTTAAGTTTTTAGAACACATACTTTACTTAAGGATGTTGAAAGCAATATGTACTCACTCCACCTTGTCAAACTAAAGCTGTATGATGGGCTGATTCCTGACAAATTTCTTCCTTGCTTAATTTCACTACAAAAAAGGCTCAATATGTGCTCTCTAAGCAGCTACTGGATTCAGTCACTAGTAGTCAGGTATTCTGTTTCAGCTAAAATCATTCCTAAAGATTTCATGATGCCATTTCCATATCACATGCTACATATGTCAACTATTAAAAAAATTATGTCTTTTCTTCTAATTCAATATTAATCATTATTTTTATATAGTTAATGCTAGTTTAAAGTCATCACGTGGTTTAGCAATTTAGTTGTTCAACATTACTTGTAGGATTCCATTATCTATATTAGGGTTATTACCCCTCTTGAGTTCAATCATAGTTCTTTTCAATATGGTGCTGATAAGTGGTAAATTCTCAGTTCTTTTATTTTCTCCTCATAAAATATCATTATTAGGGATTTCATATCTGGCATAGATGAATAAGCTTGTAACAAATTAATTATCCTTCATGTAATAACTATAAACTATATATGAAATTTTAAAAATCTGCTACCTAACATCTCTAGAGAATAAATAAAAGCAGGGACAGTTAAGGAGTTAAAGATGTACATTGTAATGCCTAGAGCAATAAATAACTATCAATCAATCAATCAATCAATCAACCAAAGATATATATATATATATATATATATATATATATATATATATATATATGATTAGTTAAAATTTTAAAATAAAAAGTGTACTTAAATAATCAAAAAGGGTGGGATAGGTCAAGGAGAGGTCAAAAATAGAGAAGATAAAAAGAAATAATAAAATGGTACATTTAAAATTGTTTATATAAATAATTGCATTCAATGTTAATAGACTAAACACTTCTATTAAGAGCAGAGATTATCAGAAGGGCTATAATAGTAAGATTCAACTCTGTACTGCCTACAGTAGAAATATTTAAAATATATTGACAGATAATAGAAAGTAAGTGGATGTAAAAAATACATATGCAAATAGAAACTTAGAAAGAACTGACTGTACCAAAACCAGATATAATAGAATTCAAGAAAAAGTATTTTAGCAGTCACAGACAGTAAGGGAACTTTCATATCAATAAGTAATTAATCAAGAATATATAACATTTGTTAACACGCATGGGTAAAACAGAATTCTAGGATACATTAAACAATAAATGACAGAAAGAAGAAACAATTTTAAGACTAAGACATTTTCAATAGTAGGAATTTCTAACATTTCTCTCTTGGCAATTGATAGAACAACTAGACCTTGATACTGTACCAATAAATACATAAATAGCTGAACAACACTAACTCTATCTCAATTAATTGTATCTCAAAAAATTGCTATCATATAGAGGATATCCTCTAAGCACAACAGAATTAACTATGAAATCAATTATAATAGATTATGTAAGAAAACCTAAATATTTTTAAATTAAACAACAAAGTCCTAAAAATATTATAAATATTATACCATTATAAATATTATAAAAAAGAATCACAAAGAAATCAGAACATTATTACTAATAAAAGAAAATGTGTAGAAATTTGTGAGATGCAGGCAGAGTAGTCGTAGGAGAAAAATCCATAGGTTTAAATATTTATATAAATGAAGAAAGGTTTAAAGTTAATGAACTAAGCTTTCAATCCCAAAAGCTAGAATTAGGGGGACGGCCTGGTGGCTCAGGCTGTTGGAGCTCCATGCTCCTAACTCTGAAGTCTACCGGTTCGATTCCCACATGGGCCAATGGGTCTCAACCACAAGGTTGCCAGTTCAACTCCTCGAGTCCCGCAAGGGATGGTGGGCTCCACCCCCTGCAACTAGCAATGGCAACTGGACCTGGAGCTGAGCTGTGCCCTCCACAATTAAGATTGAAAGAACAACAACTTGACTTGGAAAAAAGTCCAGGAAGTACACACTGTTCCCCAATAAAGTCTGTTCCCCTTCCCCAATAAAATCTTAAAAAAAAAAAAAAAAAAAAAAAAGCTAGAATTAGGGAATAAAGTAACTGCTGCAAAAAAAGAAATAAAGAGCATAAGTCAGTGAAATTGAAAATATACTACAGAGGAGCTTAACAAAACCATCAGCTGGTAAATGTCTAATAATTTTGAATAAAAATAAAAACCATGAATATCAGAATTACAAGAGAGTGCATACTGCAGATAATGTATATAATAAAATAATATTAAAATTTCATTGATTCTTTGCCTTTTTGTCATTGTCTATTATTTCTGTGTAGTGGTATTCTATGACTTTCCCCTCTGCTTCCTCTTTTATTACAGTATATATTTCAGTTCTAGTTTTTTGGTGTTTTTTTTTTTGAGTGGTTACCATTAAGTTTATCTAAAAGAAAGTTTAATATTTAGAATATTCCATTTTCTTCAACATGCTTACATTCTCCATTCCCATATTCCAGTTCAGGCCTTGACTCTCCCCCTTTTATGTTTTGGTTGCCACAAATTGTCCCTGTTGATGGTGGTAGAATAGCCTACTTTAGTATTTCTTGCAGTGCAGGTCATGTGATAGAAAATTCCCTTAGCTTCTGTATGTCTGGAAAGGTCTTTATTCCTCCTTCATATCTTAAGGATATCTTTGCTGGATATGTTATTCTTGGCTCATAATTTATCTCTTTCAATAATTTAAATATTTGGTTCCACTCCCTCCTGGCTTGTAGAGTTTCTGCTGAAAAATCTGATGATATTCTAATGGGCTTTCCTTTGTAGTTTACCGTCTTCTTTTCACTGACTGCCTTGAGGATCCTTTCTTTTTCATTGATTTTTGACAGCTTCAATACAATGTGCCTTGGAGAAGGCCTGTTGGGGTTGAGGTAATTAGGTGTTCCATTTGCTTCTTGGATTCGAGGATCCAGGTCTTTCCACAAGTTTGGGAAGTTCTTGTCGACTATTTGTTTGAATATACTCTCTGTTCCCTTCTCTCTTTCTTCTCCTTCTGGCATGCCCATTACTCTTATATTGCTCTTTCTGATGGAGTCAGAAAGTTCTTGTAGAGTTCTTTCATTTCTTTTAAGTCTCAAGTCTCTTTCTTCTTCCATCCATGCCATTTCCAGGTTTCTATCTTCGATGTCACTGAATCTTTCCTCCATCTGGTCAACTCTAATACCTAAGCTTGCTATTTCATTCTTCATTTATTTTATTGAGTTCTTAATCTCCAGAACAAACAGTGCTTCTGAAAAGGGGCTACTATCCAAAATATAGAAGGAACTCATGCAACTCAACAGCAGAAAAACAAACAACCCAATTGAAAAATGGACAGAGGACCTCAAGTGACATTTCTCCAAAGAGGGCATATAAATGGCAAATAGACATACAAAAAAATGCTCAACATCATTAATCATCAGAGAAATGCAAATAAAAACCACAATGAGATATCACCTCATCCCATTTAGAATGGCTATCATCTACAAGACAAATAGTAACTAGTGTTGGAGAGGCTGTGGAGAAAAAGGAACCCTCATACACTGTTGGTGGGAATGCAGACTGGTGCAGCCGTTATGGAAGGCAGTGTGCAGGTTCCTCAAAAACTTACGAATAGAATTACCATATGACCCAGCAATCTCTCTTCTGGGTATCTACCCCAAAAATCTGAAAACATTTATCCATAAAGACAAGTGTGCTCCAATGTTTATTGCAACTTTATTTATGGTGGCCAAGACATGGAAACAACCAAAATATCCTTCGATAGATGAATGGATAAAGAAGTTGTGGTATATATACACAATGGAGTACTATTCAGTGGTAAGATGAAATAGGACCATTTCTGACAACATGGATAGATCTTGAGATTATAATGCTAAGCAAAATAAGTCAGACAGAAAAAGTAGATAACCATATGATTTCACTGATATGTGGTGTATAAAGCAAACAAAACAAAAGAACAGGACAAGCAAATGAGAAACAAAAACTCATAGACACGGACAATAGTTTAGTGGTTTTCAGAGGGCAAGAGGAGAGGGGGATGGGAGATGAGGGAAAAGGGGATCAAATATATGGTGATGGAAGGAGAACTGACTCTGGGTGGTGAAATCACAATGTGATTTATAGAGGATGTAATACAAAATTGTGTACCTGAAATTTATGTAACTTTACTAACAATTGTCACCGCAATAAACTTGAATAAGAAATAAAATCATGAAGATATTCATGCCAATTTCATGCAAATTAACAAATTTCTTTAAAAACGCCACTTGCAAAAATTTACACAGTGAAACCCAAAGTACAAACAGCCCTATACCTATTAAAGTACGTAAATTAATTATCCAAGCTTTCCTGCCAATTAATTTCTAGGCCCAGAATTTCTGCCAGTAAATATACCAAACATTCAAAAACGAAGTAGCACCAACCATACACAATGTCCTTCAAAAAAAGATATTAATTGTCAAATTGTTTTATGAGGCTTACATAACCTTGAAAGAAATATCTACCAAACATCTTAAAAAACAAACAAAAAAAGACAAACGTTCCTTATGAACAACATTGCAAATATGCTTAACAATATATAACATTTAATCCAATTACAGATAAAAAGGATGATAGCATGACCATTAATACAGGGTAGCTTTACATTTAAAATCATTCCATTTGATATACTGTATTTTAGAATAAAGAAAAACTCATGGTAATTTCAATAGATGTGGAAAACACATTTGAAAAAAATTCAATACCCACTCATGATAAAAGTGCTCAGCCAACTAGTTATAGGGGTATAGAAAAGAGTTTCCTTAGTCTGATTCGGGGCATCTAGGAAAAAACAAACAAACAAAATCTACAACTAAATTTATATTAATAGAGAAATATCGTGCTCGACATTGTGCACTTATGCTTGACATTGTGCTGGAGGTCTTAGCTATTGCAATAATTCAAAATAAAGAAACAAAAGTTATAAGTAGAAAAGAGCTGCAGATGGCATTATCATTTATGTAATCTGTTGTAATATGTAATCTGTTTTCATGTAATCTATTGACTTCAAGTAAGTATGCTCTTGTGTGTTTAGAAATTTTTAAATTTAAGCTCATCTTCAGTGAGGATTCAGGATTTTCTGGGCTTTGAATCTCTCTCTATAGGTTTTAATTTGCTCATGTCAGGGACTCTAGGTTATACTCTGCTAGACTCAATTTATATTATTTCCTTCTCTTAGGGACAGAGGTCCAAAGTCTTGATCATTCAAGGAACAGAAAAAACAGGCAGAGACAAACTTCTTTGTGGTCTTTTATGGCAATGGACACATTTTTTTCTCACTCATTCTTTAACTACCGTGTTTCTCTGAAAATAAGACCTAACCAGACCATCAGCTCTAATGCATCTTTTGGAGCAAAAATTAATATAAGGCCTGGTCTTATTTTAATATAAGATCGGATATAGTATAATATAACATAACATAACATAACATAACAGAACAGAACAGAACAGAACAGAACAGAACAGAATAGAATAGAATAGAATAGAATAGAATAGAATAGAATACCAGGTCTTATTGTAATATAAGACTGGGTATAATATAATGTAATATATTTTAATATAATACTGGGTCTTATATTAATTTTTGCTCCAAAAGAGCTGATGGTCTGGCTAGGTCTTATTTTCAGGGAAACACGGTAATTGAAGAATGAGTGAGAAAAAAATCATCCAGGGGCCTCAGTTCTAAACTCTTGACTCTTCTGGGTATCAAGTTTTGACTCGCATGGCTGTATAAGTGCTAGCTAATACCTAAGTCCCTAGATGCCCCCAATCATATTTCAGGTCATAAAAACGATTATCTATGGGTCGAACTGGCTTTGATTCTGGAATCTGGGAATTTCTTTTTGTTGAGGTTTTTTTGTTGTTGTTTTTTTGTTTTGTTTGTTTTTCATGTAATCTTAGCAATGCATTTTTTGTTTTTACTACGGTAATTAATGAGTCTTTTGGATGTTTGTAGAGAGGATTTTCAAGTTACTTTTGTTTGCTATCTTGCAAAAGCCAGAAATATTTTTGTTATAAAAACATATTTTTAGTACTTTTATTTTTAATAACACATGGGAAATGGTCAATTGAATTACAAATAAAAATATAATAGGTGCATAGTATCACATATTTGTACTATAATCGTGCAGCATAGTAACAAAAGTGAAGGTAATTGTTTTCACTGCTCTATTTAAGCATTATATATTGAGTATATTCTACATTTACAGTTGGATAAAAAAAGGTATTGAAATTAAAAAAGACAAAAATTAGCATACATGCAATTATTCTGTTGGAAAATACAAACAGCTTTCCTAATACATTGCAGAGTTATCATGTAACACAAAGTTAGTAGAGAAAATTCTTTAAGAAACGCAAGGATATATTTGAAAATTATTTCAAAAAGTCCATGCCTTTGAAATTACCAATTGAAGAAATTGTGGTGAAACAATGAACCTGACAATTCACACCTCAGTAAATACCAACAATTGACAATACCTGTGAAGTGAAGAAGTAACCTAAGCAGCACTGGCCCAAGTTATTCCTTTTTCTTTTTTCCTTCTTTCCTTCTTTCCTTCTTTCCTTCTTTCCTTCTTTCCTTCTTTCCTCCCTCCCTCCCTCCCTCCCTCCCTCCCTCCCTCCCTCCCTCCCTCCCTCCCTCCCTCCCTCCCTCTCTCTCTCTCTCTCTCTCTCTCTCTCTCTCTCTCTCTCTCTCTTTTCCTTTCTTTTCATCAAACTATTCACAACCACAGACCCTACATAGTGGAAATATGACTACTAGAGTGAGTATGGCTTTTGCCTTTGTCATTTTTTTTCCTCACCGTCTCAATTGCCAAAGAATGACTGGTTCAGCAGACCTGGCTCTGATGCAGTGACATCTGAGGTCACTCAGAAAGGATTAATTTTACATTAAGTTACATCTAACTGATCACAAGATGGATTTAGTGAGTGATGAGGAGTTACAGAGAATACATGTACATTGAAAGCAGGTGACAGGAAATTGAAAATATTACTTTAACTTATAACGTATTGATTTTCACAGATTTCTTGATATTGCTTGACACAAACAAATGGTAAAGGGAAAGAAACTTGATAAAGATAAGAAGGTTGTGGAAATAGTGGTTAGAGTGAAGAAGTACAGATTTGAACTCCAGTTGTTATCATTCCCTGTTCAGAGAAGAAAGCAAAAACAACAAAAGGACTATAGATAAGAAGTATAGGCAAGATGGATGAGAACATAAAATTAATTTTCAAAAGGAGTGTGGTCTCAAAGTTATAGATTTTTTTTGTTTAAATAACTGCATTCTTTCATTTCTCTGTTCTATCTGTAGTTGAAATAGTATATTCTCAATATGCAATATTTGACAAAAATCTTGCTATAGAAAGAATATCATAATTAACATAAGGGGAACAAACTCTTTCTTTATAAAGACTATGATGCCACATATTATTATTTTCTAATTTATATATAGTAAAATTCACTTTTGCCAGACACCATTGCCCAGGCCAGCTATCCTGGAAAAGGACGACAGGACTCTTCCTTTTACTGTTACTCTTATTTTTTGATATTTTTAACATGAATCTTAAGCTCACAGTATACAAGTTTCACATATTGCAATAACTCTATTTTCTCCTTTTGGCTGCCATTTATGTTCTATCAGTAACTAAAGTTAGTTGATTGTTTTCATGTAGTATTTTTAAAATTCATTTCCTTCAACTACTATTCCCTTAAATTAAACCATAATTATCTTTGTATTCTACTGTGGCAGTGGCTTTACAACTATTATGTGTATCTCAATGTGAGGACCATCTTGAGCACTGCGGCCATATCGACATTCTTAGTGTGTCCATGTACAATGTAACAACAGCTCATCCTTCACCGAAGATTCTGTGAAATTTGGGGTTTCCATTTCTTGGTTCCTGCTGTTTGCTCCTTTTCTCTACCTCCATCCATCAATTTATGTTCTTATCTTTCAAGATTCAAAGGCAAATGTCCTGGGCTTGATGGCAAACTTATTTCACCCCAAAATTAAGCTCCTATATTTTGCTTTAAAACATTTAAGTCTAGGATCTGGTGTGAGCAATATCCTTGAGTTAATGCTCAAAAAGCATTTGCAACAGTGCTGAGATATTTCACTTCAGGAAGAAGTCTGCATTAAAGACAAGCATTTGGAAGCAATTAGCATATGCATGCCTGTTGAAAATTGTGTGAAGCAAGAAATCCATCAGGCAGACATGAGAGTGTTCATTAAATGTCAGAGCCTTTCCATTGTGTAAAACAGGTGGTCCAAACTCTTAGTTGACCATGAGAAACTTCTAACTTCTGGTCCCAGTGTAATTTCCAAACTCCCTCACTACATTTTTGTTTTGTTTTGTTTTGTTTTGATTGAATATCTACAATGGTCAGTAGGATTTTTGTTTCTAGAATATTCTATACCTTGAAGAATGTGCATTTTTTTAATAATGTTCCTTTCCGCAGGAGATTTTCTTCTACTCCTCTCTGTCTACATTAATCCTACTCATTTTTCAAAGAACAGTTTAGATGTCACTTTTTCTGTGAGGCCTTCCTAACTTCACCACAATTTGTTCCAAAAGAAAATAGTAATATCATGTTCATATCAGGGAATCAATAATTTAAAATTATATAATCATATAATTAATCAGATGGGTCTTCATTAATTAGATGATGATAGGAAGAGGTGTAGGGACTAATCTAAGCTCACACAGCTTGTACAAAATTTTTGACACAAGTATGTCAACCTACATCAGAGAGATCTCTTCCACTTCCATTTTGTTTTTAGGTCTACTGAACTTGCCACTTTCCATTACTAATTAACTTCTTAAGTACATAGGTTTTCTCTCCACATCTCAGCTTTGGGCAGCTCAGCTTTAGGCATCTTAAATGCCCAATTCATGTTTTGTACCCCTTTGGCAGAGTAAGTACTCGACAGAGTAACTGCATAGTATATGTTCAATGCATTTTTATTTGTTTTATTAAAAACCTTAGGATCAATACTAGATTTTAGACTGTATTGTAATTCCCAAACAAATGCCCTTGTACCATCATTACTTTGCATGCTAAACAGTAGAAAAACCTGGATCCCTCCTATTTGTTTTCCTTGTAGCCTACTTATTTATACTGTCTGTAGTAATTACTGTTTGCGAAGCTTTTGAAGTCTAAGCCAAAACCATTTCTGGAAGGTGAAGCAGTTTTAGCTAAAATGTGGAAAATAGATTTTGAATCTCATCTCTGTGTCAGCATATAGTATTTTAAAGCTAATCTATTCAGTTTAATTTTTCCCCCACTTTTTTCAAACATTAAGGACACTCAGTGAAAGTCCTTTCTCTTCATATTTATTAGATTTAAAGTTTGCTGAATAGAAAAATGTAAATTTTAACTCAGATTATTTTAATACCATGACAAACGTGTAGATTTATTACTCATGTTCATAGTGATAATTACAGGATTTTATGAAGTATTTCATTATAGATTACTTGAAATATATTGTATGAGTGTGAAATAGGTAAGGTAGGTCTTACCAACTCTAGTTTACTGGTCAGGGAACTGAGATTAAATGAATTTCAGGAGCTTGCTCAGAAATTCCCAAGCTAGTAAGCAGAGCTGGATTAGAACCCAGTTCTCTTGTCTCCCTTCCCAGTTCTCTTCCCATTACTTTGTGGCCTGTCCCCAATTGGCAAAGCAAGGCCCATTTTGGCTGTGAAATCAAGATAGCCTGTAATTCCTGCCAAGGAGGCATATTGAGTGGGATGTACTGAATCTTTCGGTTGCATCAGGTTCTGCTGTGCATGTATGAATTTTGCCAGAATCAGCTTCTTTCATCAAGATGTTCAATTTCCAGAGACGAAATTTAATAGAATGAAATTTCATATCCACGGTTAGTAGACAGGAAATAAAATAAGAATATTCTGTTGGATAACCTCCACAAAAAAGATTGAGGAAATTTTTATGGTTACTACAAGAAAACTTTGACAGAATTCAATTCTTAACAAATCTCGATTAATGGAAAAACTGGGGAGAATAGGAATATGACAGGAAAATAAGTGAGCAGTGCTGTGCTGTGTGTATGTAACTTCTAATTCTTTCTTTAATTTTTTGACTCTCATTAAAGTTTTCTACTGATTTTAGATATGCCATATCTTAGATGGCTAGATCAATTGAGCATTATGGAAGCATTCAGGAAGGACTATGCTTAATAATAATTTACAAGTTTCCGGGCTTGGGAACTTGGGAGGATGGTGAAGACAATCATTAGCTTTTTTTTTTTTTTTTTTTTTTTAATTTATTTGGTGTGACAGATGTTCGAAGAACAATTTTACAGGAAATAGAGAAGGGGAAACAGTTATAGGAACTATTATAAATGAGTGAATCGCTCAATTCATATATAGGCTGGAAATGAGAAATTCCAGGATATCTTTCCCCATCTTTTTATTCTGCAAACTTAGGCATCCTATGTTACAGCATAGGAAACACCGAACTGGCATCCTGTCATATTACCTTTTCTAATTCTTTTGATAAAATCTCTTCTAGCTCTCTATTTGCCTTTCTTCAGCTGTCCCAGCCTATCCCAGCAGGCTTTAGAACTCTCCCAGCTTCTGTGTTTTAATTATGAAACGTTGGTGGCTGCCATTCCTTCAAGGACCAAATATAACTGCCGAATTAGAGCTCACATCCGAGACTGCTGACAGCAGCAAAACTTGTTGATACAAAGATTGTTAGATCCTCTGGTTTCCAACCTTATCAAAAGTCATGTTTGTGTAGGCCATGACTTCATTGTTCAATGACAGAAGGGAAGCTCAATCAGACAGATGAAAACTTTTGTTTCTTTTCGCCCTCCATGAAGTCTTCTGCAGTAGATCAATTAGCTGATGACATATTTGTCTCTGGCTTCTCTCCTTCCTTTTCCCCATTTCCCTATTCTAAACATGTGCTTTCCCCAAACATGTTCATGATGTGTAATCCTCATTTATTTGTGCAGCATCAACTCTCATTATGCTTGTGGGTTTTATCTGCAACAAAAATGTAATGCCAAGATGGGTCTGCCTCTGTGGTCACTTGATGTTTACTCATCGAATGCAAACAGATTTCATTGTTTGTCCAAGAAAAGATGTGACCAAAAAAGCAAACCTGTAATCAAAACCTTTACTCAGGTTTTGAAAAGTTGAATAGAAATTGATACAATACAACATATATTTTAGATGATCAGAACCATCTTCTCTTTCTACTAGGGCAGTTATTAAGGCACTATGGCTATTCTTATGTGAGATATACATACATATATATATATATATATATATATATATATATATATATATATAGAGAGAGAGAGAGAGAGAGAGAGAGAGAGAGAGAGAGAAGCATGACCTAATACATTATCACACACACACACACACACACACACACACACACGCACACACAGAGGGTGCCAAAAATTGTATACACATTTTAAGAAAGGAAAAAAACTGTATTGATTTTAATACTCAATATATATCAATAACAAAATATGAATACAAGTCATGTGTATACATTTCTTTTGGCACCTTCTGTGTGTGTGTGTGTGTGTGTGTGTGTGTGTGTGTGTGTGTGTGTGTGTATTTATATCATAGTGTATTAGGTCATGCTCATATAATACTCACAATAAGTAGAAAGTGAAAACTTTCAATCAAATTCTTAATTCACTAAGTGTTGAATCCTCAAACAAGAGAACAAACAAACAAGCAAACAAAAGCATTATGCAATTATCACTATACTAAAGGTTATCATCCAGTTTAAAGGAATCCTCCCATTCTGCCATTTGGCTTTAATTTGGAGAACAGCACTAAGCAGTGGACATGGGAGGAGAGAATGGGACCAGACAGAAGGGGGCCTTAGACGGGGAGTGAGAGTGGCAGCTGGCACCTTTGGGGGACTGTGTTGGCTTCAGCCTGCGCCATAAAACCATTTCTGGATTTCAGTGTCACTTAACCCCTAAGAATCTGAATGGGATAAATGATAACCAACATATCTGTCAGCTATGTTATGATTATTTAAAACCATACACATCGTCACTGTTGCTGCCTCTGTATTTTGAACAACTTAAAAATAAGTTTAAGATCTAGCAGCACCAACTATCCTATACAGTCTGAAGGGTATTCCTTGGTGAAGATTTAGGTGTACAGACTCCCTTTGGTTAGATTGCAGTACACATGGTTTTTTAGAAGTCAGTGGAAGATACTCATATACAGACATAATATAAATTTCCAGAAGATGTACTGGATATTAATAAATTCTTTAGTATTTGTCATGAAAACACAGAACAAGAGGGTCTCAGAAGATAATTTATCTTTTAAAAGTAATGATATAATGAAGATAGTTTGTAAACATCACCAGTTACAAGCAAAATGCAGGAAGACTATCTTATTTGCTTACAAGGTTCTTAGATTATCAATGCTGAAGTCATTATATTTAAAACCCTTTGAGGAATCTCACACATGAAATATGCTCCATAAAACCATGCTTATAAGCTATTCTAGCTTATTCAACCTCAAAAGTCATGGCTCTTAGCTTCCTTTCCCATAATCACTGTTTTCCAGAGTGACATACCTGCTCCACAGTACTACAAGGCAGCTTGTGTTTAAAAAAAAAAAAAAAGAGTAGATAACAATTCTGGGCTTCATAAATGCATCCTCATGACGACACCCTGCCACCAGAGGCACAGACAACAGAGATAACCCAGCTGGTATGAGTTACTTTCCAAAGTCATAACTCTAATGTATCCCAGTGGGGAAAATGAAAGGAGATTTATTATTAGTTCTGAGCTAATGCTGATCAATGAGCAAAATGCCATGAGGCTGTAGCCAAGATCATATATGCTGTCCAAGAAAAAAAAGAAAAGGGGAGAATAAGGGGGAAACGCATCCGATATGCAAGAGAAATGCAGGGGAGAATAAAACCTCTTTTGTTAGGAAACTATCGTTCGTGACCAAGAGCAGTGCTCCACCATCTGCTCTCCGTACTGTGGCCTCACATGTATAAATGCCTGTCCTGTACAACAAAAAAAAAAACGAAGCATTAGGAAGAGTGAACATTTCCAAGATAACTCTCCTAATATCAAGTAAGTCTGTCAAGAATCTGCAGGCCTCCATTTCAGTATATATCCGCAAGTCTCAGATCTATAAGGACAAACTCCCAACAGAGGAGCATCCTATTGCTGAAAGTAGAAAGGACAGGGACTTTGGCCCTGAGGGGAGGTGAAGAGAGAAACACAAAGTGACAGAGACAGATACAGAGAAAAATGGGCATGGCCGCGAGAATCCCAGTGGAAATATATTTAACATAGAGCATTCCTATTTACCTTGCTGTGACATGGGGTTTGCATCTTAATTACCAGGTGGCATTCCCCAAAAAAATCCTTCTACCCATCGGAGAACTATTGTGGAAGATTTGTAGCAGTGGCAGTGCTAATGCTACAAACAAACGTCTTGGGGAGCAGGAAATGGGAGAGTCACGTGTAAGTGCACACAGCATCAGGTTGCATGGACAAGAGAAGTTAGAACAAGGGGAGAGATGGTGAGTTCCCAAATGCAAAGGTCAGGTCTGCAGGAATGCCGAGGCTGAGAAGACAAGGAAAACAAGGAGGATGCTAGAACCAGATTTAGGCAAGTGCTCAATTGCCTGTGGAAACTCAGGGCTGCAAGGCAAAGACTCCACAGAAGCAAAAACAGGAGATTTACCAGATCTGAGGAAACAGAGAGGCACTATAAAGACAAGCAAGGATGCAGTCACTAACAAAGAACTAAGTAGCAAGTGTGGGTCTATCCACTGTTCCCCCCTGTACTTCCCTGCTACCTTCTTGAGAGTCTACCTTGAGCAAGATAGTCCAGGAGACTGGTAACTCTTGTGATTCAAAATAGCCAGCCTAACAGCAAACTTGGTTACAGGCAAAAGGCATGTGACAAACTGCAGGTGTCCACCGGCGAAGAGAGTCACATTTTAAAGACAGTATTTTAAATCATAAAAGCCACTTATTAATGCCAAACTTTATATATGCAAGGAAAAAACAACAACAGCAAAAAAAACCCTTAACTAGTAGTTAAGCTCATGCATTAAGAACGGACGTGAGTTTGAATCCTGCTTCTGTCTTTTAGGAGGACTGTGATCTCAGGCACGTCACTTAATCTAGATTTTAATAAATACCTCACAGAAATATTTTAAAAATTCAATGAAATACTGTGCATGAAATGTGTAGCATAGTACCAATATTCATTTGCTCAAGTATCTTATCTATCCGGCCATTTTGTGACAAGGGCGACTCTAAGGACCAAGCATTTGGGACAGAATGCACAAAAACCACAGTGCTTACATTCTGATGTGAACATGTAGTTAGTACTAAGTAAACATTAGCTTTTATTATTATTATTATTATTATTATTATTATTATTATTATTTTATGCACCACTTAGTATTATTGCTGTTATTATTCAAATTATTTTTTCTATTGCTATGATGAGAACTGATATGCCCAGTTCTAGCCAAACAAATTAAAAGGTGATTCAAATAAAGAAAACTGTATATTGACCTGGAAGAAAGGAAAGAAGAAAAAGGAATAGATCACAGGGGGCGCTTACACACACACTCCCCCTCTCACACTCACTCATCCTGGGATAATTTAGACCTGCCAAAGGAATGAAACAGACATAAGTTAAATAAAATCAACAGTAAGACTGGTATACCTAGTATCATTATATTATTAAATATTTGTTCAGGGGTTCTGAAACTGAAGCAACTGATATGATTGGAAAAGAAAATGAAGCAACTGATATTACAGTTACTGAAGAAAATTAAGTAACTGATATTATCATTGGACAAGAAAGTGAAGTATCTTATATTATCATTGGAAAAAGTATACAAATATTTATTTTGATAACATACTTGAAATTTTTATTTAAAAATTACTAATATTAAGAGATGAATTTGGGCAGATTGATGGATACACAATATAAAAATCAACAATTTTCTCTATTACATGTATGAAATATTCCTGTTATAATTTGAAAAACATTTCTAAAAAACTTAAGAATAAACATAAAGAGGTCAAACCATGATGCTTTTAATTGAAATAAAACAAGAGCTAAATAAATGGGAAAATGTTATCAAAATTCCTAGTATAACCAAGAAAAATAGGAAATAAAGAACAGTCATGGAGGAATGGTTTCATCTGAAATTAGAGCACACAACCAGGCCCCTGTGATCTAATTACTATGACACTGCCAGAGGGATGGAAACTATGTTCGCATGACGTAGAGGTTGGCAATCTATGGCCGTGGGTCACTTCCTGCCTTCTACCTATTCTCACATGGGTTTCACCTTTTCAAATGACCGAAACAAATTCCTGAAGAAGAATGATATTTCATGACACATAAAAATTGTGTAAAATTGAAATTCTGGTGTCTTCAAGTACAGATTTATTGGAACACATCATGTCCACTTACTTGCACATTGCTTATGCCTTTTTTGTAACACAACAGCAGAGCTGAGTAGCTGTGAAAGAGGCTACCTGGCACACAAAGAGTCAAGTATTTAGTACCTGGCCCTTTACAGAAAAACTTTGATGACCCTTGGTATAACGTATAGTTCTCTCTCTTTATTTATGTATATAATATATCTATAAACTTTCTTTTAAAAAGTGCAAAGAAAAAACTGTGTAAGAAAGCATAGATGATATTCAACCATAAAAATGGAAATATTTTTGTAAAGGTTAACAAGTCTGAATAGATCCACCACAAAGTTAGCGGAGAAATTGCAATATTAGGGGGAGACAAAAGGTTAATATCTAAAATAAAGCTTCACTCTTATCTATTGTCAAGAATAATGACAAGTGATATGAAGATAAAATTCATAAAGGAACAAATCCAAATGGCAAAACAGAACAAAAAACTTTGTGGTAGCTAGGGAAACGCAAATATAAATGTGTCATTACTTTACAATCATCAGACTGGGGAAAATTTCAAAAAAGCATTAGCACTTATTGCAGGTGGAGAAAATGGCTTATGGATATTTAAATTAAAAAAGCCTTTTTGTAAAGCAATCCAGAAGAGTATATTGAACACTTGAAAAAATAGACTCATTGATCCTACTCGTGAGAATCTTAAGAATAATAAAAATAGGGCATAGGATATATGTCTGAAGTTTTCGTATTGTAAAATTGTACATACGGGGAAAAAAGTAAAAGAAACATTACCACCAACAGGTGTATGATTGGATAGATTATGGTACATCTCTACTATGGAATGGCATGCAACCATTACTTTATAGGTATAGTTTGTTGTTAGCCTAGAGAAAAGAATAGGTAGGTAAAGGTTTATAGTACTAATATTATTTATCTGAAGAATAAGATGAAAAATGTCAGGAAAGAGAAGGGCAGGGGAAAGAAAAATTTTAAAAAGTTAATAAATAACAAAAAAGACTGCCCGGTATACCCTACCTGCGTATCTTGTGATTACCTCCATGCATTTGTGAATATATATGTATATGAATGAAGAAATTCCAGAAATACTTTTTAATACAATTTTGTTTCTGTCTTGCTCCACATTTTTAAATAGCCTTGATTTTGTATATTTTATCAATGTTTTCTACCCATGTAGGTTAATTAATTTGTATCCATGTCAAATATTTATTTTACACTGTGAAATTGGGCTCTTTATGATATTTACATTTTAATTTTTTATTTTTTAAAGATCATGTTTAATATCTACTTAACTGTTTACCCTCACATAACCCCTTTATTTGTTACATGTTTTAGTTTTTATTGTGATGAAATATTTAACTGATGCCTCTTCAGTCATATAAATTTTCTTCACTTTTGCACCAAGTGGTCTCACTTGCCTTCGTTTTGCTTGTACATTGATGCTAATTCTCTATGTTTTTATGTAAACACCACATTTGGTGGACAACACTTATTTTATTTTTTATTGGTAATGGCCACCTCCTCTCTCTCCGCTTCCTTTTTCATTTCTTCTTCTGGAGACCAAAGTCAACATGGGCTATATCTCATTATCTAGTGATCTACACCTAGTATACATTCTACCACCTTTTTTTGATGTTATTTCTTCTCCTTCCTGTTTGTTTTTTCCAAAGCTATGCTTAGTATCAGTGACTTTATTTTATATAATGTTATGTCTCCCACTTATATCTCACACTGAGAATTAAATTCAAATGCTTCGTACTGTCCTACATCACATCTTTTATTAATTGGTTCTCACGTTACAAAAGCAGTTTACTTCAATTTATAGAGAATATACATTAGATTTTTTTTTTCTGAGTTATGAAAAGTATCTGTTAATGTTACAGAGTCCCTCAACATTTTTAGCATTTTCTTATTTATTCTTGTAATTACATTTCCTATAGGGCTATACTGAGTTTTGTTTTGTTTTTTTCTTTTTCATAAAAGATATCTCTAGTCAGGCACATGTTGGAGAGCAGTCACAGGAAATGATTGCTTTTAGTCCTGGCAGCCCGAGTACCAGCATAGACAACAATCAGATTTTTGAATCTGGAAGCTAGAAAGATATGCCAAACACATTTCTTGGCACACTGAGGATTTCTCCCTAAGGTACAATTAATATTTACTTTAAGGTACAAATTCTCACTTCAATTTTTCTGGCTCATCGCGGTATGAGCCTGGAGGAGAAAAATCCATTATGATTTCTGTTGACAGAGGAGTTAAGACCCAAATATAACAAACCATCTTAATGAATCAAAGCTTCTGAAATATGGTGGAAAAATATTTTTCCCTCCTTTTTAAGTGTAAAATGTTGATATGGCCAGAAGCAAATCATATTGATTGGCCAGTTAAAGGACCTGAGAACTCATAATAATTTGTAGGGACTGTGTCATATGTTGTACTTACAAAATGGAAGTGAAGGAACAAATTCCCTAAAGGTTCTAATTCTGAACCCCATCCCATTGGTAAGAAAGACTTTGAAAATCTTCAGCAGAAAAAGAAATGTACTTATTTATTATTTCTTTATGGCAGATGCAGTTGTTGCATTAGGAGTGTTTTTCTATGGGCCTAGAGAAAGAAGTCTAGGTGGTTTCTAAAGTCATACTAAACTCTTATTTTACCATTCCTTTCTTTTTTCCTCTCCTCTCATCTCTCCTCCATTCTCCTTTCCCTTCCACACTCTCTTCCACTTCTCTCCTTACTATTTACACTAAAACTTTTCTTCATAAACAGCCACAAGATAGGATTAGAACAAGTTAGTTGGGCGATCTGATTGGAGCAGTATATTGTATTTCTACAGCACGGAAGTGGAACAATTCAGTCTCCCAAAACATCTAGATAAATGGAAATGGATGGTGGCAGTAAAAAATGGAGTTCTAAGGGTGCATTTTTATGTATTACGCTTTTAAAATTATCTTACTTTTTTATTACAAAAACAAGGTGACTTATTTTACTCAATTTGGAATATATAGGAAAGCTTATAGATGGAAAAATTTTACTTGTAATCTTACCACCTTGAAATAATCATGGGGAAAATATAAACCTATTTTCTATATATATATGTATTTTTTTAACTGTGAGTTTAAAATGAAATTGAAATTGGGGTCATTCCTGATACACTTATGAGTAACCTTCTTATTTACACTTAACAATATATTGCAAACTTTATATTTATTTTTACATTCTGCAAAAACATTTTTAGTGCCCTCATATGAATGTTAATTTAAAACCAATCTTTCTTATCAAGCTTTTAGGTTCTTTCAATTTTTTACTATTATAAATAACTCTGTGATATAATTTTGTATATAAATATATTTGTACCGCACTGATTGTTTCCTTAAGTTAAATAATGGAATGCAGTCTTTTAACAGAAGCTGTCTTTCAAGAATTTTGCTTTTCCTTTAAAGTCTAGTGTATGCTAATGTACTTCAAGGTCTTAAACTTAAAAGTAATAATATCCCCCAATTAAGTAAAACACATATACTGTCCCTATTTGTTTTTGTTTTTGTTTTTCTTCAGGTTTTTGTTTTTGTTGTTGTTGTTTTTTGGTTTACATTTAAGAGATTCTAAAGGAGCATATATCAACCACCATAAAAGCCTTGAATTTTTGATGTCTAATTCCATTTTTTTAAATAAACTGTTTGATGTCTACCTCTATTTTTGAAGCCTGTGTCTGGTGGGATTCTATCAATAATAACATCTAGAATATTCTCTATATGTGGACTTTTCTATGATCTGGTTTGTAGTTCTCACAATGTTCTACATGTAATTTGTTTTCCACTTCAAATGTTAAAAAAATCTTAGGCTCAGCTTTCTTAGCAAATGTGCAATAAAAAAATACCCATGGAACCAACCATTTCAACAAGTGTAATACAAATGGAATATGGTATTTTCTGGACTTACAATGGTACTCAAAATTTAATGAAAAACAACAACAGCAAGCATTATATTGACCATCTTTCCTGTAGAGCGAATGCACTTTCTTCCCAATATAAGGCATGAGAATGCATTTGAAAGAACATACAATATACTAAATATCTACAAACAAATATTTTTATGAGCTGAAGCATAACAAAGTTTTCAGGTGAGAAAGGTATGCTAGTACATAACCTCTAAGTGCCTCGTATAGGCATTTAGAAAGCTATACAACTGTGTATTTGTAGCCATGGTATTTATCCTGATACCAAAACAAAATCCATATGTAACTTAGAATTGGCCCATTGGAATTTAATGCTTTGGGGCAGTGTGAAATTGGATACTTTGGTACAAGTGAAGAACAACAAAAATAAAATTAAGGTTGAAAGAAATAGGTTGTATTTTTGAATTCCTGGTACTATATAAGTTGCAACAAATGTTTGGGGAAGGAAAGAAGGTAGACAAGGAAGGATAAAAGAAGAAAGGAGAGAAGGATAGAGGGCAGGAAGGAAAAAGGGAAAAAATACAGGAAGAAGGAACAAAGGGTTGTAGATTGGATTGAGTTGTTTACTAGTACATGATAATAATATTGAATACATCGATAGTTTATTTTTTAATCATACAGTTTATGCCTTCTACTTCCTCATTTTATTAAATGGGCTTTTGTTTGTTTGTTTTTGATTTTTCTTTTGATGTGGACCTTGGGGTAAAGAATGGAAGAAGGCAGTGCCTGAACACAAAGGGAAATATTAAGATGTTTCCATTATTTTTCAAATTTATTGGTCAATAATAACCATTGTCCCTTCACCACATGATTTATACATGTCACAGTTAACATAAATTAGTTGCGTACTTTCTGGTAGCAATTGTTCATGTGTCTGGAGTCCATCAGACAAAAGTCTACAAAGACAGAATGATTTGGAAAAATTTTTGAGGGCCCTTTAGTGACACCAGTGATCAACTACTAAATAGAATTCACTAAGAGGTAGCATAATACTCTTGCATCAACCTTGAATTTCCTCATCAATTTGTGTCTCTTTGGGACACATCCTTTGTAATATACTTCTGTTCTAAGGCTGTGGTGTTTTTATGTAGTTCAACAACATAAATAAATTGATCCTAAAAAAAAAAAAAAAAAAAAATTAAAAGAGAAGGAGAAAACAATGGCATTCTTTTTTCTTGATTTTTTGAGAAAGATTATTTTTACAAAATAAATGTCAGTCAGAAATATTTTCTGAATAATTATTGCATTTCATGCATAAGATAAAAAAGTAGAAATACTAATTTATCATCTTTATGCAAGCTTGGGTAAGAGCTTTAGCAAAATTTTGTTTGATAAATAATTTCCCCATATAATTTGAATTTTTTAAGGTGGAATGTAAACAAACATATTTAAGGTGCTCTGCTTATTTGTGTGCATATGTGTGTGTGTGTGTGTGTGTTTCTGCATACATATAATCTCTGTATGAAAAATCTTGATGGTTTCATTACATCACTTTCTACACTGTAATCATCAATTTGAGGTAACAGAAACTAGAGTTTCTACAAACTTTTACAGCTTACTCTGAGCTGTCAAATCAACTCACTAAAACACTACATTCAATTTACTGCTTGTCATCACAAACTTTAGTAAAGTTATAGTGGAGGTCAGGTACATTTTCAGCCTTTGTCTTGACCTCACAGATCTCAAGGTCTTATCAGTGTGATATGAACTTGACTATATTTTTATCAGATGACAGACAGGGCCTGTAATATGAAACTCCCCAGATATACCTGACCACGTACACGCCACCATTCTCAACTAAGCCTTAAGATATGAACAAAAAGTAACTGGAGTATTTGAGTGATATAATTTACCTTACAAACTGTGCAACATCTGTAGTTACCTTCCCTGGGAATACTGGCTATGGGACATGGAGTAGAATAAATTTCATATCAGAAAAAGCAATTAATCAATATTCTTTTAAAGGTGGGACTGAGAACAGGTAAGATGATAGAAAATAAACTAAATATCATATGTTCTTTGAGTTTTCCTTTCCCTATAATGATATGTATTAATGAATGTTAATATGTATATAGCAATAGAAAGAATCATTTGTTACATTTATTTGTTTTCCAATGAGTTCCAGACAAGTATAGACATGCTGCTAGCCAATATTTTTGAAATAGGAGTTGGTTGGTTTATCAAAAAGCTTATTTTCATTTAATATAAAAACATACACATATATTTATTTACGAATAATTTGTCTTTCTTTGTGCTCATGGATTTATTGTCTTATAATTTTTTCCTTACTATCACATCCATAATTGAATTATCCATATGTTTAAATTTTGGCTTTGAAAGGCAAACTAACCATATGCTTCAACCTCATTTCTGGCACACTTGATGAAATGTACAATGAATAATTATGTAATTGCATAAGTTATCATCATTTACATAATTTAAATAATGATGAAAACATATATGTATCTCTATTATTAAAAGTAAAAGGAATGCAATTTGAATTTATTGTCAATTTCTGATTTCTATTTTAAAATATACTTAAACATCATAGTGAAATCTCCAATTAAAAAATAAAGGGAGGGAAGTGATGCATACCAAACGACCTTACTCCTTCAGTGACCTCAGCTGAAAGGGAGCAGTTATTTATAATTGTCACCTAAAAGCTGTGACTGCTGAAAAATTCATTATTCCCTGTGACAAAAATTCTGGTCAGATTTTGAGTTCAACATTCAAAATTCTACCATTTGGCTCTTAACCAAAATGTGCATTGACCACCTGTTGAAAAATAGGTATCTCACATTGATCATCAAAATAGAACTAATAACTTCCAAAGAAAACTCTCTTAGATCTGCTTCAAAAATATATTTTGGAATCTGCACAAGTTTGTTTATGTCTCATACTAGTGACTTTGGTAAAGTCATCACTGCCTTTGTCCTGGACACCAAGAAGAGTTGTAAGTGGGCTCTGAACGTTTCTTCTCACCTCTTTAAAATCTCGTTTCAATAAATAATCATCTTTTCAAATCATATCACATAACTCCCATTAAATCCTGCAATGGTTCCCCTGTACTTTTTTTTTTTTCCAATCTAAATTATTTCCTTTGGTCTACAAAAGCTCTTTGAGCCATCTCTTGCTTACTTCTTCCAGTATTTAAACATCTCTCTCCTACACACTCTTTTAGATCTTCTACTCACATGCATCCTACTAAACTTGTTCCTGTCTTAGAAACTTGCTCATTATTCTCCTTGGAATTTTCGACCCACAAATTCTTATAGTCTGGTTCTTCACAGTCAGGTCTCAGCTCTAACATTACCACATCTGAAAGGTTTACCACGTCGATCTAAGGGTTCTGAGTCTTTTATAGGTTACATATTCTTTTGAAACACTGATGTATGCCATAAACTCTTTCTCTCCAAAACGTGCATATTCGTAGGCACACAATTTTTTATTGGAACCTATTAAGTAAACATATAGAAGCTCTAGAAGTCCAAGTACCCTAGATACAGAATACTGGATATCTCCAATTCTTATAACCAATACTTTATCATCTCCCCAGGAGTTATCATTATCTAAAATTACATTTTTGTCTATCTATTTATTTATTGGCCTACATAACATCTATCTTCCCTCTAGGCCTTTCTGGTTCACCAAATCCCCCCAAACCAGAAATAGTGTCTAAATATGAGTAGGCATTCAATAAATATCTGTTGGATGGATGAGTGAATGATTGAATCCTGGTTGTTCACACCAATAGTGGGAGTGAACAAATGCATAATAAAGTGGCCTAACTTTTTTATAGCAAGTGTGTTGATTTTTGCAGTTCCCAGGTTCAAAAAATTTCTGTGTCTTCCTCCATAAACTCCACTGGCATCTGCTTCAGGTACTCGAGAAAAGAGACACTACACATCAAATGTTCCATATGTGGATTGAGGAAGTTGAAGATCCAAACATACCAGGATAGATTTAAAAAATACTCATAGCAGTATAGTTGAGACCTGACCATTTCCTGGAACGGATTTGTTTGGAGAACGTGAAGAGTGGCCGAAGGAAAAGAAATCAAAACCTGTGAGTTACAATGATTGGAAGATACCCCAGATGGCTCTGAGGTAATTTGGAGGTAGTTTATTACAATGGGTTAAAAGTATAG
The DNA here is from genome assembly GCF_057876585.1 of Rhinolophus sinicus. Classification (NCBI taxonomy): domain Eukaryota; kingdom Metazoa; phylum Chordata; class Mammalia; order Chiroptera; family Rhinolophidae; genus Rhinolophus; species Rhinolophus sinicus. Next base: position 91,803,385 of record NC_142504.1, read on the forward strand.
TCATTTTTATCTTAGAAATATAAGTTTAATTTTCAACCCTGCCATTTACCAGTTGTGCAACCTTCAGTAATTTTATTCAACCATCAAAATATATACAGAGTATTGCTGACTTTCTGATAAAAATGTTTGACACATTTTCCCTTCCTCCAAAGAGAGCTGGACAGTAAGCTTCTTATTTCTGGTCACTAAGAATGTGACCAGAAATGCCTGGATGTTCTCATTTTTAAGAGGGACATAAGCTATAAAGTGAAACAAACAAATGAAAGGATGAATAAATAAATGTTTGATAAGAAAAGAGTAGTAAGTCAGTCCTCAATTTGGCTTAAATGAACAGCTACCTTATATTAGGAATGGCTTTGAGGTATGACTGAACTACAGGTAATTGTTCTTCTTCCATAATATACCATCTCTTTAATCCTGTTTGTTTAAATATCATCTTGCTTCTTTGTATTAGGAAAGACTGGTGTACTGTTTAATTTGCTTACTATTTTTACTAGGCTGACATGACCTGATGGGGAATACAATAATGTCACCCATCAATTTCTCTCTCCTCTGCCTGCCCCCTTATTAGCTTACACGTTAGAAAAACAGTCATTCTGATAGCTGCTCTTACTCTTCTTACCTCTCTTCTCCTCCTTCATTTATTTCCTCTCCCAACACTCCCCTTAGCCACATGTGTATCAGTCTTCTTAGAAAATTGCCCAGTGGAGATACATAAGAATGGAAAGTGACAGGCAGAAGACAAAAATACTAGGAAAGGATACAACGTAGCCAACAAAATTGCGACCTGATATGAGAAGACGAAGTCTGTTAGGCCCAGGTCATTCTCAAAAAGTAAAACTACAACCAAAGAAACAAGAGGCAGATTTGGGCTTAAATTATGATTTCTGTAGAGCAAAATTTATCGAACAATTAATTGTGCTGCAAAGTAAGGAAAGAGGTTCCCTGTCATGCAAAACAGTGAAACTGAGTACGCCAGGGATGTATGATATTAATATCCTGGGCATTAATTCTGGTTGCTTTCGATTATATTGAATTTTTCAATGCCGTAGCTGTCATTTAAATAAACAAACAAAACAAAGCTTCAATGCAATAATTATTTACGAATTTTCCCGGTTGTGTTAGCCACTGATTTGTCTGCTCTCTCACCCTCTCTTCCATCCAGTTCTGACATAAAACAATACACCTGATTGTCAGTGTGGGCACATAACACAAACTGAACAAATATAGATATCTCATTACTGTGGCAAAGTGATTGGTATAGGTGGCACGAATCAGATTCCTTCTCCAGACTATATACAGAGAATGGGAAGAAAAAACCTTCCGTTTCCACTATGGTTGCTAAGTCAAATGATCTGATTTTTGAGTGTTCAGTAGTCATTTTTCCCAGTCAAATGTAGGAAAAGCATGTACGAGGTGTTATCAGAAAATATAGTGAATGTTGAAATTAAAAATATATATATTATAGTAAAAGACACATTGCCATTAATCCCCCTCAAAATACACCTCTCACGTGGAATACACTTATCCCATTGTTCTTGTCTCTTTCTGAAGCAGTTCTGCAAACCGTCTTTCATGAGTGTCTTTAGGTGTGCTGTCGTGGCTGCCTTGATGTCCTGCATTGATTCAAAACATTTACCTTTCATGGTCGTTTTGACTTTGGGGAAGAGCCAGAAGTCGCACGGTGCCAGATCCAGTGAATAAGGTGCATGAGGACACACAATAATGTTTTTATTTGACAGAAACTGCTGTACCAGAATTGATGTGTGACACAGAACTTTGTCATTATGGGGAATGAAGTAAAGACACTCACTAAACAGGACTTCGAGAACTGCTTCAGAAAATGGCAAGAATGATAGGATAAGTTGTTTGAAGTAAGAGGGGAGTATTCTGAGGGGGGTTAATGGCGATGTGTCTTTTATTGTAATACATTTCTTAAAATTTAAACATTCCTCATGTCTTTTGATCACACCTTGTATAGTTGGTAAACATGTGACTAAACACAGAGGCTATACTGAAAAATTAAAAAACGTATGAGTCACAAAGACATTGTTAGTTTCCTTCAGATTCTGTCATGCCTCTGGTCAGTTTCATTCCTGTGCTGCCAGTTATTCCATATAATAAATGTCCCTCAAAGAGTCTAGTGTAACAGAGGATCAAACTTGATCTTATAAAGCTATGCATACTAGACGTATCAGACTATCAATGACAGGCATTTACAAAACATTTGAGGTACTATTACCTCTAGGAGGTAATCCTAGATGATTTCAAATAAAAATTATATTGTAGATGGCTTTTCTACACACTATTCACAGTTTTAGGGCTCTGATAAGGACATAAAAATATTTCATTTGTGCCGATAAGTCATCTAGATCTGATTAGAACTCTAAAGAGGTTTTTCTTAGATATTTTTATTGATATTCTCCTAATGGGAAAAGGGAGGGAACTCAAACCCTAGAGGTCAGAGGCTTAGCCTGATGGTGCTACCACTAATGCAATGTTTCTTTAAAACCCGTGTCCTTTTATTTTTCTTAATCATCAAACCTTACATTAAAATACATGCTAGATCAATTTTTATCATAACATAAGATGTTTCAAATTTTTAACCTATTTACATAAATCTTTCAGTAAAAAAATAATGCACTAGAAAGAAACACTGTGTTTATAATATGGAGTTGCATCACCTTTAGGAATGCAATGTTATAGCCCTGAGATAATTTTGTTTGAGAAAGATTGATAGTCAAAACCTATTGGTACAACAGTTTCTGGTCAAGATGGCAAAATAGATAAACATTGTGCTTTCCTTCTCTCATGACCAAATCAAAATTACAACTAACTACAAAACAACCATCATTGAGAAATGCCTAAAGTCTAGCTGAACAAAACTCCTACAACTAAGGACACACAGAAGAAGCCATCTTGAGACTAAAAGAAGGGGTAGAGATGCAGAATGGGCTGGTCTCACAGATGTGTGTGACTGTTAAAAACTGGGAGGTATACCTTGACTGTGGAGGTATACCTTGACTGTGGAGGTACCCCCCAGAGGAGCAAAGGGTCCCAGTCCCACATCAGGCTCCTGATCCTAGGGTTCCAGTGCTGGGGAGAGAAATCCCCATAACTTCTGGTTGTGAAAACCAGCAGAGATTGGGTGTGGGTGAGAAGGAGGGCAGCTAAATTCCCAGGCATTCCTCTCAAGGGTCCCATGCATGTACTTACTCTCTGATGGGCTCACTCACTCTAAGCTCCAGCACTGGGTCAGCAGCTCAAAAGGTCCCAGGGACATATGGGGAGGAGCTGAGTTGTCTGGCTTAAGGATGAGGGCTGGGGCAAAATGCTTTTTCACAGACAGAAGTGTTGGCAGAATCCACTGTTTATTTGTTGAGCCCTCCACCTGCCTGGTGTTCAGAGTCTCCACCAAACTCGCTAACACTCTTGGTTGCCCTGCCATGGGATTATCTGAGAACCCATTGTACCTAATGTGTGGGTCTACCCTAGGTGCTTCCAGTGGCTTTTCATACAATAACCTGTCTTGAATCATGTGTTGGACTTTCCTAAAATCTTTCAAAGGTTTGCAAAACCGATACAAACATCATCTGGCTTTGGCATATCCCATACCGCTTGTTGAGAAGCCCCAAACCTGGCACTAAAGACAGCCAGCCTTGGTACACGACTTGGCCTCTCAATGTACTGCTAAGCTCTATGCAGGTGGTGGCCATCTATGGTTTGCTTTGTGGCTCATACCAGAAGACCATGGGGAGGAAACAGGCTAAACTTGGCCTGTGGCAGGGCCCCTCCCAGGAAACCACAGTGCTGGCATGCCCAGCGGCCAGCTTCAGAATATGCCAGAGCATCACCTGGCCACCTATAAAAATGACAAACCCAAAAGGCAACTGGACAGGCACCAGAGCCGTAAAGTGAATCCCAGTCCATAGGGTCAGCCTCTACACAACAGCTCCTCCACTGTAGTCACAGCCAGACCTTACAACCAATCAGCCCAAGGGTCAATCCCTCCCACTGATATGTACACAGCAGCCAATGCTTTACTACAACAGGAGGGCACATGCAACCCATGTAAAGTTCACACCTGGAACACTTGGCTCAGGTGACCAAGGAGATTACACCACTGGGCTCCACATGAGACCACTCTCCTAAGATGAGGAGACAAAGCACCTCTACCTAATACACAAAAACAAACACAGGAAGGTAGTCAAAATGGGGAGACAAAGTAATATGTCTCAAATAAAATAATAGAACAAAACTCCAGAAAAAGAACTAAACAAAATGGACACAAGCAACCTACTAGATGCAGAACTGGTTATAAGGAGGCTCAATGATCTCAGGGCAAACTTTAACAAACAGATAGAAAACATAAAAATGGAAATAGAAAACATAAAAAAAGTCATAAATAAAGAATACAATAACTGAAATGAAGAATACATTAGAGGGAATCAACAGTAGATTGAATAAAGCAGAGGACTAAATCAGCAATTTAGAAGATAAAGTAGCAGAAAATACCCAATCAGAACCGCAAAAAAGAGAAATGAATCCAAAATGATGAGGCTAGTTTAAGGGGCCTCTGGGACAACATCAAGTGTACCAAAATTGGCATCATAAGGGCACAAGAAGGAGAAGAGACAGAGCAAGGAATTGAAAACCTATTTGAAGAAATAATGATGGAAAACTTCCTTAACAAGGGAAATAGACATATAAGATCAGGAAGCACAGAGTCCCAAACAACATGAACCCAAATGGGCTCACACAAAGACACATCATAATTAAAATGCCAAATGTTAAAGACAAAGAAAAAATCCTAAAAGCAGCAAGAGAAAGCAGTGTTACCTAAAAGGGAGCACCCATAAGATTATCAGCTGATTTCTCAAAAGAAACTTTTCAGGCCAGAGGGATTGGGAGGAAATATTCAAAGTGATGAAAAGAATGGACCTACAACCAAGATTACTCTACCCAGCAAAGCCATTAGTTAGAATTGAAAAACAGATAAAAAGGTTCCCAATCAAGAAAAAGCTAAAGGAATTCATCACCACCAAACTAGTATTACAAGGAATGTTAGAAGGACTTCTTTAAGGGGAAAAAAAAAAATGTGAATAATAAAATGGCAATAATTACATACCTATCAAAAATTACTTTTAACGTAAATGGATTGAATGCTCCAAACAAAAGATAAGGTGGCTGAACGGATAAGAAAACAAAACCTTTACATATAGTGCATACAAGAGACTCACTTCAAATTGAAAGACAGACAGAAAGAAAGCAAAGGGATGGAAAAAGATATTTCATTAAAATTCAAATAACCAAAACTGAAGTAGCCATACTTATACCAGACAAAATAGACTTTAAAACAAAGACTATATCAAGAGTCAAAGGATCCAGTTATCTCACCCCTGGGTATTTATACAAAGAAACCCAAAACGTTATTTTAAGGGGACATATGCATCCGTATTTTCATTGTAGCATTTTTTACAATGGCCAAGATGTGAAGACAGCCTCAGTGTCCACTGATAGATGAATGGGTAAAGAAGAAGTGGTACATAAATACAATGAAATATTGCTTGGCCTGGAAGGGAATATGTTCTTGCCATCTGCAGAGGCATGGATGGACCTGAAGAGTTTTGTTCTGAATGAAGTGTCAGACAGAAGAAGACAGATGCAATGTTATTTCACGTATATGTAGAATCTAATGAACAAAGTAAACAGAGAAACAAAACAGAAACAGACACAAGATACAGAGAACATTTTGATGGTTTCCAGATGTGAGGAGGGTTGAAGGGTGGATGAAAAAGGGGAAGGGATTAAGAAGTACAAATTGGTTGCTATACAGTAGTCATGGGGATGTAGGGTATAGCATAACAAATGTAGTCAATCATATTGTAATAACTATGTATGATATCAAATGGGTACTAGATTTATTGGGGTGATAATGGGAGGGGCTTGGGGGGACAGGGTAGAAAAGGTGAAGGGATTAAGAAATACAAATTAGTAGTTACAAACCAGTCAGGGGGATGTAAAGTATTGCACAGAGAATATAGTCAATAATATGGTAATAACTATGTATAATGCCAAGTGGGTACTAGACTAGTAAGAGAGATTACTTCTTAAATTATATAAATGTCTAACCACTATGCTGTACACCTGGAATTCATATAAAATTATACTGAATATCAACTGTAACTGAAAAGCTAAAAGGGGGAAGGGGTAGGTGAAGGGGAATAAGAGGTCCAAATTTCCAGGTATAAAACAAATAAGTCATGGGGATGCAATGCACAGCATAGCAAACATAGTCAATAATATTGTGATGGCATGTTAATGATGTTAGATGGTTGCTGGAGTCATCATGGTGATCACTTCTTTAGGTATATAAATGTTGAATAACTATGGTGTATACCTGAATTAATATAATATTCTATCTTACTTGCATTTTAATAAAAATCTTTAAAAAAATACCTATTGGTACAACAAATTAAGCATTGCTCTCCAGAGATAGCTGAGAAGAAAATAAATATTAAGATTTATCTTAGATTTCCAATTGCTCTGTACTTTACCAAATCCAGGTTATTTTGTAGGTCCTAAATCCAAAATATAGTCACACATCTATTAGAAAATTTCACACAAATTGCCTTACATATAAAAGGTATTAAAATTACTCAGGCTTGCTGATTGATTAAAGGAATTTGTTAAAGCATTTTTGATAAGTTGCTCTTAATCTTTAAAACGAATATTGTTGGCTATACAGAAAATTGTAACCATCAGTCTTTATAATAAGGTTGCTTGATATATTCATTGCAAATAATAAATTGGATTATATATATAAAAAAAACACCAAAAACAAAAAACAACAACAAAAAAACAACCCTAATTATCTTAAACCTACACATTCTAACTTTACAAGTTTGTTTTGGTGTCTGCTTGACCTGCTTTGAGAAGCCAAATTGTCATGGGAATTTATAGAACAAGCATGAGAAGTGGTTGCTTTTACCAAGGAGTACCATGGGAGGAATCAAATTGAAATTTAAAATGTGATATAAATTATTCACCATGATGTTAACATTTTAAACAGTCTTTTCACTTTTCTTATTCCATAGAGGTCCACTATGATCCTCTGAGGTAGATAAGACTGGTATCATTATCCCCACTCTACAGATGAGGGTATTTGTGCCCTTGCAAGTTGAATTAGTTGCCCAAGGTCAGGCAACATTTAATCTAGAAATAAATCCTGGAGTCCTCTCTCTTTTCTGGGCTTCACCTATTCACCCTTTTTGCAGCCTTATATTCAGAAAAGAGACACTGTACTTACTAATATAATAGAACTAAGAGAGAAGAGTGCATTTGACATCAAAGAATAACCAACCTGGTATTATCATAGGCATTGACGCATATATTGATCCTTCTGTTAAACATGTGCGTGCCATAAATCGTATTTTATAATGGGTACACAATAAGCTGATTTCCCAACATATTTTTTAAATATAATGAAAGACCCAATTCTCAATCCAACTTCTTAGGGAAAAGATCTTTCATCACCATTTTTTTGTTTGCTAGTTTGTTTTCTTTTTACCATTCAAGTCATTAGCAATATCTTCTGGTTTACCTTCAGCATATCCTTATTTTGACCCCCTTTTCCCTCTTCTACCTCTTTTGACTCTAAGCTATTGAGCAGGGTTATGGCGAGCCTGCTTTGGTGATAGAGATGAATGGCAAGATAAAGAAACGTGTATAGCTGAATCCTAGACTGGGGACTGCAGCAGCCATAGCTGCTTACATAAAAAGATATTCACTGAGTACTGAGATTGTGTTAAGTTCTCCCCACTGCATGAGGGGATCCTACCCTGATTTCCACATTACTAAGAAGTTAACTAATATTTGGTGAGATTAATAACTCGACCTAAGTCACATAGTTAATTATTACTGGAACAGAAACAAGACTATATGTCTCTCAAGGCTTGAGCCCATTCTCTTAATTATTTTCTGTCAATAAGGCATATTCTTAAACAGGAAATGAGTGATTACGCTTGTTAAATCAACATTGAAATATCCGGGGTTTGTGGTGTGGTATAGTGGTCCCCACAATCCTCAGCCTAATATGTGCTCTATTCAACAGAAAGGCAACTGGATCACTGAAACTCTGTGTCTTCATGAGACGGGGAAGGGAGTGAAGGTCTTGGAATCAAATAAAAAAGCACGTTTGCATGAGTGCGTATTAGAGATTACTTATGTAAACTATTTTTGAGAGATTCAAAATTACATGAACTATGTGTCAAGGGGAGAATTAACTGTGTACATGGAATTCAGGAAGAGAGGATAGGGAGACGTTACAAGGGTAGATTGACCTTCGGGTGTAAGGTCAGTTACTTAAATGTAGATTTCTGCCTTTACAGTCAGAAATGGGAGACTGAAGGAGGTCTCTAGGAACATCTGAGGTTCAACAGCAGGGGAATTGGTACTACGCAGGGGGAATGCCTTCCCCAATTGCTCTAAGAAAACCCCAAATTCCAAGATATAAAGTACATTCAGCCTCGTCAGCATCTGGCTGAGAGCTTTTTGGAAACAGAGATGCGTAGTTTCATGTTCTTCCTAACAAAGGAATTATGAGCACTAGACATATGTTCCACGTCCCTTGCTCCTGTGGCCCCTTGAATGCTACCTTCTCTGATGTCAACAATAATGGTAGGTAATATGTCTTAGTAGTTTTAAAGCTATATTGAAACAGCTACTGCTCTTTCAGTCAGAAAACCGATTTTGGTGACTTACTCTGGATCCTTGCAAGTACATCAAGTCAGAAACATTAACCTTTCCTCCTCTCTGTTTTATATTCCAAGTCCCTTACAGGTCCCCTATAATTTTTCACATGTTCCCCTCCAGTTAGATTATCTAGTTATGAAGTACTAAGCTAGATCAACATTAAGTAGCTATGAACAGAATTGCACAAATAACATAATTAGGGGTCCCTAAAAACTAGGCATGAGCTGCTGACCAAATCTGAGACCTATCCAGTCATAAACCATGGATCAAACAGGACACACAGAAGAGGGCAAGAAGAAAACCATACCTCAATACAGAGAGCATCCTAGATATCTCAGAAAATGCTGTGGAAAATAAGACCAGTGCCAAGTGTTGAAATGTGTCATCCAAAAACCCATATGTTGAAATTCTCACCCCCAAAGTGACTGTGTTTAGACACGGAGCTTTTAAAAAGGCAATTAAGGTTAAATGAGTTAATAAGGGTAGGGCCCTAATTCGATAGAACTAGCGTTCTTATAAGAAAAGGAAGACACCAAAGCTCTCTCTTTTGAGGAATGCACATACACAGAAGAAAGGCCATGTGAAGACACAATGAGAAGAAGACCATCTATAAGCCAGGAAGAGACTTAGCACCAGAAACCAACCCTTCTGGCACCTTGATCTTGGACTCCTAGCCTCCAAAACTGAGAAAATATATATTGGTTGTTTAAGTCACCCATTGTATGTTATTTGTTGTCACAGAATAAACAGATTAACAGAATCAGGAACTAATATTCCAAGAGATATGGACAACTTTGTGAACAAGCACTAGTATTAGTATTCCAATTTAGAGAAATCAAGTCCTAGAGATCTATGTAAAGTGTTCAAAGTCACTTAGAAAATAGCAGAGTTGGGACAAAAACTCAAGGCCATGTGGCTTATAATCCACATGCTCAAGCAGTATGCAACTACATCACCCTCAGACTAGCACACTATTATGAAATATGTATACTGGTCTTCAGAAATAAGTAGTACTCTTAAAAAGACTCACACCTTTGCAATCGGAATCCAAAATATATTTATAGGCTTTTTCTTGCTTTGTGCATTTCATTGTGAGTAATGCATTCACATACATTTACTTAAGATTGTTAAGATTTTTGCCTCTGACCTTCCATGCATTAGTGTATATGAGGGTAAATACCCCACACCTACTACCCTTTTAAAACCAAGAACTTGCTTCTTGTTTAATCAAGCCTTTTCTTTTAGCAGTTGTCATCAGCAAAATGACAAACTCGGGGAAAGTGAGAAATGGAGCATACATACAAATATTACCTTTCTCAGAAGCTAACTGCTGTTTTATGCCCATCTGATGTATTAACAATCCACGATAAAATCCCACAATTTAATAATTTGCAAACAGTTAATAGTATTTTTTATTAAATCAGTGAAGCAAGAGGTTGAATCAAATTGTGAGATAAAATTTAAGGACAAACAAACTTCAAACGATGGTTAAATGTTTAATCAAGGCGTTTCAGTGATGATATAAATGTCAAAACAAGAGACTTATTCATCCAAACCTTTAAAACATCAGGGTGTCTTATTATTTTTAATACTTTTCAAAAAAACATGTATTTTTTAATCAACAACTTCTATTACCTAACTTTATGGTTCATAAACTGTTATAGTTGTCAGAAGATCTACACATTTCTCTTTCTACCCAACTAATAAAAATAAATGAGAAAATTGAAGATACTTTTATTTTTGTGTAGGGTTATAATTGAAACTTTTAAAAACTTTTTTCTTCCTTTTACCTCGTCACACAATGCTGTACTTGATGTTGCACATGCGAGATGAGTGTCCTCGTGGGACAGCATGTGAATTTGGCACAAAGTTATTTATTTCAGACCAGAGCATTTTGCCTGAAAATAACTTAGTCATCTAACTCTTCAGATTCTTCTATAGATATAATATGTTAAACTCTTTCTCTACAAATATTTTACAAATATAATAGTACCCACATTTTTACCAACAGTTGCTTTCTGAATGCTTTTGCATCCTTTCAATTTTATTCCCAAAACAAATTTCTGGGGTAGAAAAGGAAGACATTATGTTTTGCAATATTACAGAAGGAAACTTAGTTTCAGTGACTTGCTTAATATGCCTTAGCATGCGTTCTATTGTTTTCTCCACCAAAGCATGAGAGCGTTCAAAGATATGCTCTTTATTTCTTTCACATAAAATATTCTTTCGGTCTACATCTTTTGAAAAAAACAAACTATAATAACCAGAAAGAATATAGTTTTAATGAATATCAATCGATTCTCAATATTATCTCTCAACACCACCAGGGTTTCAGAAATTCCTCAACCATGACGATAGTTCACTTACAAGGCACCTAGTGTGTTCTGAAACAATGTGTTAATGAGAGTCCAACATTTAAACACAAAGGTCCTGTCTTCCAGTTAGATTAGGTTGCTGGAGAACAAGCTTTTGAAGTAGTGACTATATAAAATAATACATTTGGCTCAATAAAGTATACATGTAGACATCTCCGTTACTACATAATTATATTACATGCACTAATAAACATTATCTAAGGGTATAAAACAATGGGGCATCTTTCATCAGTCAGTACAGGCCTATCACCATATGTGTGATAAAAACTATAATTTTTATGAAGCCATAAGGTCACGTTGGGTTAGACATATAGTGAAAACTTTATTTGGATGATGAGAGATTTGAGGTGGTCCTTATTTATTTGTTTTAGATTTCCCTACCAATTCATCTTTTAACCTATGAGCCACCTCTGCCCTCCCATGTTCTCAGATAACTCAGGAGAAAACTGGCCCTACATCATGGAGACAAATGATTAAGTGAGCATTGTTTTCATGGTCAGCAAGTTACCTGAAGAGTGCCCTGGGGCAGCTAATTAAATTGCCCAAACTTGTAAAACACAGATTTGGAAAAACAGCTTATCTTTGAAATGATTTTTTTTTTCCCATTTATGTGCCTGCAACTCATCCACAGTTTGGTACAGATAGTTCTACTATATTTATCATACAGACATATTTAGCCTTCCTGTAGTCTGAGTTAGAATACAAAATCTTGTAATATAATTCGTTCAGTTATGGTTGGCATGATGTAAACATATCCAAAGACTATTAAGTTACTAAGTATACATTAGGTTATTATAATTGTGGTCCTTTTAGTTTGCTTGAACCAAGTACTTAGAATGTCTATTTGCTGAAAGAGCTTTCTTATTCTGCTTTAATTGCCTGACTTCTAAGTACACAAGGACATTTTGCATAGAAGATGATCCACAGTACATTGAGATAGTTAGAAAACCTTTCTCATTATCTCAGTTTAAGGAATTCCTCCCCTAAATAGCTGTGTGGAGATAGCTGTGTAGGAGGGAGAGTCTTCTGTTAAATTTCAAATATAATGAATAGAGTGCACATGACTTTATCTCCCAATTAAAGTGGACGATTTAATAATTTCTGACATTTCCCAAGCTACACTGGTTTAAACCCTAATAGTTTCTGAATGCCTTATGTCTTTCCAGCCTAGATGATTGTCCTACCTTGGCCACTTAATATGCATGCCTCTCACTGGGTATTCACTTTCTTGGACTCACACATGATTCGAGTGTTTCATTTTCAATATCACACAAACCCTGAACCGTCATCAAAACTGTGAATATCTAACAGGTTTACTGGCATTTGCCTATAATCATCTTCAAATGAACTGTCATCACAGTCTTAATCTGTCTTTGGCTGCCCAAACTGTTCCCACCTTACCTGCCAACTCTTTCAGTACTTGAAAAGTTTGCTAAGATTTTAAATTTACTCATTGGTGGTTATAAAAATGTGTGTAAGGATATGTTACTTAGTTATACATGTGAAAGACCTTATCTGAGCCCCTCATCATGGAAGCAAGCCAGAAAATCCCAAACTTTGGATTTGAGTCTATTGCCAAAAATTCTACCTTCATCTCATTTTGGAGGCAGAATTAAATGTATGTGGCATCTAGACTATTACAAAAGCAATTACAGTGATAATAAATCATCCAGATGTTTTACTGATTGGATGCTCAAAGTCCAGATGTTTAGAAATATCTATGATTGGCATGATGTAAACATATCCAAAGACCATTAAGTCAGTCTGCTGAAAGAAATAATGTTACTCTCAGATAATCTGTTTTGCTAATAATGCTTTTATACACTTTTTCCACAATGCGCAGTTCAAAAAGCAAACAGAAAATCAGAAACATACATTAGATCTGTAGTTGCTGCTGAAAGATTCTACTAGTCATAAAATCATCCTACGAGATTCCTTTTGATCTATTGGCTACCTTCAGTGGCCTAGAAAATAAAAGAGGAGGTAAATAAAACTTAACAATCAGCATCCGTGTCATTGAAATACAAATTTTATATTCTAATTTAACTTGTCTTTATTTGGCTTCGGGCCCAGAATGACAGTTTCTGTTCTGAGTACACTATAGCTGTATCTGTTCTTTTTTTGAATTAAATTTTCCATGAAGTTTTGCAAAGACAATGTAGGAAAAAGTTTATGAGTATCTCCTTGGCAGCTCCACATATTCCCATCGCGTCCTTGTTGAATAACAAATTGAAAGTGCAGAATTGGCACTGGAAGATTGACTGGATTCTAAATGAACTTTTTAATAGTAATGTAAAACTTGAGGGAACAGAACACCAGTAATGAAGGGAAATACAAGGCTAAATATTGGAAAGTAATTAGCGAGCTCATCACTGACAACCCTTTGATGGCCTGAATTGCTTCCAGAACGATAAGAGTATATTGTTTAAAAAACAATTAAATCCCTCACGCACATTCATAGAATTATTTCACATTCATATGCAAATGGAGAGGTCCAGATTCTTTGAACATACTAATATGTACCAACAGTGAAGCATTATATTTGGCATTGGCATATTTGGGTATGTAAAAGGCACCTATTGTAAATATGTGAACTACAGACCCATGGATTTTATAAGGTTCCTGAAATTGTGGTTAAATGTTGCAATGTAGTGAAGATCCACTGACAAACAGCATATGCATAGATTCAACAAGATTCTCAACAGGTATTAAGTTATTTGTACTGACACCAGAAACAAAAGAATACAGACCAACCTGTTATCACCCCCCCTTCTGGTTAATAGCCCTCATTTATAGGTCAGTAGAATTTATGCATATGTAGCTAACAAAAACACAATATTGAAAGCAGAAAGTAAAAACACTCATAGTTTGAGTTCTATGCACATGATTCTTGCATTTAAGTTGAAAACTCCTGTCTTTTTTTTTTTTTTTTTTTTGACTAATAAACAATCTTAACTTCCCATCCTTGCAATCGCTTCCCTTCATAATTCAGCATTAAGTCATCATTCTGGTTCCAATGAAGTCCTTTTCTTCAACAAATCAGTATACTTCAGTCCTCTAAACTCACATCTCTTCTATTTGCTTATACTATATTGTGTCTATATATTATTATCCACTCTCTTTTCTTAGCTGTATTCTTACCATTTTTCAAGGCCCATGTCAATCCGTATTTCTCAAAGCTCCCACTGTCCGCAAACACCACAGTCCCCACTGATCTAACTCCCACCTCCTACATACTATTGTACTCCATGGTCAATGTTAGCTACTGTTACTGGTTGTATCTTTTATATGTCAGCATTTATTATTTCAGCCCCTATTTTTATTTACCTTGAGTGAATGTGTGTGTGCATGCAGGCGTGCAAATGTGTACAAGTTATACATAGCTTAGGAATCCATTTCTATTGTAAATGCTTGGCAAGACAAACAATATCTGATGCCTCATTTATTTGGCCCTCATGATTCCTAATTGAGTTTCTTAAGAAAATTATCTGCTCAATAAATATGTGGATGTATTTTCATATATCCTCAAATCGCTATACTTAAAAATGTATAACAGAAGCAGTGACAAATGCCATTGGCATATTTATACATATATTTTTATGAATGTTAAAAAAATCAATTTTCATATAAACCAAATGATTATTTCTGGGTGATTATTTTGGCAACAGACATTAGTGATTATTACGTGAAAGTGGGAGACGATCACATTAATTAAAAAGGAAAAGCCAGGGGTATTTTGCATCAAGTATCCTGTCTAACTTCCAAGCTCTAGGAAGAATGTAGGATCGGGAAAGAAGCTCAGTGACCTTTTAAATCAGGAAAAAAAAATAATTCCAGAAACATAAAACTACCTGTCCAGTGCCCTGCAGCTTGCTGGAAGCACTGGTATTGGTACCCGAACCACAGCTTGCTCCTTCAGTTCAAAATGCTGCCCCCAAGTGGAATTGAGTTTCTGACCCATCAATACAGTGGTCTCTTGAGCGTGCAGTAGACTCAGTAACTGCAGCTATTACATTTGACCTAACTGATGAACAGAGATTGTCCTTGCTTCCTGTGGTAAAGCCTGAGGCCTAAGTCATAATTTGTAAATCATTATGTAGACTGCAAAATTAGCTCTCTAACGACCCCTCTCCTGTCTCATCACTGGCATCACACAGATTTCTACTGCCTGGTGTGGCTTTCCTTGAATCCTTTCTCTCCGTTTTGGTTTTGACTTTGCTTTACTCCACATTTCTTCAAGTGTATAGTCTATGCTTTTCTACATTTCACAGTACCTAGGAGAATGTTTGGTATAGTAGTGTCTTTGTAAATATTTTGTTCATTTGATAACTATTGCATAGATAATTGTTCTTTAATTACTACAAATACTCCTATCTCATTGCCCAAACAAGAATGGAAGCTTCTGGAATCTTATGCTTTTGAAGATCTGATTCACATCGTATCTCTAATTTTGGCTGAGGCCACAGTGATCCTATTTTGTACAGCAGAGAACTCCATGAGACACTAAAAAGCAGCTCCAGGTGTATGAACAATCCCTAGTGGATACTGGGTGTCTGATGATTGCTATCAAAGCTTTGTGACAGGAGCTTTTCCTTATGGGTTGGGTGTTGTCATACCTACCATGTTATAAGGTTGAACAGGCCTTGCAGCAAATATCATATGATAAAAATATATCTAAAGGACACAAGTCCGTGATACAAACACTATGTCCAGATCCTCTGCTGCACTTCGCATCTCTCCATTATCTCAAACTTCTGACCTTTTGACAGTTTTCCCTAAACTAGCCAATGGAGGAGAAAAAAACAAAAAAAATAAACAGGCTTGAACCAGTCATGGGTAGGTCATATGTTGGTGCAAATTGTACCAAAGTCATACATGGGGGATTCTAAAGGACAGTGGTGAGGGAAATATTTCCAGTGGGCAGAACTTCAAACAGTGTGAGTTACCGACTGAGTGGAGAATATACAGGAACTCCTGGGAAGTGGCATATGGTTTATTAGCCCGTCAATCAGGGCCTAGAAGATGTAAAATTGGAAAAATCAGAGCCAAGGAGACCCTGAAAAGAGGCATGTGAATAAATGTATGGGACTGAGCATATTGTATGTCAATATTTTTATCTCACTCCATTGCCCACCATAAAGCATCCACTGTGGAGGAAACTTTAACCATCAGGTGAATATAATGGCTTGTCTACCAGCAGTTGGTTAGCACTGTTTTGAGCCACTGTAACATTTGCACTTTAGGCTCTTGAATGGACTAGCAACGGTTTCAAAAATGTAGACTAAATGGACCCACATTTGGGCTCCATCTCAGCACGCTAATCTGGCTGCCGTTGCTGCTGAATGCTGTGCTACCAGCAACAGAGATGCGCTGAGACCTCATCATGGGGAAGACCGCCAACCACCTGGCAAGCTGACTATATCAGACTCCTCCCATCTTGAAGGGGATAAAAATTTGTTCCTACCATGTTTTCTCTACTTAGGGTATGGGTTTGCTTTTTGTTGGCAATACCTATGCTGGCATTACTGTCAAGAGCTTTTGAAACAGCTGGTTTACAGACAGTGGACTCTGCATGAAATTTCCTTTGCAAAGGGTCCCCTTTTACAGTGAAAGTGGTGAATGGGATCACCTTGCAGGGTCATTATGAGGATTAGAGATAATTAAATATGTCATCTAACCTTTCATGACACCTCATTAACGTTTTGAGTTCTGGCAATATGTATCATGACAGAAATTATTTATTAGGCTCTGCTTTGGGGAATATTTTAAAAGAATAAAAGGGATAAAAAGGAAGTTAGTATATATAACTAGCTTGAGGTCACGTAGCCAGTAATTGTAAGAGTTGGACATAAATACAATATCTGATTTCAGAGCCTCATCTCTGTATACAGAGTCACATTACTCCTTCACAATATTAAATCACTGAGCAGATGACTCATCACAGCCAACTGTTTAACAATTGCCCAAATGTGAACACGCATTTACTTGGAAAGCCTTTTCACATTGCAGGATATTAATGGTTAATCATCTTAGCTAAAATAATAGAACTGATGGCCTATTGCGAGTGGGACTAATAAAAAAACATAAGAAAAAAATTAGAATTCACTATAATCACTCCATTGCTTGAGAGTTTCAATATCAATGCTATAGGTTAAATCATATCTACCCAAAAGTTTCAGTTAGATAAATTAGGGGGCTGTGGTTATTTGAATATAAGAATGGTACATTCAAGTTAATCCAGAGGAAGGATGTTGAAGCTAATACCCAGGACCAGACTCACCGTCAACTCAGTCATCTAGAATTCGATCACATATCCAGAAGTTAGGGTTGACCTCTGAGTGCACAGACATGTAACTACACACATGTATAAGTCTTTGTAAAATAGGGACAATATCTCTCAAGTAGGAAATTAAATGTGAAATTAGTCAATATATGAGAATCAGTGAGGAGGCAGTATGAACTCTAAGAAGACAATGAAAGTGTTGAAAAGATAAAGACTGCTAAGGCCATTTAGGGACTTAGGGATCATGTTTACAAAAAATACCCTGTTCTAAAGCATAATCTAATGTTTATACATATAATTATGATACATATAAGATACAGCTCCCCTAGCCCCCACTTACAGATGTGTGCAATGTAAGAATATTTTATTTTAGTGTTATTTATCAATTTACATATTTAAAGTAGTAAGAATTAGAGGATAAACTTCAGTTATCTAGAAATATAATTTTGGAATGCTCTCTTAACATCTTGGGAACATAAAGGAACTGTTCTATTTCCTGGGCCAAGTGTTCACAGCATTTTTAAAAGTTTAAAGAAACCACAGAAAAGGTCCTCAACAAATGCACTGCCCAGTTCTATTTGCCATCGTGTGGTTCAAGAATTCCTTCCTTCCTTCCTTCCTTCCTTCCTTCCTTCCTTCCTTCCTTCCTTCCTTCTTCAAGTCCCTTTTCTTTCTTCCCTCCCTCCCTCCCTCCCTCCCTCCCTCCCTCCCTCCCTCCCTCCCCCTCTCTCTCTCTCTCTCTCTCTCTCTCTCTCTCTCTCTTTCTTTCCTACTATTGAAGAGGCTAAGGCCATTAGACAGTGGCCAAGTCAAATGGTATATGAAGAAGTATAATAAATTCATGTGTGGGCAAAAGTCAATATTAAATATAGGTCATATAGGGTTGAGCACTTTTTCTCAGAAACCTGCATTCAAAGCTAAATTATTAAAAATGAAAATAATAGTGCTACAATGCCTTAATACTTGAGTTGCCCCAATGGACTAGAATAGCTTTCCAGGCCCCTTCAGTTGTCTAAACTTTCTTTTGTATTTCATAATACTGATCAATAGAGGCCCCCTCCCTTAACTACATAAGCCTCACAAGGTGAAAAAAAGTCACTAAATTAATATTTATTTTACAACATAAAAAAGCCAGTGCTATCTACAAACAGCATAATTAATTGGGATTAATTTCATGTGCAAATTTTGTCATTGCAGGTGTTGATGGAGTAATACATCAAAGGGACTTCACCTCTGTAAAAATCAATGCTAACATAACCTTGATTACTGTTCCTGTGGATGTCACATATAACACTCATCAGTCATGGTTTGTAGCAAACATCTTAGAGAACAAATATAATTTGCTTTTTTATTGGCATTTTTCAAGATGAGAGATAATATGTATTCATGGGGCAAACAATTCTCTAAAATAATACAATCTCTGAGGGAAAGCAGTGGAGACAGTGTTGGTGCATGTGGGAATGGTTGAGAAGAAAATGAAAAGTGTGAAAAAAAAAATCTCCACATTGATTTGGAAACTACCGATTCTGTTTTGGGGATATAGACTTCCCAGGACACTTACAGAAAAGACAGAGATCTTCAATTTTATAAAAGAACAACACTTTGTAGTACCCAAAGGAAAAAATAACCTAACTTGATGGTAACAGACTTCATATAATCCTTATCTGTACGTCTTCTAAATATCTTAGGTCCTCCATTGTATCAACTGTGACCACAATGGAGCAAGCACAGGATAAACTTTCAGTCGGTTTTATCTTGAGTTGACCTTTAATGATTCACTAGGTAGTTAAAATTATAACTGCAATGCTTTTTCATATTTGTGTATTCGAAAATTTCTTCCATTTAGGTGGTTGTCATTTCACCTTTTGTGTCATTATCAGCATTAAGAGAATGATCAATGCTAGAACAATCACATTACCCTATCAATCAGCATGTATTAAAAACATATTGGTACATATTAGACTAAAATTAATAATTATATTAAAATTATCACTCATGGAGGAAAGTTGGTACAGTGAGATGACATATGTAAGGTGGTATATAACAGATTTCATTAAAAACAAAAAAGATTTAATTTTAAAGAAAAGATTGTTGCAGCCTGAAACTGATAGATATGACTTCATAGATCTTAAATTGTACTTTATAAAAGAGAAAATTACCATGACCACAGCGGAGTTGAGGTCATGGGATAGAGGTGTTATGTGTAGGCATTTAAGGAAGAAAATAAAGCAAAAACAAACTTTTAAAGATGAGAATGAGGTTGTCGCAACCATTCTCTTGTCTCCTTCAGACTGTTTTCATTCCATATGTTTCCAGAGAATTTGAAATTTAGAAGTCCAAATTTCTAATTTTAGCAATTAGACTAGTGCTAAAATTGCATGTTAGAAAAAATAAATGCTTTAGAGAAAGCAATCACATTAAATGTGTGCAACAAAAGAAACCTTAAATGCCCTTTGGTTTTTACTTTTGTCACCATCAATGGTAGGAAGCCAAAACTCAGTGATATTTGCAGCTATCTCCTTATAAGTCACCTTCCTCCATCCCAAACTGCTTCTGTCTGATCCCATAAATATATGAAAATAAACTTCTGCTTCTATAACCTCAATCTTGGCTCCGGAGAAATTATGTTTGGACTTGGTCTTTAAAATGTAGCCTTCTGCTTTGAGTTTATGTTTGGTTAGTCCCTCTGGTTCTTGTTTTCTAGGCTATATTAGTATAGTTTTCATCCAGTGCAAATTTCATTAAATTCCAAGCCCATCTATACGGGAGATGTCTTGTAGCACCATTGTGAGGTGGGGGACACCCCCAGGGAGTTTCATAATAAACAAGTTTTCATTTTGATAAATATAAATTATTGCCCTTTAAGTTTGGGAGCATCTGATATATTTTGAAGGAAAAGGATAAAGAACATACTTACTTAGAAGAACTTGCTTTCCTGAAATCAAGTGAAATTATGTAGGTAAGTAACTAGAAAAGTATGATATCAATGCAAGGATATTCTTATATACCAATGGACCAGAAAGAAACCCACAGTTACAAGGACACTTGATTGATGACAAAGATGAATCTCTAGTGAGTAGAGGAAGGAATCAAGGTTACTGGAGTTAACGATGTTGGGACAAATGAGTTTCCATTTGGAAGACGATGAAATTTCATCTCTACCTTTCAATGTAACAAAAAGCAGTTTCAATTGGATTGTAGAAATGAATTCAAACAGCAAAAACATCAATCAATCAAGCTTACACAAGTTAACATAGGAAAAATTTTCTAAACAAGTTATAGAAAACACTGGAAATAAAAAAGGACTTTTTTTCATGAAAGGGACACCCTTAAGAGAATAAAAGGCAGGTTAATTAGTGGGAAAAGATGCTGCCACATATATAACCAGCAAAGGGATCATATCATATATGAGATGATTTATGATGGAGATATGTGATGAAGATGAATGAGAGAGAACCTTCTATAAGTCAATAAGAAAATGATGGTTAATCCTATATTATAAATGGGCAAGAGATTTACCAAGTCCTTCACAAGAACAAAACAATTCAAAAGACAAAAGGAAAAAAAAAAAAAAGAAACCCTTGAAAAGGTGTGAAACCTAATTACTGATCAGAAAAAAGAAAATTAATATCCACCAGAATGAGTAAAATAAAAAAATAAATAAATATTAACATATCAACTGTTGGCAAGCATAACAATAATTCTTATATGCTGTTTATGGGAATCTAAGTTTTGCAACCAGTTAGAAAACCTTTTTGGATTCATCTATTAAAGTTGAACATACATATACAACAAATAATAAACAGTAAATAGAACATATCACTCCTAGGTATATTCCCCCCAAAATGTGTGTATACACATATCAGTTGTCATGTACAAACTTTTCAAAATAGCTCCAAACTCAATTGTCAATGTTAGAAGAGAAATGCATACATTGTGGTAAAGTCATAAAATGGAATACTACAAAATGAAAGTGAACAAGCTACAGTGACACAAATCAACATAGATGGCTCTCATAATCCAGGCAAAACTGACCTAAAGAGTTTAGAGATAAGTGCTAAAGAGGTAGAACTCTAAAAGTAAATAAGGAAACAATTACCTCAAAGATCAAAATCATCTTTAGCTTTACTTTTAAGAGGAGGAGAGGGACAGAAAGATTTGTTATTAGGAAGTCATGTGGGACTTCTGGAGTGCTGGCAACTGTGCATTTTTTACTTAATGGGTGGTTGCTTCATAATAATTTATTAATCTGCACTGTTATGTATTATGCCCTTTCAGTATGTGTTGTATTTCACAATAAGAACAAAAAATTTTTGCTTGAAATGTTTTAATCGCATATTTTAGCATGGATAACTATGTACATCTGGGGACAAATGACTGTCAGAGAGAGATTTAAATACTTTATGAAAGATTTATATGTTCATCAACCTGGTGACACTTGCATTACTGACTAATAGATACACTTGCTATTGGACAAGTTTACTTAATTCGACACTCAACTTCTTGCTTCCATGCTCTAACATGTCAGAGACATCAATTATTTGTTTCTGCCAAAGTCTTGGTAACAAGCTTAGAAATGAATTTAACTGTTGTGCATACAGAAATCTGAGACTCAGAAATTAATATGTGGGTTTCTGCAGCAGTAACACCAACTTGCTATTCAACCCCCATTTGAAAATCTGTTGGCCCTCAGCAAAATACTAATGCAGTAGAGATTTACATCATTTGCGTCTCCTTTGTGTACTCTTGACTCTCTCTAGTTCTGCAGTTCTATTATATCTAAACACAAATCCTAGAATCCCTAATTCTGATTCAATGTCCCCAGAAATCCCAACCCTCTCGCTAATTTTGAAGTTCTTATCTAAGAAACCATTTTAGTTCCTAAATGATTTCCCCTAGTGACTGACAGCACTGATGCCCAGTGAACAATCTAGCACTTAATCACATGGTATAGATAGACCACTCAACCTCGGGCCATTTCCTGAAAACTTGTCCTGGCAGTCCCTTTCCCCAAACTGCAAGGGGGGAGTTTGGGGAAAGGTACTCCCCTTTGCATTTACATCCATTAGAGAATAAAGAGAGGATATAAATGAAGTATGTGTGTTTGGGTGGTACAGCTGCTCCATAGGTTTGAGTGGGGTGGTTGCCTACCAGTTATGGCTTAGACACCACTTCCCTGCTCCCTGCCATGCGTACTCTTAAGTTCTGAACAGAAGTGAGTTGACTATATAAAGCAAGGACAGATAGATCCTTTTTATGCAAGTTGGCTCTTGGTTATTTTTTCTCTATTGGGAATGTAACTTCCATGATGCTCTTGCCTAGATTTTGTCCTGCCAGAGTAAAGAAAAAGAAATTCTTGATATGCCACTGACTTTGTATATTGCAGACAGCATTACTATTCAGGGAATACTTGCACAAACAGACCAGGCACTTTAGTTAAATTGAATATTTACAAACACCTGGCTCCCTTGGCTCTCAAAACAAGCCCCAAATCATCATCAGGGATACAATAAAATAGGGGTTAAAGACATTTATTAGCATAATTATTGCATTTGCTTGTGAAAAATCTAAATGGGCATGAAGTTTTCAGTAATAAATCTATGATAACCCTATCAGTTGCTTTCTGAGCCTTGAAACTATGTTCTTTGCATAAAGGTGCACGGTTATGATGTATTTTGGTAGATTATTTATTGTATCATCAAGTCATTCCTCTCTCTTTCTTGTAATACTCTGTACTATAAACATGATTTTGTGTTATTCATGTTCTTAATGTTAACATTATTCACTATATTTGGGGGTAATATATATCTGGTTATATCTAATTTAAATATAGGTAGATCTATTTCTTCATCCTCCTCTGGATAGAGACAAGGCCTTAGATTTCTATATCCCCTACCTGATTCCTTTTTTCTTCCTTATAATTGATTCTTTAACATCAAATCTTCCCCAGTGGAGAGTTCTAAGCAAATTATAATTCCTTTCTCTCCTACAGGTTTGGAAACAGGTCGTACTCTAATCTTGGTCAATGAATCATGAGGGAAGGTCTACCTGAGGTTTCTGGAAAATTTTTCCTCACTACTTTTTTTTTTTTTTTTTCCCCTTTTCTGATAAGGAGGTACAGAATAGACCCGTGTATTCTTCTGAGGCTGCTCATTCCTGGATATCATCTATGGAACTGCTATAGTTAATTTATGGCTCTGAGGTTAGCTTGCAGTCAAACTCAGGTTGTACCTGAGGTCAAAGCAACACATCGGGCCCTTGTTAATATCAGTTAGCTACTTTATTTACTAACCTAGAGCCTACCTTACCTCTTGATTTCTATTAGTCTTTTTTCTAATTTTTTGTATAATAATTTACGACATTTCAGGTTTATTGCTTGAAGCCAAATGCATCCAAAATATATAAATACAAATAGTGTTGTTTCCTTTTTTCTTCCATTCTCTCTTTTAAACAGGGCAATCAATACCTGTTTAGATTTCCCAAGAGGTTTTCCTGAATTCTTTGGACCAAAAAGGAAAACATAAATGCAAAAAGCTGAGGTCTAATCTTTATATTAGATCTTCAGAGAAGTTCTGTGCATGGTAAACTGTTTCTGTCTTTGAGAATATTTTTATTCCCCTTGCATTCCCGAACACTAGTGTAACTGTTCATGCAATTCTAGATTGGCAATGGATTTTCCTCAGTTTCTTAAATATATTATTCTATTTTCTTGCATTTACCATTGCTGTCGAGAACACTTAAGGTCAGTACAATTGTCAGCCCTGAGTAGTTATTTTTCTTATTAAATATTCTTTGGTTTTACGTTTTTGATATTCTCTTTGTCTTTGATATTTTCTAATTTTACCATGACGTGTTTAAGTGTGCATTTATTTTTATTTACACTTCTTGAAACACTAGGATTCCCTATCAAGTTGAAGGCTTACAACTTTCTTCAATTCTGGAAATTTCCTGCCATTATCCTTTTATCACTTCATTTTCCTCATTCCATGATTATTATTCATTAGATTTAAGTTGGTCCTTTTAATTCTATTCTCTATATCTCTTCATTTGTTCCTCATATATTCATTCTTTTTATCTTTCTTAGATGCATTATGGATAATTTCTTCAATTCTATCTTCTAATGTACTATACTTTGCTACATGCATGAGTAATCTACTTTTTAAATACACCTATCGATTTTTAAGAAATAATTTTTTAAATTTTTATAAATGGCAATTTTTCAAATATGTATTAATTTGTTTTCATAATGTTCTATTTAATGTTCTTTGAGTGTTCATTTTGCCCTGTATTATTTTTTAATACTTTTGGATACCTTATTGTGGCTTGTAAAAGCTGATAGCTATGTCATTTTCAATGGAAATAGGATTTTATGGAGACACATAAGCTTGACCTCAGGAAGCATTTTAAGGTGCATATCTTTATTTCTTTCTCTAGTGACTCACAGGTTACATTAAACTTTTGCCAGATTTCTTATTAATTTCTAAATGTAAGCTTTTTGCTATACATGAGTGGTATGAATTCAGACCCCACCCTTTCACATGGAGCAGATTGGGTTTTCTAACTGTAAATGCATGAATCTTTTCCTTGTCACAGCCATGGGCATCCAGTTTTCAGCCTACCTCTAGTTAGAAGAGGTAGTCTTTCAAGAACATGATTTAATAACCATGAATCTATCTATACTTATTTCCTTGGTGATTTCATCCTGTCTAGTGGCTTTAAATATTATCTATACAATGATGATTTCCAAATTTACACTTTAACCCAGACACCTTTCCATCAATCCAGACTCATATATCCAACTGTCCACTTGACAGCTACTTTGCTTTTTAATAGCCATCTCAACTTTAGCATATCTTACAACTGAGTTCTGATTTTTCTGACAAAAATGGTGTTCCCAACAGTCTTCCTCATCTCAATTAATGACCTCATCCTTCCAGTACCAAAACAAAATTTTTGGTGTCATCTCCGACTCTTCTGTAACTATCTCACATATATATAATCTGTCAGCAAATCCTACTGACTTCATCTAAGAATACTATACAGGATATTAGCATTCTCATCACCTCTAATGTTACCAGTCTGGTTCAATTCAACGCTATGAATGATTACCATATCTTTGGAACTAACCTTCCCATTTTCACCCCTCCTCCCTTAAAAATATCCATCTGATCTAGCTGTTCATTAACACTCTAATCTAATTTTAAAATATCTTATCACTCTGATACAACCACAGTGGTCACCTTACTGTGCTTGAATTTTCCTGGCAGGCTCCTGACTGAGGGCTTTTGTAATTGTGGTTTCTTCTGCCCAAACATAAACATGGATGTATTTCAACTTTTGACTCACCTCCTTCTAGTCTTTACCCCAAAACTTTTTCTTTCATTCTTTTTTTTTTTTTTTAGTTAAAAATGCTTCTCAACTGACTGCATTTAGACTTGCAGAAATACCCGTATTTTTTATATTTCATCTATTTTTATGTCCTCTATCATAATCTAAAACATACTTCTTTATTTCTGTCTAGCCTTTTCTCCAAGATTAGAATTAAGCTTTACAAGAGCACAGAATTGTGCTCCTTTTTTTTTCTTCTTCTATATTACCAGTGCCTAGTACACAGTGGACCTTCATTATTTGTTCAGTAGATAGATACAAACAAAAGAAACAAACAAACAAAGCATATAGACCTTTGTGGTTCCACATTGATTCAGGGTACCAATTCCTATCCATCCCATGTTTGGTCCCAGGCTTTGTCTCAGGACCCTTAGAAACGCAAAGACCTTACTTCTTAAATGTATGTCAGACTTAACTTTCCAATTCTTATGTCTCTCAGACCCCAGTGCCCCCTTGGGATTCCTTTGTCACAGTTTATTCAGAATTTCTTTGTTTTTCAAGTTAGAGAAGGGAAGTTATGTGTCTCAGCTCAGTCTTCCATAGTGTCTCCTTTGTAGGTGAGAATACCTATATTCAGAGATTGGAAATTACATGTAGGTTTAGCATTACATGGATGATTGCCTAAATAACATTCACTTGTGACAGAGATGGTCTTTTCAGCTATCATGTCATGAGGTATAAACAATAGGCAAAACTAAGCAAAAGTGATTTCCCAAAAAATTTGTATCTAGCTTCTTCAAATTGTCAATCAATTCTGAGAACTTTTTGTTGCGTTGAACTCCATTTTCTACTCTCTGACACACCAGGGAGAGTTTCTTTGTATTTTTTCTACTAGCAAAATTCAATGAAACATGATAATCAATTAAAAACATAAAAAAGGTATTAAACAACTAAATTTTACACTCAAAACACCCTAAATTTAGAGACTAAGCCAACCATCATCACAGCAAGAATTCTCTCAACTTAATTGTACAGTGAATACATGTTACAGAAGAAAAGATCTATTTAATTATATTAAAGGATCAATTTATTATAAACTTCAAGAATAAAACAAGCTGGCTAGATTTTAACTATCTAATTATATATTGTAGGCAAAAGGAGAATGTAAATATCCTGAAGCAGAAACTTCAGTGTGTATCTAGAGTTTTTCCAAAGGTCTAGAATTCCATATTTACACAACAAACAAAAAGCCAAGGGAGAATGAGATATTAATTTATTGTTTTTTATTAATTGTCCATCCATAGTGAGCCTATCCTCATCTCTTCTACTCTGTTTGGATTGACCCCCAACAGAAGTGACTTCCCTCATGTTCACAGCTTAGTCGCATTTTCCTCCTATGCTCTATCACAAGACCTACCTGACCATACAAATCCTTTAAGAACCTTCACCATAAAATCCAGTCCATGACACTTCCAAGCTTGATACCTAAATACAATTGCTTTATATTCTGATTAGTACTTGTTTTTTTTTTTTTTTTTTTGTAGTTTAATTTAATGGTGTCAAAAAGATATAGTCCTTGTCTTCTCCGATTATATTTTAAGCTTCTTTAGGACAGGGACTTTTTTTTTTTCTTTCTGTAAACAAGTATTTTAGTATTTGTCTACTATGAGCAAGAAGCATCATTCTCTTTAAACAAACAAACAAACAAAAAACCCTTTTATTTCCAGAGAGCATGAAGCCCAGAAAATACTTTCTTAAACCAGCTTGAAATCAATTACTTCATCCTCTTGGTATTTGAACTAGTGCTAATTTTCAAAAGCTGGGGTAAAGTTGTTGAAGACTCAGGAGTGGGATTTCACAAAATGAATGTTTGCATCACGTGTATAACCAAAACAGATGATATGAATCAGCAGGGGATAAATGAGATTCCAAAATCAGCAGATAACTTCATTTTAGCATTCATTCTGTTTTTGCATTAGCAACATGAACAACATCCAATTTATTTTCTCAACACTGCACAACAGCATCAAATACACATTTCGGCATTCACTGGGTTTGTATCTGTGTTCACATCTGAACCTGGAACTATTCCATACCTTATTGCATTTCTTCTGAATACATTCAGCTTAGGGATTTCATGGTGAGCAAAGAGCTCTCAGAACATAAGCTGCAATATGTCGCTTTTAGCAATTCAACATATTCATTCCTTGGAACTTCCATCTTTTTGCATTTATTTTCCCACCAACATGTGCATATACATCAACACATTTGCATAAAGTATTCAAGAAACAAACATATAGGTTTGCTTTTTTTCTCCCAAGAACTTTGTAAAGTTGCCAATGGGCCATCTTTCCTGGTTGGTCAAATTCCCTTTTTAGTGTTATAAGGTGTGAGATGTTTTAGAACTTTGGGCACTCTGCTGGAAATGTGTCTTCTTCAGTCACATCCCTGCTGGCAGGCTAAGGGGCAAATCAAATTGACCTGCCAAGGAACAGGAACTGTTTGTGATTGAATTATTTCATTTTAAATCAGAATTTTGTTGTCGCTGCGGTTGTTGGTTTGTTTTTTAAGAGTTACTGGGCACTACAAGCTTATTTTCCTCATCATATAACTACGACAATAAAGAGGTAACTCCTTCATGGCACAGGGTTCAAAAAATTCAACACACAGTTTTTTGAGTTTAGTTCTCTGACTGATGTGAACAATGCCGCATTTAAGTTAGTGAAGTACAGACACAGAAACAAAAAGCTGACAGTGTCTAGTTTTTCCTCTTGCTAACCCACTCAAATACCTCACCCCCAGATAGTCTTTCTGCTACAAGCTCACCTAAGCAGTAAACTCTTTTTTTTTTTTTTTTTTTTTTTTTTTCTTTTGCAGTCCTTAATTCAGAGCTCTGCTCTGTTTTTCTGGTCCAAGGCCAAAGCCTTTATGCCAGCCCTTTGTCAATTCTCAGTTTAGTCCCACCGATTTTCAGATTCTTATCTCTTATCTGTGTGTCCTGTTCAAGGTCACTGACAGCTTTGCAGAGTGGCTATAGATTTTTATTTACTCTTTAGAGATTCTTCCTAAGTAAAGTTGCTGGAAAGGAACAATGAGGATTTGCGACAAAACTCAAAGGTCTGATTTCCCTGAAAACTCAGGAAATTTGACAAATTTTCACCATTCATTCATTTTTTCATTCAAAAATCTCTGCTGAAAAACATCATCATTGATTTTTATGAGCATAAAGAATATAAGTCTGTGTTTTTAGGTCTTACTGCAAGGAAGAGATTATGATTTAATTGAGGTGAGTATACATACGAACACATCATAATTCAGTGCAATCAACCCTTTAAAAGAGGTACCTCTTGGAAAATGGAAAATAAAGCAACTTTCTGTGCCTGGGTTAGATGGGTAGATATCACCAGTGTTGTCTTATATGATCTATATATTAAAATATGAGTTTGACTTCACTAAATGTTACAGGGGATAAAGTTATTATCATTAAAGAAACAGCAAGGAGGTAGGAAAGTACCTAACATTTTAGTGTAGTATAATGAGGGTAAAAACATGACTTTAATCTGTGAAAATGAGAATTATTGAAGCAAATCTTATGTTTTCACAACACACTAATTGACCAGGATGGAACAAGATCAGACTGCCTGGCAGAGCATTTGATAAACACACCTATATACTGGGGATGCCAAAAAAATGTATACACATAACTTGCATTCGTCTTTTGTTATCAGTATATATTGAGTATTACAATTTTAATACAGTTTCCTTTCTTAAAACGTGTTTTGGCACCCTCTGTATGTTAACCACACCATTTGAACTGAGGTAGAAGTTGTAAGCATTGCAACACTGCCAATGTTTCTCTTCCTTTTATGTATCTTTATTGTGGTTAAAGAACTCATGATACTGTACGAATCTTTTGGTGAATGGAAGGTCTTATAGAGTGAATGACAGGTCATATCTCAAGCCCCTGAATAAAATATGTAAAATTTAGTCTGGGGAAATATGGCATTATTGATATTTTTTCTCATATAAATGACTTATCATATGTGAAATTTAACATCTCAAATAAACATGACATGACTTTTATTTTGTGGCCACATAATTTTCTAATCAAATGGTCATTAAAGTGGGTTGTGCAATAAAATCTATTTTGGTACTGGAAGGAAATATAGCATTTACTTTTATTTCTCTTTTTTATGTTTGCTTTTGGAAAGAACATCTTCAACCTGATAAATGGCATTGTGAAAAACAGTGAATATTTCGTCCCTAAGACCAGGAATAAGGCAAAGATGTCCAATGTTAACACTTGCACTCAACATTGTATTAGAAATTCTAAACAGTAGAATAAGAAAAGAAAGACAAGTAATAGTCATCCAAATTGGAAAGTAAGTACAACTATCTTTAATCTCAAACAACGTAATCATCTAGGTGAACAAACGTCTAGTTATTGTGTGGCTCTCAAGCTAAGAACATTTGTTATTAAAGATGAGAAGAAGAGAAAGAAGGAAGGAAAGAAGAAACAAAGATGTTATGTGGCCTACAAAACCTAAGGTAGTTATTATCTCCCCCCTTGGCAGGAAAAGGTTGCCAACATATTATACAAAAAAAAAAAAAAAAAGTTACTAAAACTTATGAGGTTAACAAAGCTGTAACCATGTCACTCCTGGGTATTTTCCCAAGATAAACATTTATGGACATATTTCCATAAAATTACTTTGTATTCTAATTTACACACCAGCTTTATTGATAACAGTCCCAAATTGGAATCTACCCAAATGTCCATCAACAGGTGAATGGACAGATAAATTGCAGCATATCAATACCATGGAATATTACTCAGTAATAAAAAGGAATAAACTAGTGACAAACACACTGATACGGACAGATCTGAAAATAAGTATGCTAATTGAAATATTTCAGTCAAAAAAGAGTATATATTGTATGATTCCATGTATATAAAATTTTGGAATATGAAAACTAAGCTACAGCAGCAGAAACAAGTCAGTGGTTGCCTGGTGACAAGGAAAATCCTGAGGTGAGAGGGCTGATTACAAAGGAGCATCAGGAAACATTGGGGAGTGATGGTTATGCTCATTATCTTAATTGTGGTGATGGTTTCCCAGGTGTCTGCCACGCCAAAACTTATTAAATTGTATACTTTATATGTGGCTGTTTATGATATATTAACTATATTGTAATAAAGCTATAAGCAAAATGTGTAGGGTGGAGTGAAAGCAGTGCTCAGAGGGAAATTTATAGCCTTATATCCATGTCAGAAAAAAATCATATTTAAAATTAGTCTTCTTAGCTTCTAAGCTTTCCAATTTCAAGAAATTAGGAAAAAATAAATCCAAACAGAAGTAAACAAATAAAATAATAAAATAGAAAACAACCAAGCAGTAAATTAGCAAGGCCAAGCTGGTTCTTTGATTAATAATTAATAAAATCAATAAATCTCTAGCTATTATGATTATAAAAATGGAAAAAGATATAAAAAGGATGCTGTTCCAGTAACAGACATGAAAAAAAGGAACATTGATACAGGTTCAATAGTTATTAAAAATAGAACAAAGGGATATATATATATATATATATATATACACACACACACACACACACACACAAATTTTATGTCAATGAATTTAACAACTACGTGGAATAAGAAATTTCTTGGAATACATAAATTTCCAAATTCAATCGAAAAACTGGTAGAAAATATGAACAATCTTATGTCTATTAAAGAAATAAGATTCATAATTTAAAATTCTTCTCAAAGAAAACAGTAGCCCTGATGATCTCATTGGTGAATTCTACCAAACATTTAAGGAAGAGATAATACAAATTTTCACAAACTACTCAGAATTTGGAGGAATAAATTATCTTCCTCAATTCATTTTTTATCTTTATAATCCTATTATCAAAACCTGAAAAAGAATCCCAATTCCCCTCATTTCCTATTGAAATAAAAATTGCCTTCTTGCAAAGTCAGAAGATGACACGTTTTAAAGGCAATATATACAAGAAAGTTTTTTTCATGTATATGTGTATAATACAGAATTATGTATACAGAGGGTGCCAAAAAATGTATAAACATTTTAAGAAAGAAAAAAAACTGTATTAAAATTGTAATACTCAATATATATCGATAACAAAAGATGAATGCAAGTTATGTTTGACTTCTACAATTACAAGAGGTGATCAAAGTGGTTACCATCAGCATAATTTTAATACAGTTTTTTCCTTTCTTAAAATGTGTACACATTTATATATACATATATATATATATATATATATATATATATATATATATACATACATACATATATATATATGTATATATATATATATATATATATTCTGTATGTTTGAAATATTCACTCTATATGAGTTACACATAGTTACCTGTAATGGTTATCTTATTTAAAGCAAAAGCCACGAACATTTTTCAAAATCAAATTGATCATATTCCTTTGCTTTAATTATTTTTGATTCATAAGCCTCATGTAAAAATATTTAACTAAACCAAAATATGCAGAAATTCATCCTAGAGGTCTTTTCTACATTCCTTCAAGTTAAGAAATTTTTGTTCTTAGACATCTGAATAGACTTCTCTTTGAAATTAAAATGTTATTAAAATAATTATTACAGCTCAAAAATACAGGTGTACTAGAGAATTTATAAGTGACCATTTGAAGGAAGACCTACTTTATTTATTGCCATTTGACAACCATTAAGTACATTTTCTCTTGTTCTTGGCAAGCAGCAGTCCAGTGAAGAACAAGCCTGAAATGAATATGGCATTTACACATGCTTATCTGGACAGCCCTAATTATTCAAATACACCTGCTAGATGTGGAGATTTTCAGAATCATAAAAAAATAAAAGTGGAAAATTCCATTTAGTGTGAATCCTTCTGAGAATCTATAGTCCTGATATAAAACTGCAGTGAATGGAACATTATCCTTCAAAATATCCTTCAGGGAGATAATCTGGGGCTGGTGTTTTCTTTGAGGGAGATTTTGGGATGCAGTAAATACATACACATCTAGAACACTTTTCTAAAACTCACCATAGTTTCAGTCATAGATGTAGAGAACTAGCCACGATATCCCACCTTAGAATCATTTCCTGTTGGGAATCTGTATGTGACACAATATACATGACATTGGATGTATTGTTATCTTTTGAATTACTCTCATTTCTTTGTTGTCGCTTTTTTTCAAAAATAAATTCTTCATAACTTGAAATCGCTTTACATATCTCCTATGTGAGGATTCACTCCTTAATGTTCAAAAAGAAAATGAGGGAAGTTGCCATGTAAACAATAAGACTTAACAGAAAATTTGCCAATGGGTTTCTGACAAAGGCTTATCTCCTAATTTTAAAAAGAAATGTATGAAGAGAAACATAGCTTTACTATGATGCTGGGTCTGGCTATGTGAGAATGCATTGTTCAGATTTGCCTACTACCTTAGGATCATGAGTGTGGGCATCAGAGCTAGCCTGCCAAGGTTAAGATGATGGAGCTGAGAGGTGGAAGGCAACATTGGACAATCTGTAATGATATTGTTCAGCTGGAGTGATAGTGTTGAATTTGTATCAGTAAGTTATCAATCCTGATAACCCCTAGTTCCAGACTTCTTAATAGGTACCACGTTGAAGTTTTCTCATTTTAAGTTGGTCTTACATTTTAAGGCTAAATTTAACTAAAAATATCTCTCTTGCATCTCAGCATAACTTGGCTGCCCCGGCAGTGGTTGTGCTCAGGTAATTCAACCTGACGATAACGGTTAGAAGGCTTGAGTCACCACCTCCCATAGCAGATATCTACAAACATTTTCTGCAAAAGGAAGAGGTAGTAACTATCATGGGCCACCTGGTCTCTGTCACAACTATCAAACACTGTCCTTATAGTGTGAAAGCCACTATAGAACATACATAAACACTTGAGGGTGACTATATTCAAATAAAACATTATTTACAAGTCTGATAGCAGGCGGGGCCCTAGTTTGCTAATATCTGCTCTATAACGTGTGCTTTGGGATAGTTGTAGGGACGTATCATGTTTTACCTACAAGGAACATTAGTGTGGATTTCTCAGGGAATGTATCAGCACTGTTCAGCATTGAGTCACAGTGTAAGCCAGCCATGACACACTCTCTAGGGTTGGAAAGGGTGATTGTACCTGGGCACATAGGAAGATCGAATCTGCACCAGGCAGAAATAGGGCAGGTGGTCGTGGGGCAGGATACTGCCTGCCACAGAGGGTAAAACAAACACGATTTTCTTCATAGGACACACATGAAGGACGTCTAGGGTATAGTTAAATGCTTGAAAGGAACAAAAATGCATAGAAAACAGGAAATATTGAAGCCAAATGACAGTGTTGCAAAAATCCTGCTACAAGTCTTGAGACTCATATTTCTACCATATTTCTTAGAAGATTCTCAAATCACAAGTACCTTTACTATTCCATTCAAAAAGCTCTACAAATATTTTAATAGTGCAGACTTTGTATTGTCATTTGTAATATATCATTTGCCTTACTTTATGAGTGTTTTTACTTCTTGCCGCCATCTAACAAAGAAATAACTTTTAAGAAAAATTGGCAGACTACATGTGTGATATGTCAAATCCTCTGTAAAGGTCCTGATGCACCTGATTGCCCATTCTCAAACTTTTTGCTTCAATCATTGAAGAAGACCAGAAGAACAATATTAATTTAAAAGGCTTATCCATACTTCCAGCATATATTCTAGTCAATAGAATTAAAAAAAAAAAAAAAAAGGACCTTATTAAATGTACAGAGTGTGTTTCCTATTCAATTATGGAACTGTTTTTACAATACACTTTTATAAAATTTTCCATGTCCAATCAAAAATGATAATAGGCATTCAAATTCATAGAACAAAGTAGCATCAACAAGCTGATTTGAGGTCCTACAATAGAACCCCTCTAACGTTACATGGGGTTAAATTAGGAGGTTTCTTGTTTAAAGGAGGCTGTGAGGAGCTGATAGACAAAGAAACACATGAATTAAAAACACAAGCTCTCTAAAAATTTGAGCATATGTAAGCAAGAGTCAATTAGGAGCTTGTTTAGAGGAGGGTCTGCCATTTTTTAAAGTATATGAGTGAGATGGTGGCTGAAGCATGCTGCCAGTGCTTGTTTTTTCCAAAGCAAAGCAACTTTTCTGTTGAGGGAGAAAAAATTGTTCACTCAGCAGTTTCTTTGATTTCATCTTTGTAGCACTCTTGGAACCACCTTCCAGAATGGATAAATTAAAATGGTCTCTGCCTAATCTCTTCAGAGAGGTTAGATTGTTCATAGACTATAGTATTTTAGTTGACAAGGCTTAAAACATTATACTTTTGCAACTTAATAGTTGTATGGATATAATCATTTCTAATGTATCACGTTGGCGATGCATGGGCAAATCTCCCAGGTCCCATTTTTGCAGTAAGAGAGGGAAGACAAGGCATTATTGTTGGTCTTACGGGAACATGAAGAGCTGCTTATAAATGAGAAAAAAAATGCTCTATTTTATAGTGGGAAACTCTTCCTCCTACCCCTGCTTGGGAATAGAAAAAGACAGAAAACTTAATATGCCTGGCATTTAGAAAATGCAGTGGATTGACACAAAAATGAAATTTGTCATCCTATTATACAGCAGGACAAGTGGTGTCTGTCCAGAAAGTTTGGTACCTGTGGTCTCAAAGAGACTTAGAGGGAGAACAAACCACTGGACAAACATAACAAGCTGTCTTTGAGTGGAAAGTATGGTGTCTCAAAGGCAAGGTTCTGTTGCCACAAAACCTCCACATGAACTTGAAATCTAGGAGCTTTGGTACTTGCATTTCCTTTCTGCAAAATGCAAACCATCATGCAAGAACAACTGAAGGGTTTTGCTTCCCAAAGTTCCCAAGTTTTACATGTCATATTTAGAATTTTTTCAAGGCCCTTCAATGTTTTTGGTCAAAGCTCCTTTTTCATTTTCTTATTTAAACTTTTATATGTTGAGATAATTATAGAATTATTTTCAGTTATAAGAAATAATACAGAGAAATCTTGTATACCTTTTACCCAGTTTCCCCATGATGACATCCTGCATTGTCAGAGAATAATATCAAAACTAGAAATATGACATTGATACATTCCTTCAACCTTGTTTAGGTTTTACCAGCTTTATATGCAATTCTGTGTGTGTGTGTGTGTGTGTGTGTGTGTGTGTGTGTTTAGTTCTATCTGATGTTATCACATGTGTAGGTATATGTAATATTACCACAATCAAAATACAGAGTATTTCCATCATCACAAGGACCACTCCTGTTATCCTTTTATAGCTACACTCATCTACCACCTTCCTCTCTTTCTTCACCCCTGACAACTATTAAATGCTCCCCATCTCTATAACTTGTCATTTCAAGAATGTCAAAGAAATGGAACCATATGATATATAATCTTTTGGAACAAGTTGATGTTTTTGGTTTGTTTGTTTGTTTTTTTATTCAGCATTATTACCTTAAAATTTATCCGAGTTATTTGTATCAATAATATATTCTTTTATATTTCTGTGTAGTATTACATGGCATGGATATAACAATGTGTTCAATAATTCACCCAGTGAAGGACATTTGGGCAATTAAGAATAAGTCTACTATAAATATTTCTATATGTTTTTTTTCCAACATATTTTTGTATTTCTCTGGAATAAATGGCTGAGTGGGATTGTTGAGTCATATGATAATTGCATGCTTAGTTTTCTAAGAAAATGCCAAGCTGTTCTTCAGAGTGGCCAGACCATTTTACATAGCCACCATCAACATATGAATTATGAGAAACTTGAATTACCCGGTTTATTCAAAACCTCATCAGCATTTGATGCTGTCAGTAATTTTTTTAAAGCCATTCTGATAGAGATATAGTAATTTCCCATTATGGTTTTAATTTTATTCCCCTAACAGTTAATGATGTTGAATGTCTATTTATGTTATTTTGTCAACTGTATATCTTTTTTTAGAGTAATGTCATATTTTTTTGCCCATTTATAATTAGACATTTTTTTTACTATGAATTTTGAGTGTTCTTTATATAGTCTAGATACTACTCCTTTGTTGGATATATGATTTGCAAATATTTTGCCCTATACTATAGCTTGTTTTCTCATCCTCTTGACAAGATCTTTCACAGAGCAAATGGTTTTTAATTTTGATAAGGTCCAACTTATCAATCTTTCCTTTAATAGATCATGCTATTTATTCCAGAGAAATAAAAATACATGTTAAGTCTAATAACTTTTTACTTAGTCCTTGATGCTGAAAATCTGTTTTGTTCAAAAAGTTTTAGTGTTATGTTTACATTAAGTCAGCGATAGACTTTGAGGGTTTTTTTTTTTTTTTACTATTATATATGATACTGTTATATATGTATATATGTACATACGTACATGTATGTGTGTATTTAGTTTTTGCCTTTTGATCTTTAATTCCTCTTACTGTTTATTGTAGAGGCTATCTCTTCTCCTTCACTTTTGCATCTTTGTCAAAAATCATTTGAGCATATTTGTGGGAGTCATTTTCTGGGCACTCTGTTCTATTCCATTGATCTAGGTGTCTGTACCTCCATCAATACCACGATGTCTTTATTATCATAACTTTACAGTAGCCTTAATATCAAGAAGAGTGATCCCTCCAATTTTATTAAGAATCCCCCCACACACACACACTCAGGGCCTGTGTCTTTCCACATAATTTTAAAATCAGTTTGTCATGTCTACAAAAAAACAAAAACAAAAACAAAACAAAAAACTCTTGCTGGAATTTTTATAGAATGTGCATTAAACCCATAGGTCACTTTGGGGAAAACTGAAATATTTTCCATGTTGAGTCTTCCGATCCATAATTTCAGTATGTCCCTTCTTTTATTTAGTTTCTTTTTTCTCCTTACACCAGCATTTTATAATTTTTGGAATATGTATATATATATATATATTTTTTTAAGTTTATAACTAATTCCATTTTCTTCAGAAAGATCACCTTTTGAATTTCATGTATAATTCCCATTTTTCCTACACGTACGTTTTCTGAAAGGAAAGTGATTTCTGGATTTTCTCCCCAAGATAGATTCTATCTTTTGTGCATTTCCTCACGCTGTTACTTCAACATAGAAAGCTTCCTCTCCCTCTCTCGTCATGACCTCCAAGCTATTTATGAAAGTATTCTAAGAGAGTTGGCCCTTGACAGAAAAATCAAGGGACTTTGTAGTTTCTTTATTACAATTGAAATCCTGGTTCTACAACTTTGTGAGTTCTAGGCAAGTCAGTTCACTTTTCTCAAGTTTAATTTTATCACGTGGAAAAAGACAACATTATTTAACACGTAGTTTGTGATGGGTGAGTGTGTGTATGTCTAAATTGAAAACCATACTCACTGACTAATTGGAGAAATACACACATATAGTAGGTGTTCAATAAAATATTTTTATTTCCATCTCTCTAAATCTTAATTTTCAATGACACTTGTTTAATGAATTTTGCTATTATTATATTCTATTGAGCATTTTTGTGTGTATTATTTATATTTCCCTTAAGTCTTTCATTTTGATGTAGTAATATGTGCTATGTGTGTTGATTCCATGGCTAATTCATAAGTTATATAAAAAGCAGAGACTGTGCCTTTTTTATGTCTATTAGGGAATTTAGAGATGCATTTGGAATAAGTGTGTTACAGTAAAATAGCTTGGCTTTCATGTTAGAAACTATTGAATTCTCATTGCTATGTGGCATTGGGAAATGTTGCATTCTCTGACCTTTAGTTTTCTCTTCCATAAAAAGGGAATAATAATACTTCAGAGTATTCCTGAGAAGATTGAATGAAGCACATGTGTAATGCACATATATCTAACTGTAATAAAATTAATAATTAAATTATCTTGAGGAACCTGTAAGTCAGCTATGGGCACTTTCTATTTCACACATAAACAAATAAAACTGAGATGTAGATATGGTCACTGCTTTACAAATTATAATTATTTGATAACAAAATATTGCTCAAGAATTCTGGAGCTGGAAGAAAATGTAGGGATAAACATTGAAATTTACCTTGTTACACACACACATACACACACACCAAAATCCCAAAATTTCTAGATAGCATAAGTAGCTTCTCCAAGGTCACTTAGCGGAATGGGGGTAAAGCCAGAGAAAACTCGGATATCCTGATTCCTAGCCATAAGTTGTTTCTACAAAATGATTTTTCCTCATTTGTGCCCTGCTCTTTCTGGCCTTCTGGCTCAGGTTGCTTCCTTACCCATTCGTATTTGCTGCCTCCAAACATATCACACTTTCCCTTCCAGCTTTGTGCCAATATGGCCATCCTCATCTGGGAAGTGGCTATCTGAAATTGCCGCCATCATCCTATCCCCTTGTAACCATGTGAGTAAACCAGAAAATGACTTTTGGGTACTATTAACCCAAGTTGGCTAAGATTCAGGGATGCTGAGGTGAAACCCCCTCCATCTTATTTACAAGCCCTGAAGCCAGTCTCTGGCCTTCTGCAAACCAAGATGTCTTTGGGAGCATAGAATGCAGTATCTGTACCTTTTTCAAACGACACCAATTGAAAGCAGGAGGGCAGAAAAAGAAAATAAACAGGCTCCTAGTTATGAGGAGGTTATATACAAAAACATTCCGAGTATTCAACAACTTTGTAAATCAGCAAATGTATTATAAACCCTCAGGTCCAGTGAAACATGAGGGCCTCTTGAACATATGAGCAACATTTTCTTAATTTACCATTTACTTCTCTTTTCAATCTCTGGGGAAGGACCACTGTGAGCTGAAATAACAAGGGAACACTTTCCAGAGAGTAAGAATTGAAATATGTTAGAAAAATCCCATGGTGTAAAGTTTTTTGTTTGTTTGCTTGTTCTTCTGTTGTAATGGCAAATTTCAAAGCCAAATGGCCACAATCATAAAAGTGGCATGATTTGCAGTCTCCAAAAGTCCCTTTGGCAAAAATGTATGTATTCATACCCTGCCATGCGACCTAAAATTTTCACCAATCTCTCCTTTTAAATTTAAAATAATCAGAGGTCTTGCTAACCACACTTGGTAATCTGACATATTTTGTCAGATTAATTCTTACTGATCGGAAATTCCATAGACAATAGCTCTTGGAACAGGGCAGTTTTGATGGAGAGATGCAGAGAAGGGTGACATGCCCATGTTGCTAATTTTGGGAAGACTGCCTTAGCTGAAATTCTGTAGTGAATTGACAGAATCCTAATGAAGGGGAGCACGATGGAATTCCAGGGTACCTGACGGGAACAGGAAAAGATGAAGGTAGAATTAAGGTTAAAAGGACATTAAAGACATTTTTTTTCATAATTTGAAAATTTGCCTAGAATCTCTAAAAGAGGCTGTCCTCCAGGCCATGGTACAGCTGGAGCACAGCTGTTCACAGCATGCCTGGCATTCATTGGGCCAGTCAAAGACCAAGGCCATCTCGACCAAAGACTGCTAGAGGGCACTGAGAAATAACTTTATTTCCACAGAACAGGAATCGAAGGGCTTGGGACAGATGAGTAGGAAATACGGGCTGACTTCCTGGTCTCCTGGCCATTAGCTAGTTCCTAGGGGAATGAAATTTGTTTGCCCTTTTAACATTTACCTGTCTATTTAACTACAAATCGTAATGCTAGCCCTAAAATGATCCTTCATGCTTTAGAGAATCGGCCATGTGTCCAATTAATGTGTCCAATTGACCTTCTGCAATAGTGAATTGTCTCCATTGACTACATTTTCCATGTACAAATCTTTAGTAATAAATTTACTGATTCTAGAAGTCAATAGACTGAATGGCTTTTGTGTCCTTAACAGGTATGAATAAATTAAACCTCTAGGCAAATGAACCAGTGAAAGTTTGTATGCTTTCTTTTTGTAAAAGATTTTTTTTTTATGCTTCCTTTCTGCTTTCCTGAGTCAGCAGAGGATCTCACAGCTCATCAACATGCATGTGCATTCCCCATATAAGAAGAGGTTTGGTTTAGTCTTGCTTATTCATCACGAAGTCTACGTCTACATATGGCCAACAAATTGAGCGTTTTGTGCATTATCCAGATTTGCAGCTGCCTTATGGCTCAGCTGATTGACTCATCAATGCTAAAATGACTAAATTGGACACTAAGACACCTTCAAGTCACACACAAAAAGTTTATTAATTTATTCTTTTCAACAGGGCTTGTATAGGTGGGATGCATGGGTGTGGTCATTATATGGAACCCACATGGTAGTGGCCACTATGCAAAGAGTACATGGATAAATTATTATTTCTATCATCTAGATAATTAAGAGAAATGAAAAGGAAATTCCCTAATGTTTCCTCAGTGATCCAAAAGGGACACAATATAAGTGCACTCACTTATGATTCCAGACCTGTTACTAATGGGGATGTTTTATCTTACAGAATCATGCATAACCTCTACTTTATATTAATTGGGCTATTTAATGTTTCTCTAAAATGTTTTACATTGTATTGTGCAGTTTCCGAAAAATTTCTTCTTATCAGGAATGACTCACATTTCCTATCCACTCATATTTTTCTACTGCATTTCTTCATTTGGTGATTTAGCATACATGTGTATGTACTCGCAATACTAGATGCTGGGAATAAAATGGTAAATATGTATTTGACTCTTTCCTTCATTAAATTTTAGTCTTCTAGAAAAGCTAGCAATAAAGATAGATATAGGGGTAGAAATAGATACATAGACACTTTAAAAATCATTGGAATAGAATATAGGTAATCAAAATTAGATGTGTGAAAAAAAAGAAAGAAAAGAATAAAATTATCTCAGCTCTACCCTCAAAAAATATGATTTTAGTGCAGAGGGAATATCTATGTTTCAACTTCAAAATAATATTTATAAGTTAAGTAACAGATAAGGACAACCCAAATAGTATATGTGGTACAAACAGCAGCTCAGAGGCTTGGAACAGTATGACATTTGGAAAACTAATAGTGGGTTGGCTATTACTGAATCATAATTTTTTGAGGAAGAGTGGAGGAAATTAGAGAATGAGAATGGACAGAGATATGAGGCTAGAGAGTGATAGGGACCAAATCCCGAGGGCAGAGAGACACTGCTCAGTAATTTGTACTGAAGATCCCTAGAGGGTCTAAAGGTAGGCCTTAGATAATTTGTGACTAGATCTCATTCACCACACACATCTAGGGATGCCCTTCACATTGCATCTCTATATATAACACCTCCTAAGATGTGTGCTGCCTAGCCAGTAAGACCGTAAGTGGGACTGCCTCTGAATCTTACAAAATCTTTCTTGAACTTTTCTGGACAGAGGGAAGAGCTTTAACTTCTATCAGATATTCAAAAGGCCTCCAAATATAAGAAAGTTCAAGAAGCATTGTACTACTAGGGTTTAAGATGGAACTGTTGCCAGAGTAGTCCTTACGTTGTATCCCTCTTATAAAAGACGATGGTATCTTAGAATTTGGAAACTTGCATTTGATTCCTTTGCTCTACCTCATAATTGAGTTACATTAGAAGTAAAGGACAGAGCCCCAACATGCATATAATGTTTAGGGACGCCAATTAAGTTGCCATGTTAGGTTATGGCTTTATTAAAGGGTCATTATAAATTGAGTTATGCCAAAGTGATCAAAAAGTGCTTTCCATTTCTCTTTTCTATATAGATTTAAAATGGTAATTTTCACATTGGGGTACACATATATAATTGCATGTTTCTTTTAAATTAAGGCATGTCTTCATTCATCAGTGATGACAGAGCTCTATTAAGCTTTTAACAGCGTTTTTTTTTTTCCTTCCTTCCTTTCCTTCCTTCCTTCCTTCCTTCCTTCCTTCCTTCCTTCCTTCCTTCCTTCCTTCCTTCCTTTCTTGTCTCTCTCAGGTAGTTGATGGGAAGGCCTGATCACATTCTTCAATTCTATAGTTATGCTACACAAAAATCAGTCAAATGACGAAAATATAGAGAAACTTTGGTATGTGGATGAACTAAATGAATGGAATGACCTACAAGAGCTACATGAATTCTTTTTTTTAAGCATTTACTTGCGAATGTGATCTGGAACATACAGCAGTGGTGAACCATGGAGGTCCTGCCATAAGCAAGGCCCCAGGGGAGGCTTCAACTCTCAACCTAGGAATCACCCACATACACACTGCTGTATAAGTACTACACACTGAATAGAAATTGCACCACCAGAGAGCTCCTGGTTACATGCATTTTTAAAGGAAATATAATTCTTACCAATGTGATCATGAAGGAGAAGAAAAAGAGATTGTTCACTCAATTCTGGAAATCCACAGAGTAAATTAAAACCTCGTAATCAGAGGTAATATGAAATGTAAATATTATCAAATAGAATTAATAAGTAGAAGAATGACAGATTCTTAAGAGGAAATAGTAGGAATTTGGAGAACAACTGGTAGTTTATATCACAAAAGTCACTTCAATTTCATGGTTTATATTATGAAAGACATTCTCAGGTTTCTCAATAAAAAATGTTCCCTGGTGTCTTCATCATAGACAGAGCCCTGTACCGACTAGATGCTGAAACCATCACATTGCCTTCGTAATTAAGTCGAGCCCAAAGGATGTTTTATTCATGTTCTACTCCTACTGATCCTTTGAAATCAGGAGACTCCATGATGCTGTTGAGCTCTGGAAACAAGCGTATTGTAAGTTTAAAGAAAAGGATGTGGTATAGGTGACTCGTTTAAGGAATCACTTTTGGAAACAAAAGACAATCTTCTCTATAAATAAGTCATGTAAAATGCATTTCCTTTGAGCTCTTACACTGGAGAAAGGAGGAGGCGAAATCAAAGAACATGTCTGCCCCCTGAGCTGTGTTGACCATTCCCCTCCTTTCAACACTAATTTCTCCAATCTGATAAGTTCCCAGCTGCTGCCACAACACAATATCCTGAGAAGAATCCTCCATATGCTGTTGCAAAACTGATCACACTCAGCTGCTGGAGGAAGTTGAGAGCCGTGAAGGAGCAGCTGCCCGGCACTTGCTCTCCACTGTAGCTCAAAGCTGCCTATGTGCAGAGTCTGGTGCGGATGGGGAGCAACTCGAGGGGGAGAGGTGGAAGGAACCTGTGCATGTGGGTTAAGGAGAAGAAAAGGGTAGCTGCTAGGGGGATTCCCAGTGTTATCCAACTGTTACTGGGCCTCCTTCTTAGGGCACCTCCCAGCCACTAGACCTGAACAATAAGCTGCTTCTCTAGAAATATGGAGGTTGCTTTGTCTGAAAGAGTTAACTTTTAGAGTGAGCCTCTTCTCTACAGGAGAATGCATTTGAAACAAAAAGAAAGCAACTGTTATTTCTTCCGTAGGACCTTTCTCAAAGTCCACTGATGACCGCACTGGACCTTACCATGGTCCACACAACTCAGTCTACATACTTCTGACTGCAGGACTTTGACTGTGTTTTTCCCTCATGGGAGAATGTCATTCTCTACCCCTTAGTATCAGTTTTTATAATTGTCTATCTTTCAAGTCTCAGTTCAAAT
The DNA here is from genome assembly GCF_057876585.1 of Rhinolophus sinicus. Taxonomy (NCBI): domain Eukaryota; kingdom Metazoa; phylum Chordata; class Mammalia; order Chiroptera; family Rhinolophidae; genus Rhinolophus; species Rhinolophus sinicus. The sequence continues at coordinate 91,847,677 of NC_142504.1, forward strand.
GACAAATAATTCTTGAAGCCACCCATGATTATTTAAAACATGACTGATGTCTTATTCTACAGGATAGTTTCTGAGGAAACGCAGATGAAAAATCTTATACCTAAACCTACATTTGTGGCTCTTATCTTCAAGTAGGGGCAAACAACAATATAGTTTGAAAAATAAAACAACCCCATATGTGTTTGATCAATGGTCACATACAAGTAAAAATGAAGCATTTTGATATTTATAAAAGAGAGACCAATGGTGGATTACAGTGGTTCCTGGAAGAAATGATACATGAGATATTTCTGAAGAATAGGTAAGGGTTAGCTATATTTATTCTTTCATTACTTGAGGGGATGGGTGGAAAGTGTTCTTAGTACCCAATCCCAATGTGTACGTGTGTAGGGGGGCATTTCCACACCAACAAGCAATTATCTGACACCAGCTGGGTGTTCTATAATCCAACTCAATTCTGACACTATCCACCTGGAGAAAACAGCAGATTCCACAGGTTTAGGTCTCAGTCCCACATGACTGTTCTCCACTTCATATACCTATCACAAACCCAGGTTGTCATCTGTATTTTTGACCAACCAGCTAGAATTTGGAGGTTCCAATGACACTCTCCTTGGGGTCTATCAATTCTTTAGCGTAGCTCACAGAACTCAGAAGATCTATTTACTCACTAGACTACCAGTTTATTGTATATATATCAGGAACAGCCAGATGGAAGAGATGCATAGGGAAAGGTGTAAGGAAAGGGTGTGGAGCTTCACGTTCTCTGAGCGTACCGGTCTCCCTGAATCTCCATGTGTCTACCAATCTGGAATTTCTCTGAACCTTGCCCTTTTGAGTTTTTATGGAAGCTTCATTATGTGGGCATAAATGATTAAACCATTGGCTATTGGTGATTGAACTCAATCTCCAGCCCCTCTTCTCTCCAGGGAGGTTGGGAGTGGGACTGAAAGTTCCAAGCCTTTAATCACATGATTTGTTTTTCTAGCACCAGCCTCCATCCTTAGGTGCTTTCCAAAAGTCACCTCAGTAACATAAACCCAGTTGTAGTGGAAAGGGTCTCGTTATGAACAACAAGATACCTATTTCAACTTTATGGTGGTTTATTCAGGACCTAAGGACAAAAGACCAAATACTATGACAAGTATTATGCTCCCATTACTCTTATCACTCAGGAAATTCCATGGGTTTTGGGAGCTGTGAGCCAGGAACTGGAGACAATGGACAAAAACATATTTCTTATTATAAATCACAATATCACAGGTGGGTAGGATGGCAGGTAGATGGAAAAGCCTATGCTAAGTTCCAGAGATGAGAGATTCCATTATGCATGAGCAGAATGGGTGGATGTTCAGTATGGGCACTGTACAGATGGAAAGTGACAAGAGAAAAAGCTAAAATGCTAGAGAATTGATATGCTTTGGGGCATTCTAAGATATGCCGAGAAGTCTGTGCTTACTTAATACAAATGGGGACTCATCAAATTCCTTGCAAAACTGGAATCAGTTGACTAGATGTGTATTTCTAATTTATATTTTAATGGCTGCCGTAAAGAAAATGATGTGATGAGGAAAGGCTAAAGGCAGAGCAATGACATGCTAATCTAAGTTAGAGACGGATGATCCTCATCAAGTATAAGTGGGATAGAAAGTAAGGAGGAGCAATGTGTAAGAGTTAAGCTGGTCAAGTTTTAGTAATTGATGTTGTAAGAAGGTTGAGAGAGAGGGAGATGACAAGATGTGACGAACACATAGGGGCAAATGTGGGAAAGGGAAGTGCAGAAAGGAGCATACACATGAATGCCAAAAATAAAGGCATGATGAACTCAGTGAGGGCCTTATAAAATCTGAAGTATCCTATTAAGCATTTGAATTACATATGGAGGGAAGTCAAAGAGGGAGATGCCGATTCAGTACTAACTGCCATCTTACATGGTAATAGAAGCCATGAGAAGCGATGGGACAACGAAAGGAAAATATAGGGGGAAGGGGGGTGAAGGATAAGTTGCAAAGAACAGAAGCCTGAGGTGTTCCACATTTAAGGTGGATAAATCAATCCTCACAGTGAAAAATGATTTCTGTGCCACTAAATTCCCACAGTAATCTGCCTGTACTTATGGGATTTATCACTTTAGCCATGTCAAATAGGATTAGTTATTTTAATTTTGTTTTATTTGCTTTTCCCCATAATAATCGAGTGTTTATCAAGTACCAGACACTGTTTTATACATATTATATCTTTTATGCTCATAAGATTTAAGAGATAGGTGCTATGAGTTTTCCTATATGGCAGAGATAAAACTGTATGTTCTCCATATTCTGTTACATACCACCTCCACTGTACACACGATTAGATCTAACGTTCCAGCTAGTCTGATATTTGGACAAGGCCACCTCTGCCATTGAACTGAATTCTGGCCAAAGAAACGTAGGTGGATCTGATTTACACTACTTCCAGGACTGACCACTAAAAAACCTCCCTCTCAATACTCCAGGCTCTCTTTTGCCTTTATTTGCTGTCTAGATACAGAGACTGCAGTGATGGATTCTAAGACTCTTGTGGGATATTGGAATTACACTTCCTGAATAGATTCTTGGAGGCGAGTGACACCAAAAAAGTTACCTAAACAGGAACACACATCAGAAAGCAGCATAAGGGAGCAATGAAGATTTTTTTAAATGACTGAGTTTGTTGTTTGTTAGAGCAATTAGTCTAACTCACTAATACATCTATTTAACTAACATCAAAAAAAGGAAATTAAATTTAGTAAATTAAAAATTAATTATTCTAGGTGACACAACTAATAAGTACCTTGTGGAATGTCAGTTTAAGTACCTCTGAACACACCCACACAGATATCTTACAAACTTCTGTTCCAAAATTCCTCTTTCCTCCCAACTCACATAATCTCAGATCTCAGGATGGTGTCTCACTCAGAAGGCAAAGGCCACAACAATGTCTATTAAAAGAAACAAATGAAACTATGGTGTAATGTCATTGTTGTTCTATGTGATGGGTTACAAATGGTCCACAAAAGAATTGCTTTGGAATTTATCACTTAGAAAATGAACGTCTAAACGTAAGCACAGTAAATAACAACTTGGTTTCTAGTCTTTTCCTCCAATAACGTGCAACATCATCATGGAAAAAACAATACACAAAATAAACACCCTCTCATGCCTCTCCTTGTCTTTAAAATTCTGACTACAGAATCCTGAATTCTAAAAATCCTTTAGGAATATTTAGTTTAACTTACTAATTTTTCTTCAGTGACTCCATCTTGCAAACAGTATTCCTCTTAAGTGAAGTTTAAAAAGAAGACAAAAATATACATCAGAAATATGGAAAAAAAGCAATCCAGAAAGCAGTGAAATAAAACAAATAAAGTGAAATCCCTAGCAAGCCTGTCTGGCAGGCCTTGTTGCCTATTGTAGTTAGGAATATCATCATTAAAATCCTATTAGTAGATAAACACAACATTCAGAAGTAAAATAACCGAAAAAGACCTTTCATATGTGGAGAATTCTTTGCGACGTCTTAGTGAAATGTGGCACTCAGTACTAGGAATTAGGTTTGTAATTTCAAATATTGCTGCAAACATCTAAAGTCACAATGACTCAGGTTGTCTGTCACAATGGACATAATTTTGTTTGCTAGCTATCTAAATAAAGTTGAGAAATATTTTAAACAGGAAAAACAGAATGAAGATGACCTCTGAGTAAATCAATCTTCACCTATACACAAAAACACACAACCCTTTCAAAAGAAAACTGATTAGAAACCTAAAATCTAAACAAACAATATTTGGATTTGGATTCAGGATAACTTACTTTACAATAAAACTAAGGAAATCTTAAACATGTCCAAGCTAAATTATTCTAGATTCCCTAAGTATATTTATTCATGTCATAACACTGAATGCCTCAGTCCATGATGATAAAATCCTACATCTGAATTTGAGCAGATAAAGAGAGAGAGAAAGGGAGAGAGAGAGAACGAGAAAAGAGAGAGAGAGAGAGAGGAGAGAAAGAGAGAGAGAGTCCCAGCATGCATGTTTGTGCTTTGAGAGAAGGTAAGAATAATATAAGTAAAGCACCAAGGAAAGTTTCTAGACAATGGGTGAAGCTTACTAAGAAAATGCATATATATTTTTGTATGTATATAACACATAGAATATATTTAATATTTATAATAAGGTTATAAATGTCATAACCTTATTGAGACTTTAAAAGAAAACATGTTTTTCTCCTTTATATTTTAAACCCAGAATTCATTAAACTCATTTAATTTCTTTCACATTTCCAATTATAATAGAGAAAGCTTATTTTCAAATCGTAACATTTGTTACAAAGAACAAATCAAAGAGGGGACCTTTCACATCAGGTTGAAGTTGGTGGACAATGTATATTTGCCTCCCAGCTCAGAAAACCCAGTGCCAAGAACCAGCCTACAAAACCAGTCCTACGTAAATAGACTCAGAGATATAGGGGGGAAAACAAAAATGAAACTGATGGTTGTTAGATGGGAGTGGGGTAGGGATGGGCGAGAAGGTGAAGGGGTTAGAAAGTGCAAATTAGTAGTCACAATACAGTCATGGGGAGATGAAATACAGTATGGGGAATATAATCAATAATGATGCAAAGATAATGTAGGGCACCAGATGGGCACTGGACTTATCAGGGACATCACTTCATACACTGTGTAAATGCCTGACCAATGTGTTGTACACCTGAAGCTGAAGTTGAATAATATTGAATGTCAACTATAATTTTACATATATTATAAAACATATGTCAGAGGGGTAGTAGATTGGGGGGGTATCATTTTGCGAGGGGTGTAAATGTCTAACTACGTAGTGTGTTGCTTTGTACACCTGAAACTAATAAAAAGAAAAAACAAAAACAAACTAAACGTTCCTAACTGCCTGTGAGATTCCCGCCTTCAAATATATTCGTCCAACGATTCCCACTTTATTTTTTTTTTAAATAAAGGTTTTGAGGATCATAAAAAATAAATACACCATGAGATCGGGGGTTGTTTTCTTCTTTTTCCTTTTGGCTGGTTCATGCTGTGTTAGCGGGATAATTCCTTATCCAGAGCACTGGCACTCTGGTGTCATCAAGCTGTGATGATTTTTGCCTTATTGCATTTAGCAGCGCTTCAGCATTATGGCTGCACACTTCCTCAGGGAACAGGAGGGGGTTGGAAAAAAATAGAAAGAAACAAAATAAAGACAGAAAGAAATAATCATTGGAGAACATCCTCAGGGAGTGTAGAAAAGCAAAAGCCAAAGAAAGTAGCAACTTACGGTGTTGTGAAAATTGTATAAACCTGTTACTGGGGGAAATGTGTGTTTGATAGAATTTAAATTATTTAAGACCCTAGAAAGAGACTTTATTCATTTTCTGCTTATAGAGGAGAACCATCTGCAAATGATTTTATTTACTTATTTATCTTATTCTTTTTTCCCCCCCTCCATCTTTAAACCTACTTTTAAACTTTAATGCTAGATTCAGGTAACTAAGGTTATTCTGCATTTTGTCATATTGCTTTTACATTTATTTGTTTTGCTGCACTTCATTCAGTTATAAATGTCTTGACGACATATTATAAGTAGCTATCAGAAAGTCAAGAAAATTGTAGACAATCTTTATGTCTTAAATTTACTTCATTTTTGCAATGTCAAATAAGCGCGTTGTGGCTTTCTTTAAATTATTTCTTTTTTTTAAATTTCTTTGTGGCTTTTTTTTTTTTTATTTCATGAAAATGGATATATCTTAGCAGGGCTTAGAGTTGGACATTACCAAAAATGTTTTTTAGAAGAGTAGAAAAAGAATTGCCCCAACTTCTATAAATTGTGAATTTTGACAACTCTCTAAAAAGAAAGTGACTACACTAGATAAAATTTAAAAAGTATTAAAAGTGTGAGGAAGCACAAAGAACATCCTGTATGAAATAAGTAAGCACAGATGACTCTAGTCTCATCATCACTAGGAAATAAGTGGTTGTTTTTACGTCCATTATAGCAGATTTTTGCTTTTTGTAGCTCCTCAGGTCTGAGGGTGGCCATTTGTCTATGACACAGAAGAGATTGAAGCCATCTAACCCCCATGGAGCTGTATTAATCTTTGTAAAGGCTAACAACACGGCTAGGAAAACAAGTTCTTAATCTTCAGAATGGGTGGGCTTTTGACAGAGACACAGAATCACCATGTGAGAGCAAAACACAAAGAACTTTGAGAACAATTGTCCATCCTCATAAGACTAAGCAAAAGAAGGAGAGACTTCGTCCTCAAAGAACAAAGTTAAGCATATTTTCCTAGCTACTGAACAATATTGACAACAATAATGCATGGTGGTGAAGTCATTACAACAGGCTGCATGTCCCCAGAGTAACTCAGTTTTAGCTTTTTTGGCTGTGGAGGCACTGATACTTATGTAGAAGGTCTTAGTAAGTGCTGAGTGGCGTGACCAGATAGATGTCCCACGACCTCATTCTGACCTAAAGGCAAAGATATTGGGCCCTGCCATTGACGGGATATGCTGCATGCAGTTCTTTCTTAATGATAGCCAGGTTTTAAGGCAAGTGCTCCTAAAGTCAAAGAAACTCAGAGTGAGCATGGTCAATGCTTAGCAAAAAGCCAATTTTACATTGTAGACATCACCCTAGCAGCTAAAGTTTAACTCAGGGAGCATCCGTTGGTTTTCTGGTCAAGACTTTCAGGTTGTAATTAATTTAGAGGTGCTTCAGTCACCAACAAAGCGGCATCTTCTTAGAGAACCACAGACTCTATAAAAGCAGTTGCCCCAAAGATGGCTATCAAAGTAGAGGAATGAATCCATACTTAATGAGGCAGTTAAGAAGGCATAATGATCTCTATAAAATTTTAGGGTGCTAGAAAAAAATGCATGTGTTACAGGCTTAAAAAACATATACGTAAGTTTTCACATGATATTTAGGTGCTACGTATCGCCTCTTAGTTTAATAGAAAAGTATTCCCATATCTTAGGGGAGGAAACTGATAGAGTATTTAAGTGATTTGATAAAAGTATCACATATAATAATATGCTACCTTAAAATTTAACATGGTGTTCTAACACACAGAATTGGGCCTGAAAAAAATTGAGTCACCCATATTCACCTCTCTAACAGGTATATTACTTCAGAGAGGCTGGTTATCTATTAAGAAGATCCTTCGCTTTAGAGAAGGAGACCTAAGTCTCAATTCTAGCTCTTGCAACCTCTAGCTGAATGACCTTGGTAGGTTATTTAATCTCACTTGGGTCCTGATCTTCTCATCTATAAAATAGGGTAAATCAGATGCTTACTGTAGGGTTGCTGGGAGGATTAAGTTGAATTGTAAGCATTTTCATTCCATTGCTGGAACAAAAAGCAACCAGTGGCCTCACTTGTTACTATTATCAGTGTCCTGAGAGAAGGATAATATTCTCATTCTTGAGACATGGATGCCAGAAAGTGTGAAGAATGTGGCAATACTTCTTAACAGAGATCTCAGACCAACTGCAAATTATAATAATAGCTATAATTTACTATTATAAAAGTATGTTTTGTGTTCCATTGGAAAACGTAGTGCTAAGAAGCCAATGGATATATGAGCTTCTTGTACAGTAAAGAATTAAGCATACAGCCAAAAGGTAAGAAATTGATTTTAGTTTTCAGCTTGTATAATATCCCCAACAATTTAACAAGGTCAACAAGGCAAAGGTGTACCTGTGCTACATGTATAATTGGCTACTTTACAATGATTCAGTCTATCTAAGAGACCTCTGTGGCAAGAGTGATAATGACAAAATACAGAGGGTGCCAAAAAATGTATACACATTTTAAGAAAGGGAAAAACTGTATTAAAATTGTAATACCTAATATATACCGATAACAAAAGATGAATGTAAGCCATCTGTATATGTTGTTTTGGCAAGCCCCCTTCCCACATTAAATGTGTCACTGAAAGATGCACTGACCAGAAAGACTGCAAGTTTTAGATGCAAACACTGCTATGCCAGCAACTGTTCTAAATGCTTTACTTGCTTTATTTCAGTTCATACACCAACCCTTCAATTCAGGTATATGTTGTCGACTAATTTAAATCTTTGCTGGAGAATTATCGAGAAAGGACTTCAATGTAGGCAGCCTGGCTTCAGAGTCCATTGCTCATCCTCTAGGTTGTATGTACCACCTAATTGCAAACAATGCAGAGGCAAAAATGATGTAGTTCACCTCAGGCATAGGTATTTACCTCTGTCTAGAAGATTTAAGAACTACTGCTAGGATATGGCATATTTTAACGGAATTTAACCTATCACTAAATGAACACAGTACTCTAACATTGAAGTTTGGGAATATTGTGTTGGAAATGGTATCATACGTGTAGAAAACATGCAATGCATAGTTGTGTGTGGGGTGGGAGGAAAAAAGTAAAAACTACATTTTTGCAAGCCTGCATAGTCTTGCAAAAGACATGATTAATAACTCAATGAAATTCAAGATGGCCTATATTCTGATTCTCCCAACTTTATAAATGAAGAAACTGAGGCACACAGAATAGTGTAACAGCAAATGCACCTATATTTTGTATTGTTAATTAACTTTTCTGTTTCACTGTTCACTGAGTTGCCAGACTATGCAGCTGAGGTTAAAAGGCACACCCAAGGAAGTGACAACAACATACAAACCAGACAACTGAGACAACAGAACTGAGAACAGACAACTCCTACATTAGACTAAAGTGGTACAGAGTTTACTTACAACAAGGGGAGAGAAAGAATGCCTAAGATTCAGCCCCTTGCAATGACTGGGTCCCCCATGGCTAGAACATCAACTCCCCATCTGACAAAAGAGATACAATTGCATACATCCAACTTCTGCAACAGAAAAATCATGACCTCTCCCACTCTTAGGGTCTGAAATACAGAAACTGGGGGCATGCCTGATGGCCACTGACACATGTGTTTAAGAAGAAAAAAAGAGTACACACTGAGTATGAAACAGGGAAATATGATCCCACAGAATGCAATAAACCCAGCACAAGCTGTGAGGACTCTTTATCTCTGGGTAAAGAAGTATCCCAGGCTCAAGGCCCATTCTTATGTGACTGAGCGAGTCCAAAAGGCTACATGCACGAGACTGCCTTTCCTAATACCTTCATATCTTTTTAACTTGTTTGGCCAAATAGGTTTTTAAGATTCTAAATAATGGTTATACATAGCCCAGAATATTTAAAGTAGAATTATTCCCAGGACTGAGTAACTTCCTTTTGCCATGTAATATAACATATTCATAGGTAATGGGGCTAGGGATGTGGATATTTTGGGGAAGATAATTGTTCCTGCCTACCACATAGCCTCTACCCAGAGCATCCAGATAAAAAGAAAAATCCTTTGTCTTTCCAGAGACAATCCAGAGAGGAGACTGGAAGCTGACCCAAACTCTCTTAACAGAATTACCAGTCATGGGCAGGGTGTCACAGAAACCTGCCAATGACTGTGGAGTGATTTTATACTCAATGGTATTGAAATTTTGAAGAAACACTATATTACCTGTAATCACTGCAAACTGTGAGGACTTGGATGGGAGACAGGTGGGTCATGAGAAAAAGGAATCATTCTCATCCAGAGCTTTCCTAAAACATTGTTCCTGGGAAGATCAAAGCTTTGCCTCTTGATCCCATCACCTCAATCCATAATCTATGTACTAACCACTGGAATTGGGTCTCTAGCATTCTGTCCCAAGACCGTTCAAGTATGTCACAAGGTATATATCACAAATACGAAACATAACAGTGAGTTTGGACTGACCTGACCAAGATGACTCCAGGTAGATGGGTTGGCAGTGATGTTAATAATTGTACCTGTAACATAGAAAAAAATCAATGAATGTGTATAAATTAATGAATGCACACGACAATCATCCCATCTATATAAGGATACCATTACTAATACAGCAATAAACATTTGGAGTCCACATAGTGGAAACCTGTAAGGTCTATTTATGGCTACAATCAGAATCCAGAATGCCAAGGCCAAACATGGTCACAACAATGAATTTATCAGTCAAGACTAACCTATGAGACAATGATAAAATTAAAACTACAGATTGCAAACCCAATCCTAATCTAATACACAAAAGTACTGTGGTAGATTTGAATAATGGCACTCAAGATGTTTATGTCCTAATTCCTAAAACCCGTGAATACATTATATTACATGGCAAGAGGAACTTTGCATAACTAAGGTTATGGATTTTGAGATGAGGATATTATCCTGGATGATCCCATAGGTTCAATCCAATCACGTAAGGTCTTAAAAGCAGAGAATTTTTCTCTTTTGAAGTCAGAAAGATGCAGTGAAGGAACAGATAGGAGAGATTCCAAGCCTGGAAAGGACCTGATACAGGATTTTTGGCACTGAAGATGGATGAAGGAGGCTATAAGACAGAGAATGCGCAGATCTCTAGAAGCTGGGAATGTCAGTAAGATGGCACCTAGCAAGAAATGGGACCTCAGTCCTGAAATTACAAGAAGCTGAATTCTCCTAATAACCTAAATGAACAGGAAATAGATTTACCTGTGGAGCCTTCACAAAGGGACACAATAATACCATCACTTTGATTTTAGCCTAGTGATACCTGTACAGGACTTTTGACCTACACAAATATAAGATAATAACTTTGCCTTGTTTTAAACTCCTCAACTTCTGGTAATTTGTTACGGGAGCAGTAGATAACCAATTTAGTCCTCTAATAAAGTGGGGTGCTATCATTACCTTTATGCTTTGTAGCATACAGTTTACATGGACAATGTGCATTTATTTATTTCTATGTTTGCTAACTTTTCTTATTCTAAGAGTGTATAATGTTCCACGATCCTATAAGTACAAGCCTTCTCAGTCAGGAGTGTGTGGTTCAAAGACAGCATTCAGAGCAGGAAGGATTTACTCTGAAATAGCCATGTTGTCTCCACCATTTTATGCAGGTAAAATCTGATGCTATTAAACGTGGGTTTGAAGGTGAAAAGATTTCACACATCAGTGGTTTCTCCCTACATGGTGTGCGTATGCAGGCACATCTCCCTGTTGTAACTGAGGAAAGCCTTGCAGATAAGTAGCTGAGCTTTGATTCCTTTTCCTCCCCACCTCCCTCCCTGAGTCACTGACCCACAGTTACCAGTTCAGGGACTCCTGAAGTAGAAGCCTGGAATTAATTGCATCAATTTTCTGGGTCTAAGTGATGTCTATCTTGGTGACCCAGGGTTGTAAACTGAATGGTTACCTGCCAGGATGAGAGAGGTGTTCTGCAGATTCATCTTGGAGGACACTGCATTACAAAGAAATTAAGCAGAAGAAACTTCTACTTAAGATGAGGTTTTGTTTTAATCAAGATATTTTTTCTTGCTTTTATTCCAATCAATCTTTCGATATCATGAAACAGGAGATAAAGAATATAATCACTGCTAAGCTACTCAAGGCAGAGCTACTTTGGTCCAAAAAAAAAAAAAATGATATTGGATATCCTGCTATTAAGAATCTTAAATAACTGACTTCAAGCGCATTACTTACACTACAGTGTTCTAGTTTGCAGAAGATGCTAAATTGGGAGGAAAGGTCATCTCTGAAAAACAATCCTCAGGTAGGAAAAGAATTAGCTCACTTAAATACTTGGGCTAATAGATAGAACATTCAATGCAGATAAATGCAGAATAATGAGTCTTATAGAATGTAATAAAAGAACATAATATCTCCTTAATGGGAAGGTACTACAGCATATTGACCTGGAGAGCGATATGAGTTATTTTAATAAAAACCCATATTAAAGATTATTCAACTCCATTATTATTGAGAAAAAAAAATGCTGTGTGTTTTGTTAGACCTCACCTCAAGCAGTATATTCAATCTAATCACTGTCTATACTCCAAGGAGCATATTTAGAGTGAGCCTGAAAGGGGCGATTTGTAGAAGAAGCTAAATGAAAGCACTTATCAGAGACATAAGTGTGAAAGCATTTATAGGGAAAATGGACCACTTCCTCTTTGGTCAGTCAGACATGTTTGAAAAAGTTCGAACAAAGGGGTGTCAGGACGGGGATAGCAAGCATATTGCATTGTGAGGACAGAGGTGAGCTGCTCATTAAATCTACCTCTTGTTCGACAGGACTCACTTTTATCAATGGTCTGACAATTCCATTAACTTCTTCAGCAATTACAAACCTTGGATAACAAATACAAACAGACACTTCTCACTGACAGTTCTGCTTGCATGGGGCCCATTTACGTTACTGATGCGCTGCAGTCGAGACTTTAGGATTCAGCTAATATCAAATGAGACTTTTGGGTGATAAGGCTACTTTGTTTTCAAAGCTTTTGTCTTATGGTTGCCCTACTGAAATTCAATTCATCTGCAGATTCTGGGAAATTGCAGCATTAGAGAGTGCAGGCTGACAAGCATCAAACAAGATAAAATCCAGGGAAGATAGACAGAAAAGAAGAAAATGTGGAGTGATTTGAAAGCAATTTTTAAAGATAGGCATGGCTTCTCCAGCAAACATAAAAACGAACTTTTATAATCAAAGGATAAAACAACTTACTGATTACAAAGCTGCCATTTCATATAGGTGAAGTTCTCCACTGCCTACCAGGACAAATTGAAATGTGCTCTCAAGTACATGGAAAACAACTAATATTTCCCCATCGCTGTCTGCCATGGTACAGTTCACTCGTAAGGTCCTTGGAGGAATAGTGATTAATACTGATAAGCAAATTAGTACAATGCTTGAGTTCAGACTCTGGAATTGAACAGACCTGAATTTTGGGGCTGTAGGATAGGGCTTCTCTACCTCAGTACTACTGACATTTTGAGTTAGCTGATGCTTTGTTGGAGTGTCCTGTGTACCGAAGTTATGTTTCATAGCACACTTAGCCTCGACTGCTGGGTGCCAGTACCAGTCCCTCATCCTGTTACCTTGTTGTGACAACCAAAAATGTCTCCAGACATTGCCCGCTGCCCCCTAATGGATAAAATAGCCCTTGGTTGAAAACCAGGGTTCTAGGACCAGGTCACATGCTCTCTTTAAATTTCTATTTCTTCCTCTATAAAATAGCAGATATTCCCTGCCACCAAGTTGTAGTCATATGTCTGTGTCTCCAGAGGAGGGAGCAGTTTTGTGACTCTCCAAATGAAAAAAAACAGAGACTCAGAGTGGGCTCTTGACTTGCCCACGGACTCACCAATCTTTAGTGGTAGACTTGGAGCTCTAACCCAGATAAGTGAGAAAAACACTGAAAGGGTAAAAAGAGGTTCACGGGAAATGGGGATAAAACCATTCTGATTACAAGCCTCAGCACTTTATGCATTCCTTACCCAACAGACTTAACCCTCCATTACAGAATCACTGTGGACTATCTATTCCAATTATTCCATCTGTCAGTGTAAATCTGAGGATGATCCTGGTTTACTTACTGTTTTCTTCAAATATATGAATACTTGTCTAAGTTTGGCTGAGGTTTGTTTTACATACACAGAAGACAGTTTGGAGTAGAGCTGGAGGAAGACCTGAACTAATGGACCAAGTTGAGGAAAATATGTGTGTTTTACAATACCGTACAGTGTGCAAACAGTTAAACAAAAAAAACTATGACATAGAAAAGGAAACACTATGTTGTATTTCACAAGTTTACAAAATTGTGTATTTTCTTCTCTTTTTGAAATTTTTTTTCGGAAAATCTTGTCACTCACCATGAGACTATATATTCTACCACGGGATTTCTCTAATTTAAACAGCCTATCTTTTACCAAACATTAAACAAGCCATAAAGCAGGAACTTTGGAACTTCAAATGAAGCTGTCAAAGATTCTTCCTGCCATCAGATGATTTGCAGCTGTATGACTCATTTGTATCTTTATAAGAATTCAGGGGGAAAAAAAGATTATTAGCATTTCAATTGCTGTCAACTGCTGAAATTAACTAGGCCTGAAGATGTGCCTCACTTCCCTATGCTAGTGCGGCAATAAATGCAGAACACAGGCAGTTTGCAAAGTTGGAGGGATTTATACAGGGAAGGTGTGTGAGAAAGGAAGCATCGTTGGTACTAAATGTCCTTATAATGAAAAAATACCAAGTGCATACACAAATCGTCATGCTAATCTTTGCTCCACACAATGTGGGGACAGCCTGGCTACTGGCAGATAAAACCTGCTTTTCCCAGTGATAAATGAAACCCTAGAAGATAAGACAATGCAACATTTTACTGTAGCACAGGTGTGTACTCTCACATCACGTCCCAACATATCTCTCCAATCTACCATACTATCCCTCGGTCTAACTGAAGTCATACCAATCTACTGGCGTTCTCAGATGTCTCTACTCCATTTATACTAAATACCATTTCCTCTCTGATTCTCTCTGCCTACAATGTTTTGGCCCCATCCCTTCCACTGTGTAAACTCTTGCTGAACTCTCCATAAGCAGATCATATGTCTCCACTGAGAAACAAACCGGGGTTCACACCAGGGCACTTATTCTGTAGAGGGAACTACAGCTGAAAAAAACAATGATGAACATAACAGTCACTACCACAAAATAGATATTTAGTCCATGTTTGTTGTTTGAATAACTGAAAATGAATGAAGAATTGGATAGAGGGTGAGCCTATTTTTTCTATTCCAAAATGTAATATCTCTTAAAGATCTTGAAAAGAAAGCAATTCACAAGATTTCTTTTCTTAAATAGATTTATGATTTCTCTTGATCTGGCATTATTGTTGTTGAACACATATCCCCTATCCTTCACCTCCTGATCAGAATCATGTAGTTCCATTATATGGAATAATTTGTAGTACTTTTTATACTTAAGAGGTAGTTTTCATTTTTATTTACTTTTTAAATTTTTTCTCTATGCTTTTATTTGTGAAACGCCTATGGAACTGATACAAAGTTAATTCCCTGTCAGCAGGTTGGAGGGAGTTAGTGTGCCCCCCCCACCCCTCTCCTAGTTTCATTTTTAAATATTTTAAACATAGAATAAAATAAAAAAATCCAGAATTATAATATACTATAAAATTCTTATAAACTTGTATAATACAAAATTCTAAATATAACTTTGGGTAAGTAAGCAATAAGAAGAGTTACCATGTAAAGGAGTACAAAGGCAATATATTTATTATAAAATTATTGAGATTAGGTAACAATCCCTTCCTAAGTTCTGTAAGTGGTTAAAAGGAGAACTGATCAGAACACTATTTTTTCCCCACCTTTTAAAAAAATGTTTAAAGCTTTTAAGTTCGGTTGTGTCTTTCTTTTTCTCTCTTGGTTTTGTTTGTTTGTTTGTTTTTTGTTTTTTAAGTAATTCTCATCTTCAAGAAAGACCCTTGCCTTTTGGTGTTTTCCTTGTATTCAATTCATTGGTTTGAGGATAATTTTCACCTTTCTTTATTTAGTCATAAATAAATACAATAATAAATGCAGTCACCTGGATGAGATGTATATTGATTTTCTATTTGACTTCAAAGAATTCTAAAACATGAAGAAATCTCCAAAATTATCTTCAGTCAGAAATATATTATACTGACAGGAAAACTGAAGTTCTTATCATTAGAATGATTCACTACGGTAACAAAACTAGATAATGGCAGAGATCAGACCAGAACCGAGGTTTGGTCCTCACTTTCACAGTATCTAAAAATTCCCACATGCTCTAACCTGTTGGCGTGCTTTCTTATGCTGAGGTCTTTGCAACAGCCCATTTTCTCCACGCCACACATTCATTCTTAATGGGCATTGCCCTGAGAAAGTTTTGTTTCTGAGATAATGCTCATGGTTGCCTTATTCCTAAATATAACAACTGTAGCGCCAGATCCTAGGCAAGTGCTTTGGGTCCAGCTCCACAAATCCCCTAGTAACACTCTTTCATTTATCTAAGAGGAGGGATCTAGTTTTGCCAGGGATGTCCCCGCCAAGTCTGCCTTTAATTAAATGGTCTATGGATTTGGTTCAAGCATGTGGAGCTCTTTTGTTTTCTGTCACTGTTGCACTGGTATCAAGTGTCTGACCATTCATTTTGAAGTCTTCAGAGGAACACTTTTCCCTCTCAAGGTCAGTTTGGGGTGGAGTCAGAAATGTTGGTAAATCATTTGAAATCATTTGCCCCCTTTTTCAAAGCCACTCTCGGATAACTCTGCAGATTTTATTCATCTTCCTGGTCAATTTAGCGATATTATTTTGGATCCGAGTACTAGACATGGTTTAAGTGATGATTAAAGCATTAGAACAAATACGACCTTGTACACACTCACTTTCAATCATTCATTCAGTCAGCCTCAGCCATCTTGGAATCTGCTGTTTCGGTAGATGCCAGTTATTATGTTAGATTCTGGAAACACAAAGATGAAATATACAGAGTCCGTCCTTAAAAATTTTTTACTTCAGGAAATATGTCCATTGGTTTCCTATGGACTTCTCTTCTCTCATCTGCTTAGTATCTTCAAGTCACAAAGTCACTTAGTATCTTCTTTTTCATTTATTTTTTTGAGAGTCCCATGGACAGCAATCCAGTTTCTCATCTTCACAATGCATGGTTTACCTTAAATAATGTTCCACCTTAACTTCTGATTTCAAATATTATTCTACTGAATTTGGATTTCCAAGAGGTTCTTGGAAGGCTTTATTTTTAAAAGGGCTTCTATGATTGATGGAATTGTTCTAGATCTTGATTTGGGTGTATATTACATGGGTATATACACTCATCAAGAGTCATTGAACTGCTTACCTAAAATCTGTCATTTTATTGTTCATAAATTACACCTCAAACATTTTAGAAAAAAGCTTCCTAGTTAATTATGGTGATTACTGAGAGACTCAAAGGTTTTTTAAGCTTTTTCTAAATTAAGAGATATTATTGAGAATGTCATGAAAACCCATAAGGGGAAAATGTATCTACAACCAGGTTTTGCAACATTTCAGAAAGTTTTTGGTTTCCCCAAAGTTTTTCTTTGTACCCTAGGATAAGAAATCTTACCAAAAGACTTGAAAAAGCCTGAATTACCATCAGTAGTAGACTGGTGAAATAAGCTATGGCCCATCCCTACAATGAAATAGCATGGTGATATAGAAAATAATAATAATAATAATAATAATAATAATAATAATAATAAAGAGGTTCTAGTGGGAAAATACATTATAGGTTGACTGAAAAAAGAAAGTGTGTTATTACTTGTGTAAAAACAAATAAAATATATATGTGCATATATATACATACTTGTACACCGTGTGTGTATACACACATATATATGTATATATAAACACACACACACATATATACACACATATTTGCATTATCTTTGTATTTGCATAAATATTCTCTAGAAGGATATCCACACAAACTAATAACAGTCTTTTCCTGTTTGTGGAAATGGTCAAATCAATAACTGGGCTGGTGAACAACAAGGGTAGGAGAAATGAAAGTTCTGTATATACTGTTTATAATTTATTTTTTTTGTTTGAACAATTAACATGCAGTGCTTACTCAAATAGCTAAATCCAAATGATTTAGAAAAACTGAAAACTCCCGCCTGAGAAATCAATGTAGAATATCACCAGGAGAAAAATATTTACAATTTTGAGTTTTAAATGGATCAATTTAGAGAGGGTTGGAATGTAGAATATAGGTGAGATTAAAAAAAAGAAAATCAATAAAAAATGTGTAGTAGTTATGTAGGTGAGAGATGATGAGGGCCTGCACCAGAGAACCAGGTGCCACTCAGAAAGCAGAATCACTATAATTCAGGGGCTGATTAAGTCAAGGCTGGGATGGGGTAGGGGTGGGTAGAGGGAGGAGGGATTTGGGATAATGGAGTGTGGTCTTGAGCAAAAAGAGGTATTTGTGGAAAATGTTGAGTTTGAGCTACATTCAGGATAACCAGGTGAAACGTCCAGGAATCAGATAATGTAAGGGTTTGCAGTCAGCAGCAAGTTCAGAGCCTAAACTCAGCTTTATGATGTCTTCTGGGTTATAGAGCAATCACCAAATGCCAGGCACTATGCAAAGCACTTGCATGCGTGTCTCTCAATCTACAAAAACCATAATGAGAACACACACATGCTTTTTTTTTTTTTAAGTGACCAGTCCTGTTGTTCATGGCCAACCATAGACAATCTGATGTATCAAAATGATGACAGAGTCAGATTCTCCTAATGGTAATAAAATACATGTAAAAGTCTAGTTAATTTTCATAGCAAGAATTAACATTAGTAGCTGACTGTTAATGTATTCTAAAATAATTTCTGCTCCTTACTTCACTTCCAGGAATCACCTTTAACTGGTCATCATAGCACAGGCATTGTGGCCTCTTAGATATCTATATATCACAAAGATTTTATGAGCTGTGTCACCCTTTTTTTTAAACAACTTTATAGAAACATAATTCAAATACCATATCCATTACCCATTTAAAATGTATAGCTCAACTGATTTTCTGTACAACTCTCAACCCAATCTGAGTCCAGACCATTTTCAGCACCCAAAAAGAAAGTCCATATCCAATAGCAGTCTCTTCTGTTTCCACCTGTCTCCACTTCCTACATCTACTCTACTTTTTTTGCCTATTCTGGACCTTTTATACGGATAATAGAATCATACATTTTATATAAACAGAATCATATATTGTCTTTGTGATTGACTTCTCACTTAGCATAATGGTTTCAATGTTAATCTATGTTGTAGTATATATCGGTACTTCATTCAGTTTTACTGGCAAATAATATTCCATTGTATGGGTATGTCACATTTTATTTTTTCTATTTATCATTTCATGGACATTTAGGTTATTTGTAATTTTTGGCTTTTATGAATAAAGCTGCTATGAGCATCCAAGTATAATTTTTATTTTTATTTTATTTTATTAAATTTATTGGGGTGACAATTGTTAGGAAAATTACATAGATTTCAGGTGTACAATTCTGTATTACATCATCTATAAATCCCATTGTGTGTTCATCACCCAGAGTCAGTTCTCCTTCCATCACCATATATTCGATCCCCCTTACCCTCATCTTCCACCCACCCCCGCCCCCCTTACCTTCTGGCAACCACTAAACTATTGTCTGTGTCTATGAGTTTCTGTTTCTCATTTGTTTGTCTTGTTCTTTTGTTGTTTTTGGTTTATATACCACATATCAGTGAAATCACATGGTTCTCTGCTTTTTCTGTCTGACTTGTTTCGCTCAGCATTACTCTCTCAAGATCCATCCATGTTGTCACAAATGTTCCTATATCATCTTTTCTTACTGCCGAATAGTATATACACACCACAACTTCTTTATCCATTCATCTATCGAAGCTATAAATGTCAATTATGTCCATTTCATCTAATGTGTCATTTAGGGCTATTATTTCATTATTTATTTTCCGTTTGGATGATCTATCCATAGCTGTCAATGACGTATTTAAGTCCCCTAGTATAATTGTGTTTTGGTCAATTTCTCCCTTTAGTTCTGTTAGTAGTTGCTTGGTGTATTTCGGTGTTCCCTGATTGGGGGCATAAATATTGATGACTGTTATGTCTTCTTGTTGTACAGTCCCCTTCACCATTATGAAATGTCCATCTTTGTCTCTTGTTATCTTTTTCACCTTGAAGTCTGTTTCATCTGATATAATTATGACTACACCTGATTTTCTCTGGGTACCATTTGCTTGGAGTGTCAATTTCTACCCTTTCACTTTGAGTCTATGCTTGTTCTTGTAGCTGAGATGTGTCTCTTGGAGACAGCATATGGTTGGGTTTAGTATTTTGATCCAATCTGCTACTCTGTGCCTTTTTATTGGTGAGTTCAGTCCATTTACATTTAGGGAGATTATTGATATGTGAGGATTTCCTGTCATTGTATCTTTACTTTTCTGGTAAGGCTGTGTCTCCATTGTTTCTTTGCCTTTTTGTTGTTGTCTATTATTTCTGTGTGGTGGTATTCTATGATGTTTACCTCTGTTTCTTCTTTTATTTCAGTATACATTTCAGTTCTGGATTTTTTTTTGAGTGGTTACCCTTAAGTTTATGTAAAAGAAACTTTGAAAATTAGAGTATTCCATTTTCTTCAGCACGCTTACTTTCTCCATTCCCATATTCCGGTTCAGGCCTTTACTCTCCCCCTTTTTGAGTTGTGGTTGCCACAAATTGTCCCTGTTGATGGTGGTCGAATAGCCTCCTTTAGTATTTCTTGTAGTGCAGGTCGTGTATTAGAAAATTCCCTCAGCTTCTGTATGTCTGGAAAGGTCTTTATTCCTCCTTCATATCTAAAGGATATCTTTGCTGGATATATTATTCTTGGCTCATGATTTCTCTCTTTCAATAGTTTGAATATTTGGTTCCACTCCCTCCTGGCTTGTAGAGTTTCTGCTGAAAAATCTGATGATAATCAAATGGGCTTTCCTTTGTAAGTTACCGTCTTCTTTTCCCTGGCTGCCTTGGAGTGGACATATATTTTCATTTGTCTTGACTATGTAAGTAGGAGTAGAGTTTCTTGGTTTGTGGTAATTCTAAATTTAACACCTTGAGGTACTGTCAAACTTTTCTAAAATCGATGCACTATTTTACTATCCCATCAGCAATACATGAGGGCTCTGCATTCTCACCAATGCTTGTTATTGTCCCTTTAAAGTATAGTCGCCCTAGTGAGTATAATGTCATATCTTGCAATTTCGATTTGCATTTTTCTAATGAGTAATGATGTTGAACATCTTTTCATATGTTTATTGTTCATTTGTATATCTTCTTTGGAGAGATGTCTATTTATATCCTTGGACCATTTTTAATTGGGTTTTTAAAATATTTGTATTACTGAGTTGTAAGCTTTATTTAAAAAAAAAATGTATACTGTTGATATAAGTCTCTTATCAAATATATTTTACTAATATTTGTTCCAATTCTGTGGGCTGTCTTTTTACTGTATTGATGGTATTGTTTGCAGCACAACGAATAGTAATTTTGGTATAGTACAATTTATGTATTTTTAAAATTTTATTTATTTATTTTTGTGTGCTTTTGGTATCCTATGTAAGAAGACATTACTTAATTCATGAAGACTTACCCCTTTGCTGTCTTCTAATATCTTTATAGTTTTAGTTTTTACATTTAGGTCTATAATCCATTGTGTGTGTCTGTGTGTGTGTGTGTGTGTGTGTGTGTGTGTGTGTGTGTGTGTGGCCTAAGAAAGGGTTCAAATTGTTTTATATGTGGATGTCCAGTTGTTATGGTACTCTGCTGAAAAGAGTATTCTTAATCCCCAATGAATCTTTTTGGCATCCTTGAAAAAAATCAGTTGATCATTTTGCCTACTTCTTAGTGTGGAAAAAAAAAAAGCCTAATTAATAATTTTCTGGATGTTTTTCTATTTCCTTTAGTTGTGTGAACTCTAGGGTGACTCATAAGTGTTATTTTAAATGTAAAGTACCCAGTTTATGTATCCTTACTCACAGTCAAAGACCTGTATCAATTTGCCAGATATACAGAATATTTACCTCCAAAAATGTCCACATCCGAATCCCCAGAATCTGAAAGAAAATTAAGATTGTAGGTTCAATTAGGTCTGTTAATCAGCTGACCTTGAAACGGAGAGAGTATCCTGGATTAAACTAGTGGGGCCACTCTAATCACAGGAGTGAAGTAGAAATAGAGGCTGATAAGAGGGTCAAAGAAATGCAATGTAGAAAGGATTCAAGCCGTATTACTTATATTGAATATGGAGGAAGTAGGCCATAAGCCAAGGAATGCAGATGGCTCTAGGAGCTGGAAAAGGCAAGGGATTGGATTTTCCCCTAGAGTTTCCATAATGGATCACAGCTCAATTAACACTTCGATTTTAAGCCAGTGTGACCTGTGTGGAAACTTTCACTTACAGAACTGTAAGATTATAAATTTGTGTTTTTTAAGACGTGAAGGTTGTGGTAAGTTTTTACAGAAGAAACAGAAAACTTATATATCAGTATTTTAGGCTGAGCAGTGGCTGTGTCTGTGTAATTGTTGTTATGTCCTAGAGCTTTTTGTTTATCAAAAGACTGGCTAATTTATAACCAATCAGGGAACACTGTACTGTCCTCCCTGTTTTCTATTTGTGTTTCCCTCACTACAGCCAAGGGAAAGTCTTGGTGTCTGAGGCCATGTTAAGAGAACTGAACTGCCTGCCTCACTGCATAGACAACAACTCCAGTATCCACAGCTGCTAATATTCTGCCACTAAATCTACTTTAAAAAACATAAAAAGAAAAATAGCAGCACACTAAAGAAAATAAATGTTTAGATGAATTCATGTGCTTTTCACTAGAGAGGATAATAATAAATCTGCTGGGCAGTACAAATTGCCCTCCAAGTTTAAAGTCACCTCGTCATTCCCAGGGAGATCAGCTGAATTAATGGTAAAACATGTTAATGGAATAATGGAGCGTCCTTAACCATTTATAGAGGAGGAGGGGGAGGGATGTACTGGATGCTTATTTTATGGCAATTTATGTCAGTGTAAAAGTTATAAAGATTGCCAGAAAGTAAAGGAGCATGATGTAGAATCACTGGAGAAACTGTAAAATCAATATCTCTAGGGTTTTCAACACTGTACTTGGCAGGTCCTTTCAAATCCATTGCCTGCATGATATTTTATGTATGTAACTGGCAACGGTGATGGTGGATGATGTTCAACTCATGGAGTTGGCACCAAATCAATCATCACAAACGAAAATGCATATGTCTCTCTCCATTTTCTATCTGCTTTCTCAGATGCTGTCTGAGATTGGATCCTAAACCCAAGAGAAAGTTATCCACGGCATAGGCTGATATGAAGGATTCTAAAAGTCTCTAAATAGATAGAAAAATGCAACTAGCACTATAGATTTTTCTTGGTTAGAAAATAGCAATTTATTGAAATGGTTGGAAAGCGGGTCTTAACACTGAGACACTATTTTACTTCTGTGATATTGGCACGTACTAAAAATATTAATTTTTTTGGTAAAATTGTAAGAAAATGAAAACTCACAAGGTTACTGGGAGAATATACATTGGAAAATCATTTGCAAAATGAAATCTGTAACATCTAATGTAATTTTAAATGTACATAATCTGATCCAGTATATGTAACTAAGCCGAGGGTTTCTAGATTTTTTATATATATCTATGGCTTTCCAGTAAACACCTGTGGACCACTGTTTTGATGTTGAAGATTTATATTATTGGCAACAACTTCCCTGATACACCCCAACTCATCCAAAGGTTTAAAAATCTAATCCACATAAAAAAATAAAAATGCAAGAATCGAATGCCTTTGGCCTGACAGATTATGTCATATGAGAAACTTTTCTGGGAAACAGAATCTTGAAGATGAAAATCATGAGTAGATGCTTTGACCAAATTAGATTTGATATCAGAGATGTCTGTTTGCTTGTATAAAATATGACGCTCGTGGTTAACTGAAGACAATAATGAACACATTTATGTTATTGTTTATAGTTATCTGGAATTAAGTATTTGTAGAAGGCAAGAGATTGGGCACAAAGTTGCTATTGGAATAGAACAATTTAGTGGAAACATAGCTATATGTGAGTACAAGGACTGTGGAGCAGACTGTATTGGAAAGTTTGCAGGAGAAAGTGATAAATGTGAAGGTTTCAATAAACTGGCCAAAGTTTGGTCAGAAGGGCAGAGAGCTTCTTTCTTTGCTTTAAAAAAGATGTCCTATTTCTTAAAGTTTCAAGAAGATTAATGTCTATGAATATTACACTCAATGTTTTGTCTTACTGATGGCTAAGTTAGAGCATATATTGAAGTTAAAGGTATACCCTATTTCCTAAGTTAAAAGTATAAAGAATTTCTAGGATCCAGCAAATTGGAATAGGGGAATATGGAGAGATTCCACTGAGTTTGAAAACGCCAAATTCTGTGGGGCGGCACAATTTTTCCAGCAACCCAGCTCCTCCTTCCCAATTTAGGTAACCCTTGGTCTGAAGACATTTACTAATATTAACTGGAGTTGAGGAAATTGCCTCTCAATGAAGTGTCAATTCTTCTCAAGACCCTTCAGATCTTACTGCTATCGTATCATTAACTTGACTCAATTCCTAGGAAAACCCATTATACACGCTTATGGTTTCCCAACAACCTCTAGTAGTTCCTGTAGTGGAAAACTGGTATTATTTGCAGCAGCTTATCTCAGCTCTTTGAAAGGTCATGTAAACCTGTAATTCTCTGTATTAAAACACATACAATGTCTGACTCTGATAGAAGCACTATACACATGGAAAGAATTTCAGGATTTATTTACATTTATATTGGTAGAACCTTTCTAAATATGTGTGGGGATTAATCCTAAAGGTATATGACAAAGGATGCTGAATGATAGATCAGGCTGAATGTATCAATATAGGTACACTGACCAGTGATTCTGGATTCATGAATTTAGCGTACAGAATGTGAAATTTTCAAATATTTTGTTGAGTTGGTTTACTAAAGCCTGTACTCATAATCTCTTGATAAGAACAGGTGAGATGTCAGAACTTCCTTTTCATACTAGGTAAAATAAACTGAAATAGTCCTGGAGAGTAGTGCTGGATTGGATTTATTACATGTGGCTTTCTTATCTATCCCCTAAATACATACCTAGGAAAGACCTGGAGTACCACCTATACCATAACATTGAGAAACACATTGATGGGGAGGACACAAGCACTTCTGCAGAGGCTGGCCTCTGAAAGTTACAGTTGTTCGTAAAAGATGTCACCACTGAAATGGACAGCTGGCTTTCTCAAACTCAGAAATTCAGAGTCCAATGGCAGCAGTGAATTTCCAGAGACAAGGTGGATTTGGCACTATATTGGGAAGCAGAATTGGAGCAGAACTCAACATAGATAAACCACAGAGATTTTCTGATGGGACTACTTGATTGTGTTGTGTTTCTAGTCCCAAAAAAGGTGGGGAGCCATTTGAATTCATAATTTATTTACATAATTGAGCCTGAATTAGAGTCACATTTCCACAACAGACTCACAGCCTCTCATCCAACGTCAAGTCCTGAGTTTATTTAATAATCTAGAATCCTTTAAATAAAGAGATAGGGTAGTCTCCCTGAGGCAAATTACCCTACAATGCTGCCACAACTATGAAACTGTTTTTCAGCTTTCCCTAAAAGCACCTGTGACCATTGATCAGGATTACTGCACCGAGGAAATGGAAACTCCCAGAGTTTTCAGGGATTACTGGACAATGACTCTGAATTAAAGATAATTTCTGGGAATACAAAATCCACTGTGTTATATGAGTTAGGGTAAAGCTGTGGTAATCAAAAAGCAAATACATTTTTTTAACATACCTTCCTCTAGATGCATAGTAGAAATGTATTTCTCTACCCGCTTAAAGATAAGCACGTGGCCATGTGGGTTGCTTTGACTAAGAAAATACAAGTGGTAGTAATCTGTGTCACTTCTGGGTGGAAGACATCAAGAGACAATGTGTGATTATTCATGATCTCTTCTCATGCCATAGTGACAAGAAGCATTCCAGATGATGTTTCCTCTATTAGCTTCAGTCCCAGAACAAGGGCATCGTGGAGCAGATCTCCCACTTAGTGGAGATGCAAATACATCATGGTTAAGAAATACTATTTTAAGTCACTAAGATTGTTTGCTAATGTAGCATAACTAGACCTGTCCTGCCTAATAGACTGCAAAACATAATTCAGTCACTAAAAAGAGAGAGGCATATATGCATACAATAGGAAGATCGCCAAGGAAAATTAAGTCAAAAATGTAAAAATTGTATATGAATAAATTGATCCTATTAACTTTAAAACAGATAAACATACAAAAAAATATAGTAGCAAAAATACTTTTTCAACAATATTGATTTAGGTGAGATATGTAACTGTATATGTATAATAAAAAGGTCCAGAAGCCCAAACAACTAATTTACAATCCTGCTTTCTATGTGGGGAAGAGTAATGCTTCAGAGTGGTTGGGACAGGTGGGAGGTGTGTGAAGAGGAGTTTCACTTTTTATTCTGCACATTTCTCTCTTGTTTGTTTATTTGTTTAAAAATAGACAAATATATTTTGCATTACTTTAAAAATTAATTTTACAAGTATGAACAGACTTCACCGGTGAATTCTACCAAACTTTTATGAAATAATTAATTCCTATTTTACTCATTTTATGAGACCAGCATCACCCTGATGCCAAAACCAGATGAGGATTCCACAAGAAAAGAAAATGACAGGTCAATATGAACACAGATGTAAAATTTTTCAACAAAATATTAGCAAGCCCAATTTGACAATACATTAAAAGGATCATACATCATGATCAAGTGGGGTTTATTCCAGGGATGCAAGGATGGTTCAACATCTGTAAATCAGTCAACGTAATATACTATATTAACAAAATTAAGGATACAAATTATATAGTATCTCTATGGGTACAGAAAAAGCATATGAAAATCTTTAACTTCCATTTATGATAAAAATTCTCAACAAAATAAGTATAGACGGAATGTACTTCAACATAATAAAGGCTATATATGATAAATCCACATACTCAATAGTGAAAAGCTGAAAGCCTTTCCTCTCAGATTAGGAACAAGACAAAGATGCCCACTCTCACCCCTTTTATTCAAAATAGTACTGGAAATCCTAGCCACAGTAATCAGACAAGAAAAGGAAATCAAAGGCATCCAAACTGGAAGGAAAATGGTAAAACTGTCACTATTTGCAAATGGCATAATATTATATATAGAAAATCCTAAACATGCCATCAAAAAATGTTAAAATTAATAAACAAATTCAGTAAAGTTGCAGATACAAAACCAGGACACAAAAGTGTGTTGTATTCCTATATGCTAATGATTACCAATCAGCAGGAGAAATTAAGAAAACAGTCCCATTTACAATTGCATCAAAAAGAATTTAAAAATTCAGGTATAAATTTAACCAAAGAAGTGAAAAACCTTTATATTGAACATTATAAGACATTAATAAAATAAATTAAAAAATATGAATGAAAGATATTCTTTGCTCATGAATTGAAAGAATCGGTATTGTTAAAATGTCCATAACCCGAAGAAATTTACAGATTCAGTGCAATCCACATCATAATTCCAATAGCATTTTTCACATAAATAGAACAAATAATCTTAAAGTTTATATGGAACTACAAAAGACCCTGAATGGCCAAAGCAATCTTGAGAAAGAAGAACAAAGCTGGAACCATCACACTCCCTGATTCAAACTGTATTACAAAGCTCTAGTAATTAGAACAGTATGGCTATAGGCATAAAAACAGACACACAGACCAATGGAGCAGAATAGAGAGCTCAGAAATAAACACACATAAAAGAAAAAAAGGATGGGAGAACATGATAAAAACAAGAAAAGCAAAAGAATAACCATGTTTTGAAGAGCTTTTTTTTCCTCCTTTGGGATCTTACATGGGACACATTATGACATCTGAAGTAAGTCATAGACAGTCTTATGACCTAAGCATGCATATGAAAATGGGTAGTGGCAGTATCAGAAAAGTTCCAGTTACAATATTTTCTTTGAGCAAAACGGTGTACTATTTGTTTTTATTCCAGAGATATATCCTTTGTAAGAATGTTTGGCTCCATTCTGACTAATTCCTTTCTTTCTATTTCATGTATCAAATAGCACTTCTAGTCTCATTTGAAAAACCATAATTACCCCCTTGTTATCAATGAAATGTCGTGTTTGGTTACATGAAGCAGAGACACAATTACTGTAACTAACCAAAAAGAAGTTTTAGTTTACTTCTACAACCAGAACCTGGAGGTTGGCAGGTTAAGGCTGGTACAATTGCTTAAAAAGATCATCAAGAAAGCAGCTACTTCCAAATTGGTAGTTAGGAAATAGTCAAGGGGATGTAAAGTACAGCATAAGGAAGATAGTCAACAATATTGTAACAACTATGTATAGAGCCAGCAGGGTACTAGTCTAATTGGGAGGTGGGGTAGAATCACTTTATAAATTATATAAATGTCTAATCACTATGCTGTACACCCAAAACTAATATAAAATATTGAATGTCAACTGTAATTGCAAAAAAAAAAGAAAAAGAAAGCAGCTGCTCTCTAGTTTCTTCTCTGCCATCTGCAGCCTGTAGGTTTTATGTGAATAGCCTCCTCCTAATTATAAATTGGCTTTTCCACCTCTATCATCGGAAAGGCATTTCAGGGAAGAATAAGAGAGTCATAAAAAACAAATAGAATTTACACCAGGAAAGACAAAAACTTTCACAGAAATGTCCAATATATTTTCATTTCCGTATCTTTGGTTACACTTATGTCACACGCCCTCCACTCTCATCAGAAGAAGAAAGACTGAAAATTATGGTTTATTTTTCTGGGAATTATGCTGAAAAAGGCAAAGTTTGTGTTCTGTTTTGAAGGAAGGAGAGACTAAGGATTGGGTAGATAGATACCTAGCAGTATCTATCATAACTTCTCTTCATCTGAACTCTGTAAACTTTGAAGTTCAACTTTGGTATAACCTCAGAGATAAAGTCTTCCCAATTTATTGCTGCCATCATTGATCCCCTCTTGATAACTTCCAAGACTACTACCATGTTTCCCCGAAAATAAGACCTAGCTGGACCATCAGCTCTAATGTGCCTTTTGATGCAGAAATTAGTATAAGACCTGGTATTATTTTAATATGATAAAAGACCGGGTCTTAGATTAATTTTTGTTCCAAAAGACACATTAAAGCTGATGATCCAGCTAGGTCTTATTTTCAGGGAAACGTGGTATAATTTGCAGCTTATTTACTGTGAATTAATTGGATATTTCAAAGCATTGTTACTTGAATCTCCTTTGTCTCCATTACTGGGTTAATTTCTAAATGTGTTAC
Source organism: Rhinolophus sinicus (assembly GCF_057876585.1). NCBI lineage: Eukaryota > Metazoa > Chordata > Mammalia > Chiroptera > Rhinolophidae > Rhinolophus > Rhinolophus sinicus. The sequence goes on from NC_142504.1 coordinate 91,876,570, forward strand.
ACCTCTTTCTCTTATTCCTAAATAAGTAGATAGTGCTAAGCACAGGGAAATTAATAAATACATTTAGTTATAGCATCTAATGGATGCCTAAGGCATAATAGGTAACTGAGGAAATTTTCCAAATGATAAAAACCAAACATATTGGATAAGTTCAATTTGGAGGCTTTTAAATATTATTTTCAGGTTCTGTACATTATTAAAATATATTCACTTGTTTTATAAACCACTCCACTTTGAGATATTCTGATAACCTCCAAGAACTAGGGAAAAAAAAAAAATATATATATATATATATATATATATATATAAACAATTTAATCTCATCTGCCTACTTAGTAATATATGGAACTAGATAGCATCTTGGGTCCAATATACAAAGCTAAGAATTGTTCAGAAGAGATTAGAGCATGTGGTTATTAAAGGTACACTGAAACAAGGAAATAGAATTTTCATAACTATGTTGAGTACCTAAATGATTGAGCTTCATTCAAAGAGTGGTTTAAAATATTTTTGTTATTATTATGGAAAATAAAATTCAAATGAAATTATGTGTTGTGGCTCCATAAGCTGGAAAAGCAGATCTCCTCTCTTTGAATCAGAGTTGGGAGACACACAATTCCCCTGATGACAACTCTTTGTTCAGGGTCAGTCTCCTGTAGAGATACAATGAATAAGGTGACTATATTAACCAATTTGTCCAGTATAGTTTTGGTTTATGCCTGTGGCTTTAGTGAATTTATAAATTGTGCCCTATTTCACTCTCAACAGTGACCTAGCTTGGACAATAAATTATATGGCCATCCTCCCTATGAGGTATCTTAAGGGAATGTTGGAGTTTAAGGACTCACATGGAAAACTACTGAGCTAAGGCATTGAAATAACTATGAATTAGCTGATATATATATATAGATATAGATAGATATAGATATAGATATAGATATAGATATAGATATAGATATAGATATAGATAAAAACTTGGATTTATTTATTTCAGTATTTTGCAGTTTTATTGGAAGATCTGATGAACCAAGTCATAACATGGTACGATTTTTGCTGACTGCCTTAGACATGTGAATATCAGTGGTTGGGACTTTCTGATGAGTGAATTATTAGAGAAAGAATCAGTATCCTTTGGTACCAATAATGCCTCTTCTGCTAATTCTCTCTGTGAAATTGAGGAGCACTTTACATACTTGGACATCAGTTTCCTCTGCTCTAAAACTATGGGTTGGTACCTGAAATGTCCTCTATCTCTAATCTATTATTCCCTGAGACTGGATGTACATTTGCTTGGGAAATTCACTGGTTTCATTTGTTGGTGCAACGATAATCAGTTTCTGTCTGTAGGTGGATTTTAAGATCAGTTTTTTAGAGCTTTGCAACTCCACTTATAGTAAGTTATTCTCACAGATAAGGAACAAATAATTGATAAGAGAAAACAGTCTCCCATGCAGTTTTCTCCAGTAATAATTAACTTGAGTTTTGAATGCTGCCCATAAGATTCATTTGAGAACAGAGCAGTTTTTGCCAGACACTTATTTCATTTGGCTGGACTGTAAAAAAAAAAACAACAACTATGTACTATTGATATAGTTAATGTTTCTCTAAATGTTTCTGAATAGTGCAGGTGGTGTATTCTGATGAAAGCAGATTGCTTTGGAAAATACTGTTCCAAATAACTACTTTTCTCAGGCAATGACATACTATAGGCACATTAGAAGAACAAATAGGAGAAGACCTTTACATAATTCTTATCTGGTTACCAATATGAAGGGTCATTACCTTTACAACTGTAGTTCCTCTTTCCAGGAAGTGCTAGCCCTTGGGATTCAAAGCTGGTGGAATAAACTCTAAATATGTATGTAAAGTGAAGGACCTATAAATCTGATCCTCACATTGAGGAGAGAATTGAATACCCAATTCTTTGAAGCATATCAAGTGGCCAATGTTTGGATGCCATTTTATAAGCATGAGTCTAAAATTAGAGAAGGCAACCTGAGGAAATCATTTTTAAGGATATCATTCAAAGGATATGATGAGCTGTGTGGGAGTATTTCCAGCTAGTAGGGCTCTTTACAACCCAATGCATGTCATAGAAAGCATTTTGGTGGCTCATTGAAAATATCTACTTCTGGAGTCATTTGAAGAGTCCATCATAAAACCTTCTGGAAATTGTGCAGAACAATTATTATAGGAACATAGGAATAACTACTTTTAACTGCAGAAAAATGTCACAGTTTGCATAAGTATACAGTGATTCAAGTTTTCAGTCTCAGGGCATAAAAATAGAAAAAAATTGGAGTGAGAAGTAGGTAAAATAATAATTCCTTCTAAAGATGTTTTTATATTACACTTTTATTTAAGCATTTGTTTATTCCTTTTATGATAGCCACATACTTTAGCAATAGCGCTGGTTTACATGTATTAGATATGTAAAATAAGGTGATGACAGAGATTCTCTACCAAACAGAACAGGCTAGATTATGCTAAAGTAACTAAAATTGTCACAGCATAAAGGCTTATTAACAATACATGTTTATTGTTGCTTGTTTGCAGGTCTGTTATGGTTTGACTAGTATCTATTCTACACTCTGGTGTCTGATCTACTAAGCAGCCACCATTTCTAAAGATGGCCGAAGGAAGGATAATTCTGGAGGGTTTAGAATTTCCAATTAAATGCCCTAGCTCAAAAGTAACGAACATCATAGCTGCTCAGTGCTCACTGGCTATTATAGCCTTACCCAATTACAAAGGATCGAGGAAGTATAATCTAAACATATGATCACATGGCAGAGATAAACAGCATCGATGATAACCAAAGTGTACCCTTCTGGTCACAAAATATTCAGACCACACTCCCTCCTCAGAAAAAAAATATAGTGTGTATTCCCTCCCCAAGGAAGACAACCCAAAAGATCTCCGTTCAGGATCTTATAGAATGTGACATCGATAGTACATCAAGTGGGTATATATGAGAGTCATTAATCTGACACACCAGAGGCCCTTCTTCATTAGGAAATCTGTGTATTATTTGAGAGAGGAATTAATTGCTTCTACTGTCTCACAGACTTTAATGAAACAAGGATAAGGTAATCACAGTAATAATCCATTCAGAAGGGGAAGACACAAAATTTTTGCAGAAATTTGCAGAAATTTGGAAATCCTATTGGCAGACATAGCAAGAGCCCTACTCTATAAATGGAGCATGTTTGTTGATTGGATGCTGAATCAGCTTCATGGAAAGAGCACTCAGACGACTATTCTCCATCACCCTTGGCCCTACTTGAGGAGCCTGTTCTCCTTTATTCACACACACAACATCTGAAATGGGCCTTTGAAATTATACCTTACTAAGAGGTTGAGCAGCTTTCTCAGCCTGCTTCTTGCCCATAGACGGTAGAGAGTCTGAGAGTTGCTTTAAATCTTAAACAATTGTTTTTTGTGTGTTTTGTTTTGTTTTACTTTTTAGTCCAGGCTGCTGATTCTTTTGGAAGCACAACTCTCTGAGTTTTCTCGTCTTTTTAACTGCAGCAAACTTCATATGACAACAGTCACACCATATTTTTTTCCAGATTTTTAAAAACAATTTTTACACTACACACTTAGTTATATCTTTGCCTTTCTCTTAATTAATCATGGGTTACTCTAAATCTGCCAGGTGTCCATGAGTGAGACACCCCTTAATGTTTCCTTTCTCTTGGCCATGTTGTTCACTTCAAGTATTTAATGATTATATAACTGGTCCAGTATAGGAAGGGTATCTGCTCAGAGTTCATTAGCAGAAATTGTCCCATGACCTGTTCGGCCACAATGAGGCCGGAAAGTACAATTTCCCTGTGTACTTGAAAAAGTAAAGAGCCAGAAATATTCGATGACAGCATTCTCCTCCTTAAATATTTGGCAAGAGAAGACCTATAAGACTATCTAATGGGAAATTAATTGTAGATTATCACTGGAGGCAGTGGGAAGACCACTGTAGCCTACTAACTGGCACAGGGTATTCCATCCCTATCTAAACTCTTCCATGTGTGATGACTTTGGGTAAATCAAGTCACTGTTCCGAAATTGCATTTTCTTATCAAGAGGTTATTTATTTGTCCTGGAGGAAAACCAAAAAACAACAAAAAAACAAAAAACAAACAAACAAACGACCCAAAAGAAACAAAACACACACACAAAGACAAATAAAACAAAACAATAATTTTAATCGTTTCTACTTCTAGAAATACTAAGGAAAATATGTAGAAGAAAAGGTCTCTTAATTGGTTTTTGAAATCTGTTGAGGTGAAACGGCTTTCTCTAGCTCTTGGTCCCCTTTCTGTGTTCTCTGTGGGGTTTCTCTTATCATTCTTCCCATCCCAGCCCTTTTCTTTTTCTTGGAGTTTCTATAGAGATAAGACACAGCCATGCTCTGGGTCCCTGGAAGGGACTTCCATTCTTCTGAAGTGGAAATGCTTTCACTAATAGGGCAGGCCTGGACCCCAGTGGCTCCTGTGTACAGATATTAAGAGGAGCGTCTCTGCCAATGTACTTAGGCAGAACAATAAAGCATCTTTACAGCCCAGGCTCACCAGAGCCACTATTGATTCACTGGCATGTGCTCTCTCAATAGTAAAAGGCTGCCAGGATTTACTCGCTCAGCTTTTCCCTCTCCTAGGCCATCATTATTCAGTGTAAAACTCCTTTAACCTGGTGGAGTTGTTGCTCTTGCTAATACTGTGTTAGCAAATTATTGATCCCAATGATGAGAACAGGAATCGTTTCTCCTGTAGCAGGATGTGCAATTGGATCTACATTCTGCCCTGGTAATTTTCTCTATAGATCTTCCAGGGGGACTAGACAAATGGACCATTAAAGAGGGGCAGAAGTAGGAGGGAGCTGCCTGAGGTTGATGGTACATTTGAGTTAAATCCAAACTTTACTGGTATTTTTTCAGCTTCTAAGTGAAAACTTATAAACATTGCTCTTTGGCACTTTATGGTTTTGTTTTGTTTGGGGTAGTTTTATTTGGCTTGTTTTTAACTTTTTCTGATGGCCAAGGAGGAATTTTAGTTTGTGAGCTTCTTCTTTTGAAATTGAAATCAAGACAATAAAAAATTCAGAGAGTCTTTTTGATAAAGGCAAAACAAGGTCATTGATCACTTCAGTAAAAAAGGAAAAAGGCAACCTTGATAATTAGAGTTGTTCAATTTCAGCCATGCTGGCCTTAGTGGTTGGGATTTGTGACACCAAATCTTCATTAAGAGGCTTACCTCTCTGTCTTTTACCTCCCTATTTTTATTTCAGAGAACTTCACTAGTGGGCAATTATTAAGCCAATTACATCTAACTAAGATTCACAGACTGTCTTCTGTGGGCCTAGCACTATAGATCCTGAAGGAGATCTAAACAAAATACAAAATTGAGTTCAATGGTCTACCCTGAGGCTTTAAGAATACACACACATACATACACACACACGCACACACACATGGGGCGGGGGGCTAGACAATTAAGTTTGCGAATATATATATATATATATATATATATATATATATATATATATATATATATATATATATTCGTATATATTTACATATATATATACATATTTTTGAATAAAGCAAAGTTATAAAAGTGAAACAAGTTTGAAATAAAAATCCCAATTAGAGCAACTGATTTTTTGTTTGTTTGTTTATTTGTTTCCCCTAGCATAAACCCTGGAAGTTAAAGCAGACTCCCTTATTCAGTACATTAGAGTCGAAAACTGATCTTTGGTTGCAAAACACTGTTGTGATTAAGGTACAACTTCAAAAAGTACTGTAAATGAGCTGAAGAGATACCCATTCTGTACAGAAGTATTAGAAAAGAAATGTTGATATGTCTGATGGCACATTACTTTCTATTTTCTATCTGAGATGTACTGAAGGATATCAAAACCCTCAAGACGAGTTGTTTATTTGTTTAATATGGGTTGCTGACTTGAATATGCTTTTTAGTGCAAGAAAGTAAGTTTATATCCCCAAGGTCCCACTTGAATTTCACATCAAGAGGAAATGCTTAGTGAACTGTTGACCTTATACTGCTCATTAGGTAAGGAAAATAATTAAGGCAGAAAATGTTCACTTTACGTTATACAACATATGACAGATATCTAGGATATTTTATGTAAGCAATCTTCTATATTATAAATTCTAAAGAGACGGTTACTCTTCTAAAATGAAATTTAAGTGCTCCTTTATTAGGTAATAACATACAAAACTTGATATCTCAACTTTAGGATATATTAGTTAGAAGGATAAATGGCCATCTCCAGTTAAGATGATAAACCCTTGGAATTAGAAACCAGGAACCTTGACTTCTCCTTTCTATATTCTACCACAGCAGCAATTACTGTGGCTTATTCTGCATTTGTTTTTGGTTGAGATGGGACTTTTCACTGATAGTTATTATGATTCTGGCTACACATACTACTCAATTGACATCACTGGATCATCTGACCTTATTGTTTCATCTTTCTTACTCGAGATTGAAAGGAAAACTAGAACTGAGAAGAAGGCGTGAAAAGGTTGGAGGAAAACAAAGGAAGTTGTGACAGAATTAACCTATATTCTATTTTTATGGTATTATAATTTAATTTTTGCATACTAATTTATTAATAACTGGGTTTACAGAATGCTTGCTGTAGGCCCAGTACTTTAGTAGTCCTGAATATAAACAAAATAGAAAATTGAATTCAATTGTCCACCCTGAGGAATTAATCAAGGTTATTTATTTGAACTAGAACCATAGAAAGGAAGAGTTTATCTGGATTTTGGTGGAAAAGTTACAAAGCTATTATTTAGAACAGAGAATACATATTAATATAATATATAGTATATATATATATATATATATATATATATATATATATATATATATATATATATAGAGAGAGAGAGAGAGAGAGAGAGAGAGAGAGAGAGAGAGAGAGAGATAAAGAGAACAAAGTGTGTGTGTGTGTGTTTGTGTGTGTGTGTGTGTGTGTGTGTGTATTTAATCTTGTAAAATGGGGCAATTTCATAAAATGCCCCAAATGCATTTTGATATATACCATCAGGATTAATTTTAGCTGTATTATACTCATTTTCTTTACAATATTTCATATGTAAATATTTTAATCAATGAAGTGAAATTGATTTTTTTCTCTATATTTTTAGAAAAATAATGTTTATATTCTTTTGGCTTAACACTACATTTTTTTTTTTTAATAAAACCTAAAACATCCTAAAGTAGGATGTCAGTAACAACAGAGATAATGGCTTAGATGTGATCTTGGCTGCTGAGAAGACCATTAATGTCTAAAATCAAAGTAACATATACTGTATAAATAATAAATAAGCACTCACAGGGCACCAAATTTAATCTTAAAAGTAAAGCCATGATTGCAAATATCACAACTGAAATTTTTAGTCTATTTATGTGCATTCATGAAAAGGAATGAATACTCTTTTTACCTCATTCCAGCCCATCCTTCTAAATAGAGGCTATAAACATATCAATTGTAAGGCTTAACAACTGGGGTTTAGTGAAACATGTTGATTAATTTTTATTGAGATTTCCAAAATAAAAAGAGAAGGAAATCACTCCATTCATTATATCAGAGAGAAGAAAGGGATCTTGATATTTGACTGCATCCAATTAATCAAATGACAGTTTAGCTAACTCCAGAGATGGGTTTCTCATGTGGAGTAAATTTCTTTCCTGAAGATGAGGACCATTCAGGCATCTTATAAGTTGCAGAGGTCCAGCCTCCTTACCCTACTAATGAAAGAAAGCAAGAAAGCAAGCAAGAAAGAAAGAATACCACAGCGACAGTCAAAACAGCAACAATAATAACAAAAACAGTCTGTATGGAGAAGAGATCTATATTTTCAAAAACCAGAAGCTGCAGTGAGATAAATATCCACAAGAAGTATTGCTTTAGATATTATTATTAACTTCAAGTAGATAGCATTGTCGCATTTTAGAAAGGGAATGAGATATTTGGATTATTTTTGTTTTATAAGCAATTTTAGTCTCTATTATACTACACTAATAAATTAGGCAGCGTGTTCTTCAATGGCTTTGATTCATCTTTGATTTTCTATTGTTTATTTTTAATATTTCAAAATAGTTATTAGCAGACAATTTTAGCACTTAGATTCATAACTCATATTTGCCAGCCTGCATTCTGGAAGTATATATAGCCAAATGTAAGGGAAGAGATAGTGTTCAAGCTGTAAGAGACATTCTGTTTTCAATTTTCCAAGTAGTTTTCAAATCTTCTAAAAAGGAATATATTGAATTTGATTCTCTCCTTTAATAACTCTCAAATGTTGAGACATACCTATACACCCTGCAGCTGGGAATGTGGGCAAGGAGAGCAATATGGAAGTTGAAATATGGCACCTGTCCTCACAAATGTTACAAAAAATCTGAGTTGGAAGACAAGCATCTGGATGTACAAGAGAAACTCATAAGACAATAGAATAGAATATTAAAGATTAGTTGTTTGGCAGAGATCATAGATGTTTTATGATTGTATAGGTAGTTGAAATTACTATAGATTAGGAAATATTTGAATACGCAATAGAGGTTGAGGAAAACATGCTTTGCAAAATCAGCTTAGAAGTGCTGGTAATCTTTTCGTGTGGGTATTTTAAGGGAAAAACTTCTCGAAGGGGAAAATTAAGGTACATTCCTTCTGATTTGATCCTATTTGCTTTGATATTAATAGAGAATGAGAGGGGACCAAATGTGGGAGTTTTTCATACTCATTTTCATATTTCAAATGCCACTTGTTTAAATCTATTCTTCATCTTCCCGATCCAATCAGTTACATTACCTTTAGCAACTCATATACTACTACACTTTACGATCTGTAGCTGCCAAGGCCTTAGCTGAGATTAGCTTCCACAAGAAACAGAATTTGAGAGGGAAATGTACATCCACAAGGTTTGTTGGGGAGTACAGCATGGGGACTTCTCTTTAACAGGAATAAAGGAAGTAAGATTGGGCAGAGAAAAATGAACTGTGATGCCTGTTGTAACAAATGCCTCAGCTAATCTCAGGGGAGTTCTGGAGATGGTTGGACCTTAAGGAGTGTCCCACCTTAGGGGAAAAAAAAATTCCAGGTCTTTGAATCCCACCATTAAATGGATGAGGGCTGTCTCAAGGAAGAAATGTGAAAATGAAGGAAGCTCACTTTAATGGAGGAAGATTTCTGGAGAGAATCCAAGTTTGAATAATCAGCTGCTAAAAGTTCTGATACCTGGGGGAATAAGTGCTGAAGTGATAAAGGGGAGATCTGGATAAAAGTTGGATGGATTACTGACATCTGCATTAAGGACATTGAACCATTTAGATTATTTATCGATGGGACTTCCCTTGTATTCCCAATTACTATGTACAGATGCGAATGTTAGACAGTGAATAAAGCTGGCAGGGGAAAAAATGATTCATTTGAAACATTGTATTGGAGGAGAGCTCTATGATACCCTGTACTGATAGAAAATTGAGCAAGTCAGTCCCAGAGAAAATTAAGCCTTAATCACCTCTGGAGGCAAAAATGACAAAACTGAAGCACTCTTACTTTGGGCACCTCATGAGAAATCAGGATTCTTTGGAAACGACGATGATACTGGGAAAAATAGAAGACATCAGGGAAAGAAGACCAAATATGAGATGGATGAAAGAAACCACAGGCGTGAGTCTTCAGGTGCTGGGCAGGGCTGATAAGGACAGGACATTGCGGACATCATTCAGAGGGCTGCCCAGAATCAGAGCTGACTCAACGGCACATAACACACACAGTTCCTAGATGGTAACTCCTTAAGAGAGGGAAAACTTATCTCTCTTGTTGGCCATCACCCTGCCTGGGGTTAGAGTTGTAATTGGCACACAGTGGACGTTCATTAAATATTTAGTTTTTAAAAAATGACTAAATTAATTAATAAACAAATGTCTAGTGAACATATAGTATTTGTGAATGGCTGTCCCCAAACTATGGAGTTTCCATAAAACCAAGTATGCAAACAAATAAACAAACAAACAAAAGATTAGATCTTTGTATATTAGCTAACAGATTACATAATTATTAATCAAGTACCTTTGTTGAGTGTCTACTATATACCCTCCACTGAATAAATTAAAACAGTGTGAGATATAACCAGGCAGCATATACTAAGGACTAACTAAGAGATGCTTTTTCTTTTCCTTTTTTTTTTTATTGCTCGAGAGTAAAGTGTTGCTCTCAGTATTGCTTTTTCTCTATATTAAGACTTTTGCATCAATGTAATCTGTGACATATTTAAATGCCAAATGGCAGTAAATGGATGAAGTCATGAAGAATGACCAAAGAAACTTCACACACAGCCATGTGGTAATTGGAAAATAAGATAGGCAATATTTTAAATGGAGATTTAATGTGGGTTAGCACATGCACCCATACAGTAATGCCTTTAACTCAAATTAGTACTTGAGAAGGAAATATACATGAATTTAAATGGGGGGGAGCATTAATTTTGATCTAAAATATAAACATTGACAACCTGCTATAATGGCGTATACCTTCACCAATAAGAAAAAGAACAAAACAAAGAGAATTGTGACACTGGATAGAGACAATAGATGCATGACAACAGGCAGCCAGTAATTCTAACCAGTAGCTCAAACAAGAAGATAAATGGAGGTTGTAGCTTTTACCATTAAGGAACCAGTTAGAGTTCCATTTCGTGCCAGAACAGTTCTGCCAAAAAGAACTTTCAGTTCCAACTTGCCCTCTCAGTCCTCCTCATGGAAACATTTTTGGCTTATACATGCAAACAAAGTGACAATGAAAGTTATGTTTCAATGACCTTGTCTTTGAGATGGTAGTGACCCGTCATTGAAGAATTAGAAAGCCATACTGAGGTCTGTAATGCTATTATAACACACTGGGCGTCAATCCAATCTGGGTGAGATATTTCCTATGCTGTTCTCTCAGAGTGATGTATACAGCTAATTGTAAATATCTCATATAGAACTGCCACCTGCTTCCCAGAGTTACATCATTCACAGTTAATTCATATTCAGGTGGCACACACATCATTTTCTCTTAATTTCTGCATAACAGTTCATTTTCTTTGATTAGAATCAGCATTTCTCTCTGAGCATTTTATAAAAGCTTTACCATACATAACCTATACAAAAGCCCCAGAATCCATGACAGAGCTATTAAAAGAAACATAAATAATAACAAGAGAAGGAAAACTTCCCAATGAAGGACATTTAAAAAGTCTAGATTCCTGGTTTGAACACAAGGCTGCCCCTTTAAAACAGAAATGCTACCAGTTCATTATGCATTCTTTCAGTGTCCTAGTTGCGAAGGGGGGCTAAGGGGGGAACACAACCTTAAATTCTTCAGAGCTGTCCTGGTTGGTTTATCTACTGTGATTTACTGTTGTGATTGTTGAGTAGCTGACCACTGATTTTAACACTAGGGTATAGAGGAGACAGATTGACATGGGTTTCATTAAAATTCAAGAAACTCAGCTCCATAGAGAGTGTGACTAACTTCCTTATACATGACAGGAATCCCCACAGATGGTACCTCACCCTTGCTAAAGGAATTAAGTCTACCAAAAGAATCCCTGTCTATAAGCAGCCAATTCCCCAAATCTACAGGCTCATCTGCACAGATATTCTTTATACTGTCATTCTTAAGTACCTTAGGGTAGCTCTGAAAGACAGGGGGCCGAGAGGGAGCAGCGGCTGCTGCCTTCACTACCCCTCAAGCATGCTGGTGGCATGGGGATGATGGGATTATAAAGTAAACATAATAAAACACAGGACCAGGGCATCCAGTGGACACAGTCTATTTGCTGACTCCTCTTTGCCTGGGAAGAGGTGAAGATGAAATTCTTATTACAATTACACAGAATCCCTGCATCTAATTGGCAGTTATTAAACTATTAGGCAAATGCACAAATGAGTATTGTATTTTGTTCCTGGTCCAATTAACTTCATTTTTTTTTTCTTCTCCCGTCCCTCTGCTCTCTGGCATTATGCTCTTAAATTCCACATTTCATCTTCAAATATTTAAGTTGTCAAGGAAAAAATAAACTAGCCATCACACATTCATTATATTGTGTCAAATAGGACATGAAGGAGACAGCTTTCTTTTTTTTCCTGTCCTCTGCGCTTGTCAATCAAAAGCACAGTAATTAAATGGGGACGGGGATGCTTTCAAATGAAGAACAAAGGAGGAGGCATTTAATAGGAGGAAGAGAAAAGTAATTAAAATAAATAAATAAAGGCTCTGGCTGGGTCTATTGTCCTCAGATGAGCTGTCCTGAGCTGAGGTGTGGTTCCACCAGCTCAACCCAGACCTTTCTCTCTACCCATTCACCTCAAGTTTCTACTGAGAAAACAGAGCAGGCAGTGTGTGTTATATATATATTGCTAAGTACATGATGGGAGTTCACTATAATATTAAATACCTGAAAACATTAATGAGGTGCACTGAATTTTTCTCGTTTTCCAGATTAGATGTAAACCAGATAAGCTGAAAGAAAGAGATATAGCATCCCTACAGTCATAAACGTAAAGTGATTCCATAATCATCACGGCACTTTTAGGATTAGGAATATTCTCTCACACCTACATAATCTAAAACAGTTTCTCATCCCACCAGCTGCTGCCGAGTCCGGCCTCTTTGGTTGTGAATCAGGCAATGAGGCAAAGAAAGCTATATTTTTTTCTGCCAATTTTTGACTCTACATCCACATTTCCCTAGGCCAATAAGTATTTTATTGAAAGGTGTGTCTTAGAACTATTGAGAAATCAGGACATTCTCTCCAGGTCTTGGGATTCCTGGCAAATTGGGAATCTATCCCTCTTGCATAGAGAAAGTAGATGTGAGGGTCGTTCTAGAGAAAACCCTGGGTTACAGGATTATATTCAAACAGCCACTGTCTACTTGTGTTCATCGGTGAGTGTATATATGCACAGCAATCCACCTCATGATTTCTCACTATTCTAACTTCCACATGACATTTCAGTTTGTCCTATATGTGTATATAACCTGATATACATATGAAGATGTTTATTAAACTATATATTTAATAAAATAACATGTATCCTAAGGGTGTGAAATAGTTGCTTATGTGCACTCACACACTTTTCAGTCTCTGAGAACCTGGACGTGCTGCTGTTATCTTTTCCCTTTAGAAGAAATTATGAACAAAGTGTTCTATCTTATTCTATTTATTTGAGAATATGTTATCAAAGGATAAGAAGCCCTGGCTAAGGGAAAACTTACATTTAAAAAATATTTTAAACCATGGCACTTGCTTAATTAGTAAAAAGTCTTTCTTACATAAAATAATTGCTAGGAATACTTACAAGAATTAAAACAGAAAGCATTGCCATTTTTGCCTAAGTACTTCAAATCCACATAGGAATCAATGCCAAAAATGTTTAAGACTATAGCAAAATGCAGCAGAATTTCTAAGCAATAATGCATATAGGACACTATCTTACAGAACAGTGAACTAAACCTAAAACTACTGCGAACATAACTTTTCATTCCTATGACAATATAATAAGGCCAATTAGGAGACTGGGGCTGGGGCCCAATTTCGAATTGGCTTTCTATGCTGTAGTTATGGTACTTTCATGCCTATTTATCTGGGTAGTTATTTCCCCTGACAACCGTAAAATGAGTTTTTTACATAATTTTATGAGAACCATGTTATAACAATGAATTAGTAAGTCCAAGACCAAGTGGATATTTTGCAGCTTTATTACAAGCCATTGTGTCAGAATTCTGGCTAGCCAGGGCCTCTGGAAGGACTGGCAATTTACATAGATGAATTTGCAAACCTGTCCTTAGTAAGCTCAGTACTAACCCCTATTTCTCTCACTCTTGAAAGCAAACCAAGTTGAAGATGGCCAAAATTATGGTGAAATGTTGGTTCTTTTTTGACATGAAATCCTATAACTTCTACAAAATAAGGGAAATGATACCATAAGAACATCTATGATTGTAGTGGTATTCCCATACCTCAGGTATGTTTAGATACAATAGGAACCTGATCTTGAGAGTATCTTGAGTCTGCCTTTAAGGACAAAAAAAAAAAAAAAAAAAAAAGAATCATTTTGTGTTTTGAGCTTGGCTTCACCCCTACAGTATAAAGTATATATCTTGAACTGGTGGGCCAGAGACCTGTCCACCACTGAGGTAAAAATGTCAGGTACCCACTGTACATTTTCATCTGTGCAAAACCCAAAGTCATTTTTCACAAAGGAGAAGGGTGTGGCTACATACAAAGCACAATCAAGGGGCTTGGATATTCTTATGAGTGAAGCATTTAAAACTTGACCAGAACCCTGATATTCTTCTTATAAGACAATTCTCACTGGCTTAGTGCATGACAGAGACCTTCATTCTATGCTGAATATGCATGCGTGTGCATACACACACACACACACACACAACTCAATACAGAAGTTCAACAACAAATTACAGTTGATGCTCATTATTTGTGATACTAATGTTCCATGACATTGCCTCAAACATGAAATTAGCCAATACTGAATAGGTTCCTGTAAAGATATATATGTATATCTTATATATACGTATATGATATATATATGTATATATATATATTATATGTACATGTATATAATATATATTATATATATACATAATATATAATATATATTATATACAAATATAATATATAATATATATTATATACATATATATATATATATATATACATAATTCATTAACACTGAACTCAGCCAACTTCACTATAACACATGTCTGAATGAAGATGATCTGACACATGTATTTTATCTGTAAGGCACATGACAGCCTTCTTGCACTAAGGAACTCTACACAGCACTTCAGTCCTACATTTGAGGGCCATTTTAAACATAGAAATCAACAACAAAACACACAAAGTGCAAAAAAGAAAAAAATGTGCTGCTAATCACACCATGAAAAGGACACTTGTTTAAAGCACATGAGCTGAAACAAGAAAGCCAGACCTTGCCTTGTCCCACCTCACCTGGGAATGTGCTGATGGAGTGACCCAAATTTTTTGCCACTCTGTGCACATCCATAAATGGCCACATAGTGCAGCAAGTACTGATTTGGGGTTTACAAATAAATCTTAGTGAGCAGGCAAATTCATGAATATAGAATTCATAAATATGGACGCTATGAATAATTAGGGTTGACTGAATATTCCACCAACCTTGCCCTCACCCCAGCCTCTGTCTAGAACCCAACTTAACCTTGCATTCTGTGCAATCATGTCATCCCATAATCAGCAAAATTTACAAAGTCACTCTTTCAAGTCTCTGTCTCAGTCACACAGCCTCTGCACTGCCCTGTATCTCATTTTGATTTCTTTGTATCTATGCTTCCTGAAACTAGCATTGCTTTTATAGGCTCTCATTAGGTAACACCATAACATAGCTTTTACAATAGCAGCTTTATTGTGGTCCTTTTGTCAATGACAGAAGATAAATGATCTGGAATCTTGGGTCTTTCAGTGAATCATTGTCTCTCCTAGGACTAACTAGATCCTGTAAAATTATTGAGGAATTGAGGTTGAGGGGATGTGGGAGTGCAGGCATGTGTGGTTTCATAGGCTCAGGGTATAGTTTTGGTGCAGTGAAACTCAGGACAGTTTGTCAATAATGATAGTCTTTGAAAGCACAAGGAAACCAGTGGCTGGTTAGACCCTAGTCCCATGTTCTGCATCAAACATGATTTCATTCTAATGTGGAGAATGTAAATAGATCCAATTTAGGCGAGTTGAAGAAGACTAAGGCAGGAAAAATGAGAAAGACTCTAACTTTAGGATATCATTACTCAATATATGTGAAACTTAAAATTAAGTGAACATGATTAATGATGGGTTTCTTATAGTCTCATATTTCCTATGGGTACTTCTCAAATTTTAACTCATCCATAAAATCAAATGCATATTGGAGAAATTTTACGATCTTGTACAGTTAGACTATAGTGGGAAATTTCCAGATTCACAAAAGGTCCCAAAGAAGGAATTATATGATCTATTTCCTATCCACGTTTTTAAATGAGTGGTTTGTCAATGATCACTCATTATATACAGCATGATAATCCCAATTCTTCTAATGTTTAATATCCTCATCAAAAGAAATTAGGTACTTTATGATCAGCTGTTTTTTACCACTCCTATAGTCTACTCCTGTGACTCTCAGGTATTCACGAGAAACTAACTTTCCAAAGGGCTTCTACCATCTACTGTAGTTCAGCAACTCTCATATATTCCAAAACAAAGAGTCTCCATCTCAGTTACCTGGTATGATTCAACAAGTCGTCTGTTTAATAATGTAGGAGCAAACAAAGAATTATCTGGGCTCTCCTTACATAGGTTAAGCTTGAGGACATTGCTACTGATTGGAGACAATATATCATACCAACATTTCTCACTGGAGGTTACGGGGTGAACCTGAAACATACATCTAGAAGGTACAACTTCAAATACTCTAAGAATTTCTAACTTATAGGAACAATCCTCAGACCGATAGGTATTATTTGAACACTTTTTGTGAGACCATTTGCTCCTAGAATACAACATCCATAACTTTAGAATAATGATCAAGTCTCTTGGATCTTGGGTACAAAACCACATTCCCCCAACCCCATGATGTGATGGCAAAACAAAACAATGGCTACTGTGCTTCCTTCTCTCTTCCTTCTCTCTTCCTTCCTGTGCTTCCTTGCTTCAAAAGGTGGGGCAAATGTTAAAAGAAAATAATCAGTCACTATTAAAAAAAGATAAAAATATTGGCCTCTTTTGATCTTTGTCAAGATAATACTAAATTTGATTTGTTTTATTAACCTGTCGTAAAAGAAAATGTGCACTCAATTATTGCTCATAGCATGTCTTCTATTTGTTTTCAGATGACAATAATCTCCATGGAATGTAGAGTGAAATCACAGAAACTTAGAGATTGTTTCCTTTTGTAACATTTTGGAAAAAAAACACTAATGTTTAGAGGGTGTAGTGACAGAGGTGAAGAAAAGGAAATCTATTGTTTGTGGGATGGTTAGATATGAAGTATCATTGATGAAAGGGACACAAATGAACAGACACAAGGACAGAAGACTGGGGGTTAAGTGTTGGGTATATTTTGGGGTATTTTATTAAGTTCACAGAAGTACCACAAACCAAAAGATTTCAGGGAAAACTATTCTTCCCAGTATGAATCTTTATATAAATATGATACAAGCAATAGCTAGTCAAACATATTAGTTAAACAGGGATGCAAACTGGTAGAAAAAGGCATGAGTTTTCTTCTAGCAAAACAGTGTTATCTGAGTGTGCTTTATTTGACATTTTTATATTTGTTATATACTCTACTGTTACTGTATTCCCAATCATCATTCCCCTTTACAGAGACTGACTACCTTGTTTGTCTGTACTTAAAGCATTTATACTTCAAAAAGTATGGGTTAGCACTATCAGGCAGGCAGATATGGAGTCTAAATTCATCTTTACAAAAGTGTGTAATAAAGTAGAATAGATTTTTTTCCTCTCTGGTGTCCACCTTCTGCAATTATGTTAAAAATTCTAGGAGAGATTTTTTGATACATCTTAATAAAACTCTTTACAAAGGTCAAAGTAGTGATACCGTTCAAGTAACATTATCCACAGTCATGATTTCTGATGAGTAGGATGCACTGGTGCAAAGGAAAAGCAGAACAAAACCTCACAGCACTCCATTCTTGAGACCAAAGTTTAATTAAGAAAGAGAAAGCACATCATGTGGAGAAACTTAAGAACAAAAGAGTTCCTAAGCTCTGGAATGACTTTCTGGGTTTGTTTTTGGGTTGCTTTACAATTCTTGCTGTTTTATTTTCAGTAGTGATTGGGGTTGGGGGCATATTATAGTATTTTGGATGGATGAGTTTTGCAAAGTGCCAGGCAATAAAACATCTGTTATAAAACATGTGCTATAGCTTTGGGGTATGGACTGAAACCAGTCAGTATTATTTTGAAGTGAGAGAATGAATGGCCAAATAAATGAGCACAACCTGTTTTTTATTATTATTATTTTAAAGGACCATTTAATCCAAATAATTTATTTTTCCTGTAGAGTACACATTTTAAAAATATATTACCACTACTGCTGCTTAACATATTTTTGTACTATTCTATGGAACAAAAAAATGTATATGTTATACTCTAATCTTTCTAGTATTTCACTGATTGGATATATTCTTGAAAATGGTATCAGGGCAATGGTAAATTTATTCTTTTAATTTAAAACATATTTCATTTCGGAAATAATTACTGAAAATAAACTGTAGATACCAAATTGGGTTAGGTGACTTGGTGAAATAAAAGTATTTTAATATATCATCAATAGCCCCCAAAACTTACAAATTATATGGAAACAACAAAAATAATAATAAGGTTTTCTTTTATATCAAGTTAAATAAAAGGTAAGTTAAAATGCCCTGGAATCTAAGAATGTTATTTATAATCAGAGCAGAACAAGTACAGCATATAAAGCAGTAGAAATAATGTAATAAATATTAAGGAGGTAGAAACTAGGAAAAACAATGAGCATAAAGCAGAGAAAAAAAAAAATATGGCATCAGTCAGTTTAGGTTGTGTTATGTAGGTATCTATATATCTCTATGTCTACGTCTATGTCTATTTCAATCTCTATCTCTATATCTATATTATCTATTTCTCAGTGGCATACAAATATAAAAGTTGTTTCTTATTCTGCCAATATTCACTGAGGGACTAAGCAATTTTCAAAGGAAGATGTACTTCTTGTGATGGGTTTACATACTAGGTTGTTCCAGGCTTGTTGTATCTTCACATTAACACATCTTTCCAGATTAAGGGAAGAAAATATAGATAATGACCTCTGAAATGCTTTTACCCAGAAACGACCAAAGTCGGTCATATAGCCATTACTAAAGCCAAGGAGAGATATACCTAAAGAAGAGGAGACTTGGAATTTTGCTAATCACTAGTTGTATCCTTGAAACCACAGGACTATGGATCAGTACATTTTATTCTCACATTATCCAATGTACTAGTTTGGAATCAATGCTAATAATAATGACTATAATTTATATGATGTTGAGCTAAGTAATTTATATACACCATTTGAATTAACACTCCAAAGATAGTGTGAAATTTGATTAACAATGTGGTAAAATAGATACAGAAGGAAATTTTCTAAAACAAACCCAACAATTCTGGAAAAATGTTTTTTTAAATCTATGTTTTTAACTGTATTCCTTAATCCACTGAAAAATAAAAGAAATTCTTGGAGACTAAAACAGAGAATGATTACCACTGGAGTGGTAACAAGTGCTGGTGAATTTACTGAGTAAATCACTTATAGCCTAGAAATGAGTTTTAATAAGACATGAGGGGTAAGTGATGTAATCATTATATATTTAAAAATCTGCAAAATGTGTATATCAACTAGTTAAGGTTTTTGTTGTTTTCATTCTTAAATTCTACAAATCCTTTTTTTTATCCTCATGGCTCCATCCTAATCCCAATAATTATGTTAGTTTTCTTGTTTGTTTGTTTGTTTGTTTTTAAGGGCAGAGACAACATATAATACCTCTCTTTAATCTTGTTCAATGACTATCTCATAACTAGAACTGTGTTAATAGAAAATAAAAGGTAAGGAAGAGCAAGGAGTAAAAGACAAGGGAAGAAGAGGAAAGGGGAGAAAAAAATTGAAGAGCAGAGGAGAATTTAAATTCAAGTAATTTTAACTGGGTCAAGGCATTCTCTGTAGATTTACAAGTCCAACTTTGTATTTGTAGCTTTCCTTTATATTAGCACCACACTTCGGGGCCAGAAGAGCTGAGTGATCTCACTCCTCATTCTCACTGTGGCAGATCACCCTTTATTTTGAGGAGAGGAATGGTTTGCAAGCCATTGTTACTTTTTATACTAGAGAGACATTCGAAAGGCATAATGTAGAGAAAATCAGTTTGGACTGGATCTCTCTCTTCTCTGCCTGCCAGCAGCGAGGCAGGAAAACAACAGTATTATAAATATGATTTTATTGTTTTGTTACTATTAGGTGGATAACATGTTTGGTCTCAACCTTACCTAGATTGTTAGTAAATGAAAAAGAGAACCACTCAAGGTTGTGAGAAAACGCAATCAGCTTTGTCACAAAAACACATTACCTTTGTGCTATGACTGCATCAAATCTCAAACACTGATTTAGCTAGAACATAGAAAAAAACTTTGGCCTGGGTTTTCATAGTTACAAAATATACAGAGGATGCCAAAAAAAAATGTATACACATTTTAAGATAGAAAAAAAAAAATACTATTAAAATTGTAATACTCAATATATGCTGACAACTAAAGATGAATGCAAGTTATGTGTATACATTTTTTGGCACCCCCACTAGACATACTGAAAAAATGATATTCTCTCTAAATGTAAATTTTATGTATATTCTTCCTTTATGATTTCACAGACCGTCATATTTCCGTAGACCTTCTTCTATGCTTCCATAGAACTGGAAGAAGCATTCAGCAAGAAATATAGAGCCACTGAGTTGAGCAAGGAGCTCAAAAATCAAGTTTCCTTCATCAATCTCAATCTCAAAGTCTGTATGAAGCCATTTCCTATGTAATATGTGTTTCAATATTGTCACTTCCAAATCTATGTTTCTTACTTCCAATGAACCTAAATAAGAATCACCAACTCCAGTAAGCCTTCAAAAGCACATTCAATGTAGTTCATTCTAGATGTTGTATAAAAGGGATTGTATAGCTCCTACTTAGTTTATATACTTGTTCAGTAGAAGCATCTGTTCTCTGTACCCACCTTTCCCAGGACAGTTCTAAGCATGTGGCATATGCTCAAACATCCTGCAGAATTAGTCCTGAGAATGAGATTTATGATCCCAGAGAGGGGAATCATACCATGATCAGAGGTTGGTGAGCCAGAAAATTTGGGTTCTGCATTCTGAAAACATAGCTCAAGGACACCTTCAGAACTCTGCCTCATTTTTTTTTGTTTCAATTGCCTTATCTGTTAGTTAAGTTTAATGGGAGGTGCCTCAGGTATTTCACAGGGCTTTCGTAAGTAAGGATGCAAAGTAACACTTGTCATTTAAAAAAACAACACATAAATTGTAAGTTTAAAGTGCTACAAAGAGATAAGAGAGTTAGAATAGAGTCACTTGTTGTAGTAGTCACAAGAAGAAAAAAATATTGAAGGGAAATAAGAAAAGAAAGAAACTGAAAAGATACACTTAATCAGTGAAAAAACACTAGAAACTATTGGAAGTGATTATTTCATTTATAGCCAAATAGCTTTTAAAATATTTAAAAGTTAATGCCTTAATATTTTAAAGAATTGAATATAAAATGCCATTTGTCATGTCTATAGAAGAAGCCACATTATATTATCTCCCTTTCAAATCACCACACACGGTGGAATACGTGGCAGAAAGCAAGATCTGTTCTTTAGTGACTGACCAGAAATCCTGCAATACAAGCACATTCAAAATGGGCTTAGAGCTAGTTCAATGTCTTAAAGAATCCTGAATATCAAGGACAGATTTATGAGCACAGGTGAGTCTACTTTTGCATCCTTCATGGAAATGAGCCTATAAATCACCTGTCAAAAAATCAAAAAATACTGTCATAGAAAAGAAGTTTCTAAAGTTCAAAATTCTAATTATGTAGTGAAGTTTCCTATAATCTAAAATTTAAAAACTAGTAGAATGATATAAAACTGAAAACAAAAGGTAACAAGACAAACAAAGAAAGAAACAAAATCTCATAGACACAGACAACGGTTTAGTTGTTACCACAGGATAAAGGGGTGGGGAATAGAAGAGGGTAATGGGGGTCAAATACATGTGATGGAAGGAGAACTGACTTGGGTGTGAGCCCACAAGGTGATATATAGATGATGTATTATAGAATTGTACACTTGAAACCTGTGTAATTTTACTAACCATTGTCACCCCAATAAATTTTAATTTAAAAAAAAAATTATAAGAATCTAGTTTACCTTAGTATAAATATCTTATTAAAACAAAGGAAAGCATTGATCCTTAAAACTCTAAAGATTTTCTATTTTATAGGAGCATTACCAATAATACCCAAGCTACTGGTTAATATAATATAATCCTTATTCTTTCCATAATAGGTATAGGAAAAAAATCTGAAAGTGAAACATAGATAAAGCACAGGCAGAAATGAAGCCCTCGGGTTCTGCTGCCCATGGGAACACTGTGTTTAAACTTAAATATTCTATTTGTATAAAGGAGGGATTTTCCTTATAGTTAGACAGTACTCTGACTCCATTTATAACCTAAAGGAGATAAAAGGTCCATAATAATGAAAGTGAGGAGATTCTATATCCCCTTTACTTTCAAGGTTGAGCAATGAAAAGAAGTTTATTAAAACTAAGTACACTTCTTACAGGAAAGTGTTTTAACTTCTTGGCAGCATATGACTAATATCAATTCCTTGTTCATACATCAGTGTGTTTCTTGACTCCATGGCAATCAAGTTATCCTATTCTTTCCTCTGCATCTCTGACAATATGTCCTTTGGTGTTCATCATCCTCTAACGAAACTTTAAATATTGGAGTTTCAATGGACTAGAACCTAGGTCTTTTCTTTGCATTCCATACCCTCTGCTTAGATTATTTCAGCCATGGTCTTAATGGCCACATATGCTGATCATTTCCAATATTTTCTACTAGCCTAGATTACTTCACCATTTAAAATTCAAGTATTGTCAAATGTCTGCTTAATATCTGTACTAATTCTGAACCTTGCTACCGCCAATTATATGTGAAACCCACGGGATTCAGTGTTGGCATCTTCCATTCCCTAGTTCATTCATTCTAACACATGTCACTTTATCACCTAAGACACTCTTTTTCAAATTATATGTATTGTGGTGACATTGGTTGATAAAATTATTTAGGTTTCAAGTGTACAGTTCTATAATATATCACCTGTATATTGTATTGTGTGTTTACCACCCAAAGTTGAATCTCCTCCCATCACCATACATTTTATTCCCTTTTCCCTCTTTTACATCCCCCTCTCCACCTTTTCCTTCTGGTAACTACTAAACTGTTGTCTGTGTCTGTGAGTTTTTGTTTGTTTGTCTTGTTTGTTTGTTGCCTTCGTTTTTATATCCTACATATGAGTAAAATGATATGGCTCTTGACTTTTTCTGTCTGACTTTTTTCACTTAGAATGATATTCTCAAGATCCATCCATGTTGTCACAAATGGTAGTATGTCACCTTTTCTTATGGCTGAGTAATATTCTATTGTATATATGCAGCACATCTTTATCCAGTCATCTATTGAAAGACACTTCAGTTGTTTCCATGTCTTGGCCACCATGAATAATGCTGCAATAAACATGGGAGTACATATGTCTTCACAGACAAATGTTTTCAAATTTTGGGGGTAGATACCAGATACCACAGAAATACACAGGATTATACAAGAATACTGTGAAGGACTCTATGCTACCAAATTCAATAAAATAGAAAAATAGACAAATTCTTAGAAATATATAACCTTCTTAGACTGAACCATGAAGAACTGGGAAACCTAAATAAACCAATCAACAGTAAGAAAATTGAAACAATCATCAAAAACCTTCCAGAAACTAAAAGTCCAGGACCAGATGGCTTCACTAGGGAATTCTACCAAACATTCAAAGATGATTTAATACCTTTCTCAAACTCAAAAATAAACAAACAAAAAACAAAAACCAACCAACCAAACAAAAAAAGCAAAATAAACAATAACAACAAAAAACTGAAGAAGAGATACTTCCTCATTTTATGCCATTTTATGAGGTCAGCATTATCCTGATACCAAAACCTGGCAAGGATCTCTCTCACACATACACACACACACACACAACAACAACAACAACAAAACAAACAAACGAACAACAGAAAACCCTACAGACCAATATCTGTGATGAATACAGATGCAAAAATACTAGCAAAACAAATACAACAATACATTAAAAATATTATAATAGGTTGGTGCAAAAGTAATTGCGGTTTAAAGGTTAAAACTTGCAAAAAACACAATTGTGTTTGTACCAACCTAATGCATCATGATCAAGCAGAGTTCATCCAGGGGCACAGGAGGGTTCAACATAAGCAAATCGATCAATATAATACATCACATAAACAAAATAAAGGATAAACATCATCTGATCATATCAATAGATTCAGAAAGGACATTTGACAAGACACAACATCTATTTATGATTAAAACAGTTAGATGGGTATAGAAGGAAAGTATCTCAACGTAATAAATGCCGTATATGACAAACCCTCAGCTGACACAGTTAATAGTGAAAAACTGAAAGCTTTTCCTTTAAGATCAGTAATAAGACAAAGATGTCTCTCTCCCCATTGTTATTCAACAGAATATTGGAAGTTCTAGTCAGAGAACCAGGCAAGAGAAGGAAATAAAAAGTATCCAAATTGAAAATAAATAAGTGAAACTGTCACTTTTTGCATAGGTCCACGTTCTTTATACAGAAAACATTAAACTCCACCAAAACACTATTAGAAACAATAAACAAGTAAAGTGAAGTTGCAGGATACACAAATCAATGTACAAAAATCCATTGCATTTCTACACACTAACAATGACACTTCAGTAAAAGAAAGAAATAAATAAACAATTCCTTTTGCAATTGCAACAACAAAAAATAAATAAATAAAACACCTAGGAATAAACTTAACAAAGGATATGAAAAACCTACACACTGAAAACTACAAGACATTATTAAAATACTCAAAAACGCCCACATCTTCTCATCTCTACTGTCGCTTAGGGTTAAGTAGCACTAGTCTCCTAATATCCACTCTTGGCCTCGAAGGTTGACTCTCTACATTGCAGACTGAGTTATTTTAAAAGAATAAAACATATTACTCCCCTGATTAAAACCCTAAATTACATGTCCATTGTTTCCATACAGACCAAAATATTTGACCTAACTTACAAACCCCTGCACCCTCCAACCCTGCTTACCTCCAACTTCACGTCGAACAACTCTTCCATTATTCTTTGTGCTCTAACTACACTAGCTTTCTTTCTGGTCTTCAAATATTCTGTGTTCTTTTCTGCTTCAGTACCTTTGCTTACTCTGTCCAATCTGCCTACACTGAACTTCCACAGTCCTTCCTCACTTACTGAGTTAATTCCAAATCATATTTTATGGTTCATCAAATTCCTTAAGGTAGCTTCTAGAGACAAGAGCAGATTCCCTTCTGTTTTTGTCCATTTGGGCTGCTATTACAAAATACCACAGACCAGGTAGGTTACAAACAACAGAAATTGATTTCTCACATGTCCAGGAGCTGTACATCAGATATGAGGGTGCCAGCATAGCTGGATTCTGGTAAAGGCTAGCAGACTGCCTACTTCTCACTGCCTTCACTTAATGGAAGGGGCAAGCTTCCTTTTAAACCACTTTTATAATGGCACTAATCCCATTTATGAGAGCTCCGCCTTTATGACCTATCATCTACTAAAGGCTCCTTATACCATTGGGCATTAGTATTTCAACATATGAATTTTGAGGGGAACATAAACACTCAGACCACATCACCTCCGTTTATGTCCTCACAGCACTCTCTGCTTCATTCCTTTATCTACTTATTACAATTGAATTTAAGCAAATGTGCTAATAATATTCTTCTATCCTAAACTACAAGCTACAGGAGAGCATTTCTATTTTGTATGTTTTAACGTCAGGACATTTCCTACCCTGAGTAGTATAGCCAAAGCATGGGAAATAAGATCAGTAAATATTTGTTGAGTTAACGATTAAAGAAATAAGGAAAAATCTTATAACATTTAAAGAAAATGTCAGTCCACCTTGCTGTCTAGTATACGTTAAACAAATTATCATCAATAGAAGAATCAACTGGGTGACATTTTGCAATCATCCTTTGATCTAATCTCCTAAGAATTCTCTGAAGACTAAATCCAAAGCTGGTTATCCATTTATATATTCATTCCTCCTTATGTATCTCTCAGCAATAATCCTATTTTCAAGGTTAAATCAAGAAACTTACATTTAAAATATATCACTTCGGGTAATTAGAAAATTGTGCTAAACATTCAAGTACATAATTCATATATTTAAAAAAGCAATGCCACTCCAACTTGTGAAATTTGTCTCAGGAGTGTCTAGGGCAGCAGCAAAGCGTCATAGTTATGCCACAGCATCCAGTGCAACAGTAACCAAAGTCATTGAATATCACCCCAACACTTTATTAACTTGGGTATATTTTTCAAAAAGCCTCCAGGAGCAGGCAGATGGCATTCTCTTATTTGCAGTATTCCACTGCAGAGAACTAAAGTTTAAACTATCAGCTACCTGCCATTTCTGGAATTGCCGCAGATAAAAACTCTTTGATGATTTCAGTTTTCTGCTGCTTGCTTGCAGGCTTACAGAGAATAATTGCTACCATAAGAAACACTACTGAAATTGACAATAAACTGAATTTGGCTGGAAGTACATTGTAATTCTGTTCTATATTGGTGAGCTGCACTGCTGGGACAAGTGTTTGTTTAAAACCAAAACACCAAACAAAGCTCTGGCTTTAATGAAAATGTAGAGAGAATCATCTTTGAGATATTTATGGCTAGTACAATTGGAATTGTTTATTAGAAAGATAACATTAACTGCTTCCTCCAGTGTATTATTTGGGGAATGTGAACTGCTCCCAGTATACTTAGACATGTTTGGGATGGTATAGAAAAGACAAAGAGATACAAGAGTTAGTGAGGCATTCTGTAGAAAAGAAATAAAGAAAGACATGGGTGCAGGGGTGGGGAGTAGCATAGTAGTATAGAAAAAACAATAATGTTGATATGAGAAATAAAAGAAAATAAGTTGAGAAAAGTTATCAAAAGAGGAGAAATAGAGAAAAAGAAATAAAGAATAGATCAAGATATGCATGCATGATCAAAATAGCCAAATCCAAGTGTCATAATTTATTATAGTATTTCCTTCCTACATATTTGCTTATCTTATTCTTCTACTGTGACATTTAAAAAATTATATATATATGTATATAATTCATATGTATATATATATTCATATATATTCATATATATATTCATATACATACATATATATATACATATATGTATATATATACATATATATATACATATATATTCATATATATATATACACTCATATATAATTATATTCATACATATGCATATATATATATATATATATATATATATATGAAATAAATGTAATATCATTATATCATTACCAGGATAACCTCTTCCCCACTAGAAGCCATTACTAACAGGTATTAAGTTATACTAATGAATAATTTAAGGCAAGAAGTCAGAAACAGTCTATTTTGGAGAATTCCAGAATATTGTGTGGAACCACAAGGGTCAGTTAAAATTGTGGAACCTTGCTAGAGAGGGCTGAATCCTAGATTGATTCATATAAAAATTTCATATAAAGGTTTATTTCCTTCCTTGCCACTTAATTCCCTACAAGTTTACAGCTATTCCAATACACATACCATAACAATCATAACCTACAGCAAGCAACCAAAACCTTAAGGGAAAGGAGGAAAGAACAAACTCGAGACAGCAAATTTTATCTGAATTTACCTGTGACATTAGCTCCTTATTATTGATATTAGATATTTCTGATATACAGAATCTGCCCATAAACAATATTTTTTTATTAAATGGATCTGTGCTATCATGATAAATTGGTAGCTAAGGGTATTGCCACTGGCTTTTCCAAAGTGCCTCAGTAAGTCAGATATAAACATAAATTTTTGCTATATTTATTCAGAAAGAAGCAGCTGAAAGTAAAATGTTCTAAGAGCAGAAAAAAAGCAGATTGCCACCACGTAACCCTGATTTAATAAGGAGGTAAAAGTTAAGAGAATATAAAAGTATCTCTCTAAGACAACAAAGAAATTAGATGAATTTGCAGATATTGATTTAAATCTTTCCTCTCTTAGTATTACTGGGGAGCCCATAGAGCTCCCCAAGTTATACTGAAATACTGCAAACAATTTTCAGTCACCTCTTAATGACCTTGTTCTATTATATTGACCTGAACTTCAAATGCAATTAACATTTATCGAATATGCTATGTATAAGGTGCTTCCATGCACACTTTCACATATATCACATATTTAATCTTCCCAACAACCCAGTGGAGGGTTAGCCATCCTATTTTACAAAAGAGAAAAAATTAAGACTGATATTAAATAATTGATCAAAATTAATAGCTGTTGGTGGTAGAGGAGGGATGACTTCTGAAATGGCTGGATGATGAGCACAGCAAATCCTCCCTCTAAAAAGCAATAATAAAAGCAAAAAAAAAGAAAAAAGAAGAAAAAGAAAATAGTCAAAACACCAACTTCAGGCCTCTGGACACTGGCACAGGGCAAACTGTGATCTAGAAGCATTTATCCAATAAAAATTCTTTAATCTTAGTAAGAAGGGAGAAGATCTGCTGAGTTTTAGCCTGGGTTGCTCCCATACCCATTCCAGGTTCATGACATTGAAGTAGAATGTAACATGAGAACCACATGACCATCTCAATAGATGTGGAAAAATAATTTAACAAAATTCAACACTCGTTAATAATAAAAACGTTCAACAAACTAGGAATAGACGAAAATTTCCTCAACCTGATAGAAAGACATACACAAAAGAACTTAGAGCTAAAATTATGCGTAATGGTGAATTTCCCCCTAAAATCAGTAAAGTGGGAAGGATTTCAGTTCTCACCACTTTTAGTTTACAGTGTACTAGACATTCCAACCAGCACAATCAGGCAATACAATGCAACAAGAAAAAGAAATAAATAAAACTATCTTTCTTCACAATGATATAACCTTGTACTGGGAAAATTCCAAAAAATCCCTCCCCCTTAAAAAAAAAAGAAAAAAAAAAAAAAAGAAAAAGAGAAACAGAAAAAAGAAAAAGAAGAAAACAAAACAAAAGGATAATAAATTCAGTAAGAATGCAGAATACAAGATCTATATTTTTTAATAGTATTTCTATATAATAGCAATGAAAACTCCAAAAATAAAATTAAGAAAATAACTTAATTCAAAATAGCACCAAAATTAAATACTTGGGATTAAATTGAAAAAATATAAATTCAAGGTTTATCTTCAGAAAACTACTGAGCAAAATTAACATTGCTGAGCAAAATTAAACAGGATCAAAATTAACAAAATGGCATTCTATGTTTATGGATTAAAAATCTCAATAGCATTTACATGGCGATTCTTCCCAAAATGATCATTGGTTCAGTATAATCACTATCAAAATCTCAGCAGGCTTTGAGCAGAAATTAGCCACCTGACTGAGATTTATATCAAAATGCAAAGGACCTAAAATGGCTAAAGCAATTTTGAAGATCAAATTTGGAGAACTGATAGTTTCCAACATAAAAATATATTATAAAGCTACAGTAAAGAAAGAGGATAATGTGTTAATGGCAAAAGAGAGCAATATTAATGGAACAGAACTGAGAGTTTAAAAATAATTCATTTATGGTCAATTGACTTTTGATGAAGCTGTCAAAGTAATTCCATGAGGACAGTATAATCTTTTCAATTTATTGTGCTGAGACAATTGGATAGCCACACATAAAACAATGAACTTATATCCTTACCTCACATCATATATAAATATTAACTCAAAATAGATTACAGACCTAAACAGAAAAAGACTTAGTTAAGTTTATAAAACTTTTAGAAGACAGCATAGGAGAAAGTCTTCATGTCTTGGATTAAGTATAGTAACAAAAGCAGGAATCATAAAGAAAAAGAAAAAAACCACAAAAACAAATTGGACATCCTCAAAATGATGCAATTCAAAAGTCACAACTAAGAAAACAAAAAGACAAGCCACACCACACACTAAGAGAGCATATTTGCAAATCATGTATCTGATAAAGGATTGGTAAACAGACTTTGAAAAGTAAAGAACACTTTCAACTCAGTAATAAGAAAAAAATACCTGTTTTTTTTTAAATGGCAAAATATTTTAATAGAATTTTTCCTAAGGTACATATATGAATAATTAAGAAAAACATTGAAAGATACTCAACATTATTACGATTCAGGAAATGAAAATTCAAACCACAGTATGATACCATTTTACATCCACTAGCATAGCTATAACACAGATAATAACAAGTGTTGGGGAGGATGTGGAGAAATTGGAATCTCTCATATATTGCTGGTGGAATGTAAAATGGCTTGGTCACATTGGAAAATAGTTTGGAAGTTTTTAAAAATGTTAGGCAACATTTTATCATATAACTCTGCCATTTATAGGAATCTTCCCAAGAAAACTGAAACCATATGTCCACACAAAAACTGGTACATAAATGTTCATAGTAGTACTGTTCACAATAGCCCCAAAGTAGAAACAACCCAAAATCCATCAATTGATGAGGGATTAAACAAAATGCTGTATATCTATACAATGGGATTTTATTCAGAAATAAGAAGGAACACACTCCTAATACATGCTACAACATGGATGAACCTCCAATATGCTCTGCTAAGTGAAAAAGCTGTATGCAAAAGATGTATTGCATGAATCCATTTATATGAAATTTCCAGAATATACAAATCCATAGAGACAAAAGGTAGATTATTGGTTGCCAGGAACTGGGAATGGAAATAAGATATGGCTTCAAAAAAACTTAAGAAATCTCTTTAGGCTAATGAAAATTTTATAAAACTGGATTGGAGTAATGGTTGTACAACTGTAAATTTATTAAAAATCACTGAATTGTGTGATATGTAATTTACACCTCAACAAAGCTGTTTTTATTAAAAAAAGGAATAATAGCTACAATTTATTAGTCACTTCGTTGTTTCATGCCATAATCTAAATGCTTTAAAACTATTTTATTTAATCCCTGAATCTTCAGAAATATTTGTTATCATCAGATAAAGAAACTGAAACACAGTGAAGTTCAATGACATGCTCTAGTCTTCTCAACTTGAAAATGAGAATTTGAACCTACCTGTGAATTAAAGCCCCATGACTTTAACTGCTGTAGTATACTACATAGAGTCTCCGAATAATTCTTCAGTTATGTCACATAAAAGGTCTGAGTAAAGTGCAGTGCTCTTTGTAATATACCACAGTATTCCTCTGTTATCGGCAAAATTTTTATCCCAAAATTCGTATGTTGATATCCTAACCCCCCCAGTGCATCAGAATATAACCTTATTTGGAGATAGGATCTTTATAGAAGTGATTAAGCTAAAATGACATCTTTAGTGCGGGCCCTAACCCAATATGACTGTGTCCCTATAGAAAGAAGAGATGGAGACACAAAGGAAGATATCAGGGATGCAGGGGAACAGAAAAAAAATACTATGGGAACAGACAACAAGAGGGTGGCCATCTGCACGCCAAGGAGAGAGGCCTCAGAGGACACCAAATCTGTCGGCACCTTAACCTTGTGCACCCAGCCTCCAGAACTGTGAGAATATAAATCCTTGCTGTTTAAGCCACAGTTTTTTGGTATTTGGTTATGGCAGCTCTAGAAAACTAATATATCCTCTGAGGCCATAATATATCGGGATCCACAAGGCAGAATAAATTGAACATGATTGAGTTAAACATAATTTAGGGGATATTTTTTTAAAATTCTGTCTTTTCTTTATCCAACTTTTCTACTGCAATGATAGAATTTGATTATCATTTATACTGTTAATGCATACTAATTCTGAGCAACTGAATATTTCCAGAAGGCTTAAATTAATGGATTAGTGCATAAGTATTCATAATGCTTCATTTTTTGCTCTCAGATACAAGCATTTCTAAATCTCTATGTATATGTTTGTTTTCCCCCACATCTCTTCTATTTACGATTTTAACCGGGAGGTACTACTGGGTAATTTTTGGCGGTGGTCTCAGCAGCAATCCAGAGGATTACCTAAGCATCCAGTACACGTCCATTTAATCATATAACTTAGCACTTGAAAAAATCTGTAGAAACCAGTAGAAATTCACACACGTGCACACACACACCCACAGATACACAGAACTTCGTTTTTCACTGTGTCTGTATCGATTTCTCCTATAGACCTCATTTCATAATGTGCCCTGAAAATTAAATCATCTATTTAGTTCCAAAATGACCTAAGAATTTAATTGGATTTGTAGGCAGTAATTTATGTAATATTAATGGATATTTTTCAAAAGTAGCTAATTAACAGCTGACCTTTAATTTTCCTTTTAAAGAAAAGGAACTGAGAATAGCCAAAAAAAAAAAAAAAAGGAAAAAGGAAAAAACAACAATTTTTTCTCCCCTCCACCCCCCAACAGTGGTGTAGATTTAATTAGCAGAGAGACAGCATCTGTTAGAGACTTTTAGGGAACTGTGTGATACATTATGTATCTGATTACCTTATGCCCATAAAAATGGCTAAATATTTTAAATACAATTCAAGAAAATGTATTTTCAGTGAAAAACGTAGGAGTTGGGTGATAGATTAAAGGTTTCCTGTAACAGGAAGATTCTGTAATATAATGCTATGAAAAATCAGAGTAAATGGTTACGTTTTGTTTGTCCTTTTATGTAGCTAGATTTCTTCATTTTGTGTTGTTTACATAACAGCCTTGAATAAATATATACTACATTATTTCATGTACTGTAAAAGAAAGTGCATGAATTCAGTGTTATCATTATAGTTAAAAAACATGGACAGGGTTGTCTTCTCTGGGAGACCACCTTTTGATTCTACTTTGCCCAAGACCCTGCCCACATGGGCCAACCTTTCACTCATCCACAAAAGATGAATGGCTTTGTTCTCCTCCATGTCACATCAGAATCTTGAGTCCCTCCTAGAATTTATTTTTCATGTTATGCAAAGTATGTTGGTGGGTTTATGTAATTCCCAGGTGGAAAGGGATTTCTCTTTAAGAAAAGAACCAAAACCATCTTCACTAATTTGCCCCTTTGTTGGCAGGAAAAGCAGAGAAGCCAAGAACTAAGTGTGCCATAAAAATTTAGCTACAACCTTCATCTAAAGGCTGCCCATTTAGGTGAACAACCAGCATAGTTGGTCTGGCCATGTGGGAAAACAACTCTCTCTGTTCTAACAGAATTTATTTTGTGGGTAAAAGAGACAATGCTATTTACCTGAAATGTCTCATAATATACCTACCTCATTTGCTATATTATTTCACTTAAATAATTAGCCTAAACTAATTTAAAATCTATCAGTTTTTCACAAAATGAGCTCCTTGTATCACTTTCACTTCGAGTACCTGTTAAACATGCAGATTTCTGGATCCTGCCCCAGAATCAAATTCTACTTTATAACACACTCCTGGGATAAGCTCTAAGTGTGCTGAAGCTTGGGAACCACTGCTTTGATGATGAGATTTAAGCTGTATGAGGTCTTCAAAACCTCCTCTCAAAGAGGAGCTGCACCTTATGCTCTTTAAGCACCTCAATCTTACAACCAAATGTCACTAAGAAAAATGTTGAGAAGTGAAAATCAATATCACAAGGAGTTTTCCCTAGGATATCTTAATGGTCAACCCATCGGATTTCAACCTCAGATCATCACAGAAATCCTTGAAGGGAATTCTACAATTGTTTTCGCTTTGCTAATGGTCCATTAACACCAGCTTATTGATTTGTGGAAGCTTTAGCTCTTTAAAAAAATAAAATAAAAATCACTTGAACCAAAAGAAGCAAAATCCAGTCCTGGGTTCGCTGTGCACAGTCTTTGAGGCCCTGAGCAAGAAAGTTACTCACTGTGCACCTTAGTTTCCTAACCGGTAAATTTAACTTTGATAGTACTTGACTAACTTATGTTACACAACTAGTGAACTGGATTACTTAACATATTGTAGACTCATGTTAGTGATATTAACAAAGACTGCAAAAAAGATTTAATATGAGAATGCTATAAATTTGTAATATGCTGTACAAATAAAAGATAGAATGATTATTTTTTCTCCTCTCCACTTTATTATATATATAGACTGATATATCAAGCTTTAAATATCAGTTTTAAAGGAAACCGCTGGATCCTTTTTCCCATTTGGTGTTGCTTAATTGTTATTTTAAAACCTTTTTTTTTTTTCCCTTTGGCTGTTGTTCTTAGAAGCAGAGGGGCTGCTATTCTCTGTGGTTATTTTCCTGGTAGTTTGACAAAACAAAGTTGGATTACCAAGAAAGTCAGCGTTGAAGAAAATAAATTGAACTCCTAAAAATTGAATATTTCCCTTCAAACTAATCTTATAATATTTCTCCAGGAAAATGGGTACAAAAATATTCTTCATCTTAAAAGTTTCTTATTTACCTAAATAGTACTATTATTTAGATAAAGATGAAAAACAGTCACAATGTGCAAATATTAGACCACCAGAAAACTCTGGATGGAGAAAGATGATAGTAGGCTAAGGCATTTGATTAGCAGAAACAAACCTTTGTTATGAATCTCAAAATATTACGTTATATAACTGGATTTAATTTCTGGTGACATTTAAAATGTAAAGTCTCCCAGGACAGAACATTACTATATTTTGTATTCTGTGGACAGCTTTGTAGCATAACAGCTTGTTCAACAAATGTCTTTCACATTAGCTATACATTTATACTGAAAATAATTATCTCACTTTAGTTTAATCACTTTTATTTGATTCATCTCTTTTTTTAAGAAACTTCCCAGATATATTATGTTGGCCAAAAAAGAAAAACAAATTAATTCAATTGTGTTACAATATTTCTTTCTCCTTTTTAAATTTAAGTCTAGTAGGAGAGGATTTCATAAAATGAGATAGCAATTCAGCCATGCTGAATGATTACTACCCTCCAACCAAGTGAGTCCCTGCTTGAGCCAAATTGGGAGATCCCATAAGTACTTCAGAGGATGTTCAACTGATTCCATGAGAATTCTTTATGGCAAACCTTCCAATCCATTTTGGGTGCCTTCTGGAGCCCAATTCATGATCCTTAACACAAATCTATGTCTGAAAACGAAAATGAGCAGCTCAGTCATAGGCCCTGGACTGGCTTCTCCAAACATAAACACTTTATAATTTAATTGATGAAAATGAATTTAATGCTTTCAATTCAGATGTGAAAACACAGTGTCATTCACACTTTTCAAGGGTGTTTGGCCTTGGGTTTACAGAAGAAAATGGAACTAGCCCCTTACTTCCTAAAAAGGACCAAGGGGTCCTTCTCTTTTTAAAATGTGCTCTTGCAAATGAAGAGGAGTTTAGTAGAATATTTCTGACTAAAGAGGAACACTGGAGGAGACAGTCACTCACTACTAACCTTTTAATTAGAGACCCAACTGCTCAAAATGGTATTGACTGAAAGAAGTATTTATTGCTGTGTAAAATACACCATATTTGAACTCACTTTAATGCTTCCAAACTTATCACATTCTTATGAGTTTATTAAATAGAGTGTTTACAAACAAAAATGATAAAAAATATTAATGGGGATATTAGATTTAGAGAAATACAATAGGATCTCTTTAGAATAAATGTGACTATATACAAATGTGAATATATACAAATACTCTTTCCTTTAGTATTTTTTATTTACTACGTTAGTACAGCTTAAAATCAGAACTACTGAACTCAAGATGTACATTTAATGTATTAAACCACCGAAAAGTATATTATCATTTCAGAAGATCAAAACCAGCAGCAAATGTATCAGTAATGTGGTTCAGCTAGGATGGTTTTACTTTTTTCTTTTCTTTTCTTTTTTTTTAATGAGGGTATGAGCTAGGCTTCAATTGCCCAAATTTCCAATAGGTTTCTTAGTACAAAGGTACCTATCAGGAGTGGACAGCCATAAGCAATTTGTTTCCAAGCCAAAAGAATTTGGCAACTTAGTACTGTCATCATTGCGATTGCAGTTGACTTTACAACTGCTTGCCAAAATTGCCAAATGACCACTCTCTCTGGATACTGTTTTTTTTTTCTGTTTTTCTGTTTTTCAACTGCTATTCACCAATCCTTGTTACCTTGCTAAATCTCTTTCCTTGCGTTGTGCCATGTTTCTGCATTAAAAAAAAAAGAAAAGAAAAGAAAAGAAAAAAAAAAAGTAGCAGTGTTATTTTGAAAATAGATAAAATGTGAGGTAGTATATATATAGCCATTCATGTAGTAACTTTATAATTACAAAGCTCTGGAGGGAAGAATAAACTTAGATTTAACGATGATCTACTCTGGAGAATCGTGAATTGCCCACCCCAGTGGGAAATCAGTGGACACACACACACACACACACACACACACACACAACTATAATGGACATAAGGTTGGGTATTTATAAGAAAATTTCTACATAGAAATGTATGAGATGCGTGATAGTGTTACCATCTGTAGTAATTAGAATATGGATTAGTTCTCCTGCTCTCTTCTCTGTCAGTCCAGTGATCACAGAGCTGGTTGCTTCTCAGTTTAGTAAACTAGCTAATTATCATTTGAAAAGTCTGATTCTCTAAAAGGACAATTGAAAAATCCATTCTAGAATTAGAGAGATTTGCAAGGCAATATCTTTTTCAATACTTTCAGGAGTGGAGGAAGAGCGTGTCATATTTCTTGACAAATATACGCTCAAAATTTCCATCATCACACCCCAAAATACTCCCAGTCTTTCCAACATGCAATCATGAAGAAATGAACATACAATGACAGGTTCTTTTATTTTACCTCCCCCTTCTCGAAATTTCTTGCTTTATAGAAT
Source organism: Rhinolophus sinicus (assembly GCF_057876585.1). NCBI lineage: Eukaryota > Metazoa > Chordata > Mammalia > Chiroptera > Rhinolophidae > Rhinolophus > Rhinolophus sinicus. The sequence continues at coordinate 91,913,396 of NC_142504.1, forward strand.
TGTCTTTCAGCAAACAGTCTCTCCAATAGTCAATGCAAGTTATTCCTTAGTTTCTCTGCACACATTTAGAGCACAAATTGAATTAATATAATGGTCAAATTCTGTCTATTTCAGTAAGGGCAAACTTCACTAACTGTTCATGGAAACAGGAAATTGCAGTCCTACTCGAACAAAAAAATTTCCACAGAAGATTTTAAAGAAATATATATACAAATTATCGTGTTGCTCTTAACTGACTGCTGTCAAAAACAAGCAAACAAAAAGCTGGCATACAGCAGTCCATTAGAAGAGCTCAGATGCCATGGAAAAGCATGCACAGCCCCAGTGTTCAATCACAGTCTCAACAAAGGGAAGGTCCTTACAAGATCTGCAGGAGATTATGTCATCATCCTTTACTAGCCAAAGAAAGGCAACATTTTAGCCTAATTCTCTTGGGTGTTTTACCTCTGAATGAACGAAATTGACTCCCATTTAGCTGCCCGTTATGCTGATGTTCATAAATTGCTGTTATTTCTTCACCTCCTCCTTAATTTCCTCCTGTGTGCTTAGCTAATTGCTCGGGAATGCCTTTATTAAAACCCAAATTAGAACTTGCCCACTAACCCAACACCCTCTCAATTCTCAAAACACCTGGGCTAAATACTGCTTTCCCTCCATATTACTTCAGAGCTTCATTTTCAGGTTAGGACTAAAGCAACTGTGACACTGATTAACGGGGGGATGGGAAGGTATCAGAGATCAAAGCAAACATCATTTGGCCCAGAATAACTTTGTATTTTCTTTATGGAACAAATACTTGATTGATTGAATAAGATTGGCTACCTGTGATATTTATAGGCCTCCTGAGGTTAACACTGTGTGTCTTAGGTTGTGAGCGACACCACAGAAGGCAGTTCTTGTCTGAAGACATAAAATCTTATAGGACACATAACATCACATACTCAAGATGTAAACTATTAAAGAAGACACCAAGTACTTTTCTTCGATCGGGCTGTATCAATTCTTACTTAACTGATGGAGGGAGAAAAACAAAACAGGTGGAGTCTGAGAAGAACCTGGATGCATTAATATCTCTGAGAAATACTCAACTAAGTCTGGAACCTTGGCCATCACCTATGTCACCAATTTCTAGAAAAATAAGTCTAAGATACTATCTACATCTATTTTCTATTACTTTATCACTTAATTGTGTAAGTTGAGAAGAGATCAGTATAAGTCAGAGCAGGTTTTGGAGATAAAATAATACTTAAATTTGGCATATACTCTTAGAGTTCTGCAAGTCCAATTTGAAGTACTAGACTTCTTGGGCTTATCAGAGATAACTGAGGTAAAAATACACTACTTTTTGGGTGGCATAGAATCCATCACTTAACAATGCTCTATGAGTACTTTGGCAACATAGTTTCAGATCTATTCAGATCACCAAATCAGTTACAGATACCATTTAGCTATCTGTCACATATACATACCTTGAAACTATCCCCTGGATAATCCAGACTAAATTTCCGAAAACATGATATGGAAAATGGGTCCTAACATCTCCAAAGCTCTGTTTGGAATGTTGTGATTATATCATATTACGTGGACCTTCCAGTATTTGGGAGTTCAGAAATGGAGCTTCTAGGGGAGATTGTTTTGGTTTTTTACTTTGGAGACAGTAATTGTCCTAACACAGTGCTGAGTTTTAGGATTACCACTACCCCTAAGTATTTATGTGGTTTTGTCCAAATGAAAGGAATATAAATCACTGGAGAGAATAGAGGATTGGACTCTAGTCCTCATAACATAACTAGTTGAGTGAGATCAGGTAAAACTCTGCATCTAATGGCTTTAGGGTTCTCACTTACAGAAAGCAAAGATCTGGACTAAAATTATTAGTTCTCAGATTCCAAGATTCCAATTTAGCTTCATTATTTTATTACTCTACCATAGTGATTTCTTACCTTTCCAGTGGTGAATTATCATTTCCCTTTTTAGGGAGAAAAAAAAAAAAAAAAAGGTAGTGAGGGTCTCCTTTGAAAATGCTTCAAAAAATATCAATACTTGGAACAAATAAATTTAATGTTAATAAAATATGTCACCAAGAGGGTCATCAAACAAAAATTAATTAACTGAATGTGAATTTCATAAAATTTTCACCTTCCTATACATTTTATGGCCCATGAATTTTTCACTTTATATTTTTTTCTGGCTTTTCTTTGGATAAGTCTGGCTTTAAAATAAAAATCCCAGTGTACAATTCTGTATTACATCATCTATAAATCCCATTGTGTGTTCACCACCCAGAGTCAGTTCTCCTTCCATCACCATATATTTGATCCCCTTACCGGAAATCTATGTAATTTTACTAACAACTGTCACCCCAATAAATTTAAAAGAATAAATTAAAAAAAATAAATAAATAAAAAATAAAAATCCCCACCATTGTGTGGGGATAAAATTGTTTTTGATATCTAACTTATTTTTTTCCCCCACTGAACTTGTTTGATAATTAATCAATTATCTGAGGGACACAGCTACATTTTTAGTTATCTGAAAGATACTTTCTCGCTGGGGCAGTATTGTTCCTACACAGATACATTCTGACTGAGGCCACTCTGAAGCATCATCTGTGATAACAGGTGCTTACTTCCAGTTATGTCCTTCTCAGTGTAAAGGTCCAGACCATACCTCATGTACAAACTACACTCTAGTTTACAACATATTTGAACTTTACAATTCCCTGTGCCAAAATAGCACTTCATACTAAAGGGCTAAACAAATTATTTTTGCAAGAGCTCTGCTTTGGCTAAAACAAAGGAGGAAGGACTCTAAATCAAAGGGTAGCCAACGTTTACCTCTGAACTATAGACACTGCATATAGAAGACCATTTCATGGTATTTGTATTTCTTAACCAATTTCTAAGATGAGAAAATAAGTCTTAAGGAAATAAATGTGACCTGGTATATCTTTTGCCCTGCGTCCTTTCCAAGGTATTCAGCATGACATTTCTTAGAAAATTTATGAGATCTTTCCTTGTGAGAATGACTAAATCTTAAATATGCAATTGATCAAAACTGATTTGACTGGTTCTCTCTTTTCTGTGTATTTTTCACTTTTTCTCGATCCCATTTTTTGGTTCCTCATTGAGTTCTTCACTCACATTTATAAGGCAATGTTATTTTATAAGCATGTTAAACAATATATCTGTCAAGCACTTCTATTTTTAGTAAGACATATTGTTTTTTTGAGGACCTTTTATTAACCCAAAATGGGGAGTTGCCCAAAACAAGTGTTTGAACTGTTATTCTCAACTGCAATTGTAAGAATCACCTGGGGAGCTTTAAAAATCCCAGAGCTTATCCCAAACCTCAGACCAGTTAAACTCAGGATGGGTGGTGGTACTCAGGCATCAGAACTTTATAAAGCTCCAAAGACGACTGAAAAGTGCAAACAAGATTGAGAGTCACTCTATTGGAGCCCAATCTATTAGGAGAGGGAAATTCTTCCACCTCTGAGTAACAGCACTGGGTTTTAGTCTACACTGTATCCTACACACACACACACACACACACACACACACACACACACACACACACACAGAGATCTTCACCCATGAAACAATGTAGGCTAATATACTGAGAACAGGCTGAACAATCTTCTTCATGCAGAATCCCTAAATATTTTGTTGGAAGTTATTTTCAAACTGACAAAACAGGCTTTACCCAAGTTATTTTGATCAAAGTCTGGACACTAATGCTGATCAGACATGGGGGACTTGATTCCACTGAAAAAATATAGCTCTCAATGCTGCCTCCATATCACACACTTTCATGCTAATTTACCTCCTATCTGTATAACTTTGGGCCATTTTAACTCCTAAATACACCCCTCAGAATTTTAATTGGTCTATTTGTAACCTGAATATGATCTGGGAACATAGTTTGCTCTTGTTTATCAATATGTCCAAGCCAAATGGCACATTTTTGTTTGTATTTAGCTCATACCCTGCTATTTCAGCATATGTTTTATAATCAAATGGTACTCCACACAGTCTCACAGGTAAACAGATATCCTTGGGTGTTAGCTGCACATGACACCCTTCACTTTAAGGTATTCATTTCCTGATCCATGAATCCCAACAATGAACAGGTTTGAGTTTATCAGCAGGCAGCCTTGCCAAAGGGTTTGCAAGAATCACCAAATGGAAACCAGCCGACGATTCAGGAACACCTGCCCGATGCTTCTGCTCTTGGTTGCTTGCCCAAGCCAACCATTTCAAAACAGGGAGTGTAAACTACAATTAGATTTCAAGATTTGACATGGTTGTTGAATTGTAATGGAAAGCCATATGCCTACTCAATTTGAGGAGAAATCATGTTGTGCTGAATTATATAGTGAGGGTTTTACCCTGATTTCTGCAGAACTAGTCAACCATGTTCATTTTAATGTGTCCACTTGTTTATTGGAGGACATTTGAATAGCTTCTATGATCTACTCCTGAAAGTAGACACCTGCCTCTCTGTTAAAGCAAAATCTAACATATACTTTTGAAAATCACTAAACTAAATTATACTTAGAATATTATATTTGAGAACTACAGGATAGAGAATTACCCTAGCCATGTCACAGTGTGATGGAAAGGATGTGTAAAACTTACTGTGTAATTGCAATTCTAAGTTTTGTGTATTATGGCAAATAATGTCAGTTATCAGGACTAGTGCAACTTTCCTGCCTTACAAAGGAAGATCAATGATATAGTTGATTGATCAACAAAACTTTACTCGCATTTTTAACCTTGTATATGTTGAAATTGTAGTCTCAAATGAGGGCTTGCCTTTTCACCTCTTTTTAGTATATAAAGCAGGAAACATTCAATATCTGCAGAGCATCTAATTGAATTCCAGGATATCACTGTTTTTTTAAATTTCAAAGAGAGTATCAGGCACATAGTAGATGCTCAATAAATGTCCAAGGGGAAGATGGATAGATGGAGGAATAGAACAGCATTTACATTTCAGTAGAAAATTTTGAGTAAACCCAGAACAGTAATTAATTTTTCCAGAAAGAAGAAATGTTAGACGATGAATTCTGATGTTTTGTTTTGTTTTTTTCCCTTTCAAACACCTACTCATTTGTTAATTTTGAAATCAATTCCAATTGATTTAGGTAAGATGAAGCCTAAAGGCAATTTTAGGTACAAGGACATCTTGAGGCATTTAAAATCAAGTGTGATTCACTCAGAATTCCTTTGGACTGTCTACAGTAAGCAGATTAATAAAGAAATGAACGACAATTTTTAAAAGACAACATTTAGGGTACAGGAAAAGAAGGTGGAGAAAGAATAAGAGGGAAGTCAGAAAATCTTAGGTTTTAAAGAGTAATAATGAAAAGGCATTTGGAAGTTTATGTAGAAATTAAATAATAAGAATAAAATCCCTGGCCCTTAATAGGAAAACTCTCTATAGAGTGAAAGTTACCGTTAACCTCTCATGTTAGCAACAATGGTTAGCAGTTAAAGTTAAAGTCTGATTATATTTAATTGTGTGCTTTGTGTGTGTGTGTGTGTGTGTGTGTGTGTGTGTGCGCACACACACTATTGGTCAGAACTAGTTTTGTGTGTTTTTTTCCCCAAAACTACCTACCTAATACAGTGAGAGAAACATTCATCTTCTCCTCACTTCTCCAACTCTATCCTGAAACTGTGATCAAGAGCAATTGTCTACAATAACTTTACCCTAGAGATGGTACAGTTACCAATAAGGAGATAAGATCTTTACCAGGGTTGTGTCTTGAAATGTTATCATTTGTCATTTCTTAGTTGGAATCGCATCTCCCAATAGACAATTGTATTTCACAATCTCCTGGACTAGATCATCTGTGGCTGCTTAGTGAGGTCACATTATAACTACGCCCAAATTAAAATGAATCTGAATACTCCCTCAACCATAGCAGGAATTTGGTACATAACAAGGGACCTCCAAAAAGGTCCACCTTGTGCTCAATCTATCAGATACATCTTTCACATAATTTCCCAGGTATCAATGGATGATGTCTCCCAAACCCTTGGAAAGAACCTTTATGCTGTAAATGCTGATAGTGATTCCTGAGAGAACATGCATTTCTAAGCAAAGGTGTGATCTCTGTTTCCAAAATCATATACCTTCAACGTGCCAGAATGTTTTATTCCATGAATAAATGAAGAGAGAAGCCGCATGCCTAACTCTATAGAAAACTTTGTCTTTGGTTCTGGTATACCATTGTTTGTGGCAGTCTCAGAGTCCACCATTAACATAATTAATAGTTTTTTGTTTGTTTGTTTTTGTTTTGCCATATCCCTCTAACAGTATGTGATCAAGATGGTTAGATAGAGAAGAGATGTGATGTCATATTTTCAATACAATGGACCAAAATCTGAATCCCTGCTCAACAGATCAAATGTCCTGTTGGATCTCTCAACAAAGTACACACTGATTCTCATGCATAGAAGAAAGGAGAAGTGATAAAATCGCATGTCTGGGAAAGATTGGGAATAAATGTTGTTCTTCTCATATATCAGGAGAGATTTGATTTTCTCTTATATTCTCCCAACAAGTCTTTCATTTGTGGCCAGGAGGAACAAAGACCAAAGTGGAAACAGCACTGACAGTACAAGATGGACTATTTACTCTGTCCCAGTGGGAATGGAGACAAAATAATCATATGAGTACCTTCAGTTCCTGAATGAGAATTTAAGACATAACTGGGGGTAGAAAATGTTTCAATAATAGGGAACAGCAAAGAATAAGTTATTTTAGATAGAAAAATAGCGATTCATTTGTCTCAAGGCCAAATTTGATACAGGCTGATCTGATACATTGCTTTGATAATAGCTTTACTATGCTGAATGTTTTCCATTTACCTGCCCAGATCTATTTTCTACCTTTATCCACCCTATTCTTTGCCCCCAGAGGCTGAAACCTTTGGACTTTATCAACCAGATTCCTTTGCTCTCTGGCTCCTGTTCAATGAGAGGAAGGCAGTAGATAGACTGGAGAGAGGAGAGTAAAGTCTGGGTATTTATTTACCCATTCCCTCCTTGCAGGGATGAGTTGGCAGTGGCTGTGTTCTACTAGGTCATGGCTCCTGTATGGTTGTGCTTACCTTATGGGTCTGCTGGAACTATAGAAACAACTATTGCTACAACTCTGTCTGGGTTCTGATAATGGTTCCTTACCCGTGTTTCTGTGGGCTTATCCTCTGAATGCTTTGCTATCTCCTACTGATTTGTCTTAGCCCTATCCATGCTTTTGTGAATAAACCATTAATCTCTCCTGAATAACTCATTCCCTACTCTGACTGATACATTGATCATGTCCCTACTTTGGAGCTTCCTGCGTCGCTCTGGATCCTGCACTTGGTTGTTGCAGCCATGTTTTGCACAAGGGTGTTCAGCTGAGGGGACAAGTGGGAGCTGAAATCCTGCCCCAGCCCTCTTATGCAGTGGTGGACCTGTGAGCACTGCTCCTCCATCTGGAGGGGTATATACCAGTCATTGGCAAAGAGCCCCAGGCAGGCCAGCAATGGCTCTGGTATTCTTGCTCAACAAATAGAAAAGCTCAGTTTTAGGTGTCTTGCATCAAGCCTGGTAATGTTGACTGGATAATTTTCCTGATAAAAAAGAAAGAAATTGCAGTGCACAGGAGACATGATTGAGCTAGAATTTCCACTAACAGTTAGTGAAGGAACCCAGATTCTGCAGGAAGCAGAGAGAGAAACTGTTAAGACCTATGTAGTCCCCACCTTTTAAAGGAGGAGGCATTCCCTTCCATGGACTTCATTGTCTTGAAATTGAAAGATACAGTGTCCAGGTTTAAGCAATTAACAAAGCTGATGGCAAATTGTCTACTATACCTCCCAACCTTTTCTTCAAAAAACTCAATGATATATGGGCTCACTTCTAGATAATTTTCAAAGCTTGAGACACAATGTCTACTAAATCCCCCAACTTTCTCCTCTTAAAATTCGTTTGTTATAATTGTTTTCTTCCCACAGAGACATATATCACATAGCCCAAATGCTCTATTTTTTATTGAAAAACTTTCTAAATATTATTTAGATTAAAAAAAATACAGATTTTCTGTATTTATTTTCTTCCCTAAACACCAAATTGAGATCAGATCATTTAATTTTTTTGATAAAATTCCTTGGTTAAGGCTGGGATTTTAGATATTTATTCCTCAGTCCTCCTGCAACCATTTTGACATTCTAAAGCCTAAACTATAAAGCATTGCATCTTCTGATCACTTCCAAACCTATCTTTATTTTAAAATAATACACTCTATGCTTGCTTTTCTATTTGCAAAGTGGATCACTTGCATTTATCTCTCAATAATGTTTAGGAATTTTCTTACTTTTAAAATAGAATTGCTTAAGTTTTCAGAATTTTGAAATATAATTTGAAAGTTTTTATGTGAGCATATGTAATTCTTTATATCCCCAGATGCAGTCTTGCTTTCTATGAAAATTTGTAAAAATTGTGCTTCTCTAAGACAGAACATGTTTTCTTTCTAAAACCTTGTCAGAGATCTAGTAGTCCCTCAAGATTTAAAAATATTTTCTACCAACATGATCAGAAGAACTGATAGAAAAATCTGTATTTTCAATCTTTATGGTTAATTGAACATGCTGCTTGTTTTTCTCGTCTTCCTCATTTTATAAAAATTGTTCTATATTTTTAAAGAAATAGGCAGAAATCTAAGAGTTACTTTTGATTCATTTTCCCTTCTAGAAGTACTTGCATACAATTTGCTGCAAAATAAAATATAAAGTGCATTACAGCAAAAATAATTCATTTGCAAATCTTTTCGTCTGAAATCCCTATGACCCTGCTTTGCCAGTCTACTCTTTCTTCCATCCCTTAGAATATAATATTTAATTAATAAGTAGTATATAGTTGGGTCTTATTTAATATTTAGTTTCAGTATCCCTCCTTCCTCTTCTCTAAACACCAATCCACCTTGTTATAACACCATGAATCACATTCCTAAACACCCAACTTAGTAAAATGTGGTTTAAAGTTTGCAGCATGACCTCATCAGAACCTACAGAGTGCAGGAGAGTAATATTTCTATACTCTTTACATTTGGAAGGAGAGAGTCTAGTAAGAGACAAGTTTCAAAAATAAAGAATATCCTGAGGATATTTTCAGATTCAATTTACAGTTGCAACGTATGCAGACAAGTTAGAGGTTATTCTAACATGTGGATACCTCACTGAACTGAACCTCAAAAACTTTATAGCTCTGCCCATCAATATGGTAGCCTCCCTAGGAAATTTATTTTTTAACTGTTATCTCTTTGAAGCTGTGTTCTTGGTTTTTCTGCAGTTGTAGAAACATCATAAAATTGAGCTGTTTGCAGCGTATTTCCCCAGTGAAAAGTCAATTACTAATGTGTAGCTCTTGAAGAATGATTTTGATGTTTAAAAACCATTCAAGGAAAAGAGAGAGCAGGCAAACAAATTCAGAGTTTCCAGATAAGTTGAGATGGATATTCTTATAATTAATGGAACAAATTTCAGGTTTTTATTTTTTATTTTTCCTAATAATGGTTTGAATTAGATCTACATACATTTTAGTGAAAAGTATTTGTTTGCTGTCAGAGGTGCCTCTACCATAATAGGTAGAACACTTTGCTGTTTTATAAATGTAGTATCTATTAGTCTCTAGTAACATATTATTACTTTATAATCTAACAATGGATTATATCAAACCCCTATGTTTTCATAAAAAAAGAGGACTAGTAAATTAAGACATGTATGTTTTAGTCACCATCATGAGCAAAAATGGGAGATACTAAAATGGAAATTTTCATTAGTTTCCAAATCCTCTCAAGATTGACTTAACTTTTCAAAATCTCAAAACCCAGAAACTATAGAAGACAAAAACAAACAAAACCACAACGAAAACAATAAAAAGAATAGCATTGAGGGTCCTGACCTGGAAATGCACCCAAGTTCTCAGCACAATGAAAGATCTAGAGTATCTACTTATGGGAATTACAAGTCTCCCTTGCTCTGACTTCAACAGTGCTACAACCAGTATGTCCTAGGTTTCACTTGCCATCTAAGTTGTTGACTATATAGAAACACCCCAAATTTTAGTGTGAGACCCCACTTGCCTCTACCAAAAAAGTTCAGTCTCAAATAGCGCCAAGTTAGGGTCTAACCAGAGAAACAGAGAGAATTTAATTCAGGAAATGTATTACACAAATAATGGCAAATCTGAGAAGTCAAGTAGAAATGGTAAAGCAACCCAGAGATTAGTTGTATCAGAAAGAAGCTGTCACCTATTTGCTGGGGGGAGAAAGAGAGAAAACGGCATTACTGAAACGGAGAAGCCTGCAAAGTAAGACATGGACCCAAAACAAGTGGCCAATGCCACCAGTGCCATTGAACACAAAGAAAAAGAGGGATAAGAACTCAGACTGTGCTCCTCCTCCTGTCTTCCAACCTGTCACTTTTGCCTCCTGTTGGCAAAAGCAAGCTGGAGTTCAGTTGTCATGAGTCTGGGAAGCCAAGACTCCTGGCCATCACTCGTGATAACAGGAGATACAGGATGTAGAGGTACATCTTAGAATTAGCAGGCCCAGGATTTGTACACATACATGACTCACTCGTTCTCTAGGCCCCAGACTGTGTGTGGGTTTTAGGCAGGCTCACTTTCCTCCTGAGACTGCATCATTCTTTTTCTGGTGAGATGGAGGTCTGGGTTAAGTGGAGAAAGGGGAGTTTCCCAGCCATAATCTCAATTTCTGCACTGCTAAAGCATACCCCATAAACATTTATTCTGAATAAAAGCATTATCGTTCGTATGTAAACTTGGTTGCTCAAAAGTGACAGCATAGCCTCTCCTTCCAAATAAATTGTCCCCTGTCCCTGTCTCCTGTAAGGACTTCTAGGACTGCCTCTCCAGTCTTCCCAGGGTACAAGGCTGACAGTAAGTCTCAGCCAGCTTCTCCCTCACTCATATGGTTACACAGAATCTTTACTTTTTTACTCCACCCAGTTTCCTTTAATGTTCTCCAACTATCAGACAAGTCGGGGAACTCCAATTATGGATAAAGGTCAAATTCTTTCCCACCGAAAAGCTGTGTCATTTAAAACTCAAGAAATGAAGAATATTCGTATGATCGTTACAAAGTTCTTGGAACATTATAGGTCCTTTCGGAGGCTGATATTCATATAACACAGAGATGCTTGACATCGCCTCCTTCCCTCTCAGCAGTAGCCCTTAGTCAGTTCAAGCTGCTATAACAAAAACAACACAGACCAGGTAGCTGGTAAACAACAAAAACTTAATTTCTCACAGTTCTGGAAGCTGGAGAGTTTATGATCAAAGTGGTGGCACATTCAGTGTCTAGTAAGAGTCCACTTCCTAGTTTTAGATGACCATGTTTTCACTATGTCTCTACATGATGGAAGGAGCAAGAGAGCCCTCTGGGGTCTGTTTTATAAGGGCACTCATTCTAACATTCATGAAGGTTCCACCACCATGCCCTAATTACCTCCAGAGGCCCCACCTTCTAAGACCATCCCGCTGGGAATTAGGCTTCAATATATCACATTGGAGAGGACACAAACATTCAGTCCATTAAAATAATAACCTATCATGGAGGTTTGAGATGTATAATCTCTCGGGCAGGAATCAGACCTCTGAGTCATTGCCTGCCCAGAGCATTCAGCATATGGCCATGCAAACTTCAAATTCCACAACTCCACCGTGCCATTCTGAGGTGTCAATGGTGACCCAGGAATTGTGCCTCAGGGTGACCCTGCCTATGCACACATCAGGTGTTAAATGAATACTTATTAAACGATGAATGAATCAGTGAGGTTAGCAAAGTTTTGTAACATAGAGTGTAACACATATCATTAGGTGGAAATAGGCTTTATGGAGACATGGATATTGGTAAATTATCCTAAGAATTTTGCTGGCTAAAAAATTGCATTTTGCGTGAATAATAATAGGATACAAAATTGCCAGAGGAATACTATTAATGAATTAGGATCCGCATACTATACTCAATTAAATTATATAAAAAGGCATGTTAACCATAATGAAGCATCATCTAATTAGAAGGTTCAAAAAGGTCTTTGAAAATCAGGGATTATCATGGAAACTTTGGCCTCAGGACACTATAGTTGAAAGTGTCCTCACTGCCCAAAATGATCATTAGTTTCCATCCTAAATTGCAGAGATGTGGGTATCTTATACATTTCCTTCCCTTCCTCTCAAGCAGACTCAGAATTGCTAATTCTCTATTGGTACAATATGAACAGCCATTAGTCTTATACCGCCTTGTTACATGCATCTAATCTTATATTGTTTATCTTTCTATGCTTTGGTTCATTTTTTACATATGAGTCTTAGCTTTTGTGATTCCAGTTTCAGCTGAATCCACTTTCATCTTCCCCATCTTCCTGTATTTTATTTTATTTTCTTTATCCTCCCAAGTCAGTAAACCCAGGCTAAGCACAGCTGCACTGAAACATATCAGTGTGGGCTTGTTGATGGAGGGATGCAGCAAGTTTGCGGTATTGTCACAGAGATGTCAATTGTCAAACGGCTAAGAGAAGTTATGGATCACATATGACGTATTTTCAGACAGGATATATATAGCTAACAAAATCAGTATTGTCTAAGATAGGGCCCTTAGCCTTGAAAGAAAGAAACTTGATCTATACAGCACCCCAGGGCTGAACAGATACAATTATGCATATGTATAGTTTCTGATCTTCTGTCAGTATTGTAATTAACAGTAAAATAATCGCCAAACAGGTTGGATGAATATATGTTCTGACCACCTCAGTCTGATTATATAGTGCTGCATGAGAAGGCAAATTATAATCAAAATTATTTAGTGAGCATGGGGACAGGAAATGTAGATATTTCCGACATGAGGAAGAGGCGGTCACACCCCTAATCAGGGCACACACTACCCCTACCCCAACCCACCCCAGGAGTGGATTTAGATAATGTGTCTAGTTTACCCTTACGTTACCTAAGGTCTTAATGCTGCTTGCTGCTGACTCTTTTTGTTTCTTTTCTCTAGATAAATAAGTCTTCAGTCAGACTATGATTCTGTCGACTAGTTCTGGACTCATTCCAATGCTTTCATATGCCTGTGCATATTTTTGGATTGTGCTTTATGTATTTATTTTATAGTTTAGGGCCTGGAGACCAATTTTACTTCTCTTATTTTAAAGTTCTCGAGGGTACCAACTATTGCCCCAAGTAACATACTGATTTTTGTTTGAGAACTAAAAGGAGCATAAGATTAATAAATTCATTTTTTAATAAATTCAGCATTTAAAAAAATATAAACTACTACATTTGAATTAACATAACTAAATTACCAAGGAGATACTGATTTACATATATTAATCCAATCACACAATAGAAGAAACTTCTAAGTAAATGTTAATTAAGTTTGTTACTGTATTTTAATTCTATTGATATCTAAATACATACAGTTGTTTTGTTTTTTGTTTTCCTCTCACACTTGGGTTGTTTCTCCCTCTGAGAATTTCAACATTGTTTAACTTTAATTACAACTCCTCCGTACATAGAAAAGTTTTGCTTTTTTCAGCAAATGGTCTCCTGGCCAGACAAGTTTAAAACTCTTAGCTCCCCCTCCTAAATGTTCTCTTTAATAGATTCTCTTCTGTAAAACACTGGAATTTTCTACTGCTCTCTTTTCCATGTGTCTCTTTACTATTTGTCTGACGGCAATTATATGTCTCCTACAAAAAAGGAATGCCTGTCTCTATTCTATCTTAGAAATTCAAGATTCTATTAAATGCACCAGAACAGGATTTAAAAACGTGTATGAAAAAAATAATTGTGATGTAATTATGCAAATATTTCTAAGCAAATGCATAGAGAGAATGAGAGACAGAGAGAGAGAGAGAGAGAGAGAGAGAGAGAGAGAGAGAGAGAGAGAGAGAGAGAGAGAAAGAGAGACCGAGACCGAGACTTTACCAGTTAATTTCTTTCAGTTTGGGATTATGGGGTATGTTTTATGCCTTCCTCCTATTTTTTTCTGCATGTTTCAGTTTGTATACCATGAAGGTTTAAGAATATCAGGATGAAGTGGTTATTTATTTTACCTTTAAAGTACATGAATATGTGAACATGCATCTAGGAAGATTAGACAATTAAGTTCACGAACTCTTCTTAGAACTAACGCTACATAGCTCATTGCTGAATATCACTAAGGTCACCTTCGAAGTACTGCTCTTAGGAAGCTATGCACCAGCACCAGCACCTCGTCCTCCCTTTGAAGCAATTTTGGAACTCTTTCTGGAAGAGCCATCAGAGCTGTCATCGTGTTACCCTTGATGTCCTGAATATCAACAAAATGTTTTCCTTTTAATATTTCCTTTATCTTTGGGTAAAGAAAGAAGTCATTGGGGGCCAGATCAGGTGAGTAGGGAGGGTGTTCCAAAACAGTTGTTGACTGCCTAAAATCTCCCCCACAGACAGTGCATGTGACCTGGTGCATTGTCATGATGCAAGAGCCATGAATTGTTGGTAAAAAGTTCAGGTCGTCTTAACCTTTTCAAACAGCCTTTTTAGCATTTCGAAATAGTAAACTTGGTTAACTGTTTGTCCAATTGGCACAAATTCATAATGAATAATCCCGCTGATATCAAAAAAGGTTAGCAACATCATTGCAACAAGTTCACGGACTTAACTGTCAGAACTTCATATGTGTATGATTATATATGGAGGGAGGGAGGGAGGGAGGGAGGGAGGGAGGGAGGGAGGGAGGGAGGGAGGGAGGGAGGGACTGAGACCCTATTCCCATTAGTTCAGATCAATCTATTTAACGTCTTAAAAGCAACAACTTGCATGATGTGCTGGGCAAAGATTTGAGAAAGAAGACAGTGACATGTCCTCCTCCTGAAGTCTAATGGGGACCACAGATTTTTAAAAGCTGAAGAACTTTGTACTCCAGTGTGTTCTCTTCCTTAGGCTGTCAGGAATTTTTTCCCTGTGGACATTCAGTACATTTTCCCAAACATAAAATAAAATACTAACTAATTTACATTTATAACATAAAGCATATTTTTAGTATCATTAGCATTTTAATATAAGACTAAATTTCTTTTCAATGTATGTTTTTAAGGGATCTGCTACATTCTTAAGTATGAACATATTGTCTTAGGATTGTCTTTTGTTTACTTCTCAAAAATGCATGCTTTGTTTTATAATAAAAATCAGTAGAGAACTGAAATTTACACACTCAATATAAAGGCTAGGCAGGTCTCTCTTCAATATTCATATGCATACATGTTTATATTATTTAATTTCTATATGTATAAACAGAGCTATATTTAATTTCTTAAATAAGGAATATCTGTACTCTGTATCTGTAAAGAGTGGGAAAAAACAGGGGCAAAAAGGCAAACTATATGGAATTAGACCCACCTTGGGAAAATCAACAAATATGTGACCTGTGAATGGTATGTCCAGGGGATGACCTTCTTCACATAGCTGCAATTCCTCAGTGAAATACACTTTGTTTTACCATGCCAAATAAAGAAAGTAAAAAGTATATGTATATTACAGTAATATAGTTACTGGTTTTGACCGCAGTGGTTTTCATAACTAAAGCTTCCCAGGTTGTTTCTGCTTGATATATTGTTGGCTTTTGAACCTGTCTGATCAACAGTTCTAATGGATTATATCTTATTTGAAGGAAGGTATGATGTACACTATAACACTGCATGGCCTGCAGATGTGTGGCCTGTTGCAATGTAAGAACTCAGCACAAAATCTGACTCGATTTAATCACATACATTAAATAAGAGGAAGGTGACGTAATAAATGTCTCCAAAATAGAGATGCTGGTTTTAGATTATTTGGGTTCAAATTCTTGCTCTCCCCATTATTAGCTACCTAATCCTGGTTATATCATTTAGATACTCTAAGCCTCAGTTTACTTAATCTATAAAATGGAAATACGAATGCACACTTTGTCTGGTCAGTGCTAGATGTCATCATCCATTTTAAATGCAGAACATAAGGCTTAGAAAAGAAAAACACTCCGACGATGTTTATTATTTCTGTGGCAGTGATGGGGTAATATTCTGTATCCGGCAGCCGATCTGACAATGAACAGAGGGAAGATTATTAAGAAGTGAATGTTTAAGAGTTTAAATCTAAATCATCCCATCGATCAGAGTCATGTGAAAAATTAAAACCCAATTTACTTGTCACCATTTCCCTTAAAATTTTAATTTGTAAAATCTGAATGTGAAAGAACCAAATTACTGAATATTAGAAAAAAGATTTCAAGAAATGGAACGGAGATGACTTTAGGTAGAACTCTTGCCTTAACTGATAAGTGAAACAAGAAAGCTTGCCCCAATGACAGTGCCTTCACAGTCTGCTTTTGTTTACCTTGAATATTAAACATTACATTGGGATGTGCATTTAGCTTAAATTTGAATATTTTCCCTGAGTTTCTAAGCATACTCATCTCAGTGGTATTATTATTTGCCAATGTACTGCACTAACTTGTGGCCAGACGAGCCTGTTCTGAAGCATCTTTCCTGTTCTCATTAACATTTATGGACAGTCTATCTTATTCAGAGCTCTGAACTCAGCACCTATTTTTTTCAACTTCCCTTTATGATACCTAACTACCACCCTTAAAGTCATGTTGCCTGGTGAAGTGTGTGGATCGTGACTGTGTTGGTATATTTCCTCTCCTTTGGACCCCTCCCAATCAACTGATTTCAACAGTGAAATTCCTACCCAGGCGTTGGGATGTTCATCTGAATTGAAGTTTGATGTTCACCCATCACTTCCCTGTAGGCAGTGACAGTCTCAGACTTTCATCTGCCAGTTCATCCTTCGCCTAGCAGACACAAGCAGATTAACATATCCCCACGAGGCTGATGCCTTTAGTTGCTGAAGCCACTCGATACTTATTACCTGAGAGTGCGCTATGGTGAGATTTATTTATTTATTTTTCAAATGCTACCTGCTAGAATATCTTCATGAGATACATGTGTCATTTTTGAGGACGGCCCCAGGGGGACAACAGCTCCGGGCTTCTTGGGTTGCCTGAAGCTGTCAAGACTTACCAAGTGTAATTTGGTGGTGGCCCTTCTCCAGAACTCTTTAGATACCAAGTTCAGAACCAGTTTACTCTGTATAAAGCAATGTGAACTATAGGGAGTGATATGGCAGTAGTTGGGGACAGTCATTGGGGAGCTCTAACAATGTGAAAAATTTGGTCCTGAATAATATAAGGTGGCTGTCTACACAGACTTAAATCTCAGGATAATTGTCCTTCTTCATTTCTTTGTGACAGTCTTGGCCTCAGCAGCAGAGCGTGTGTCACTGTAGCAACTTCTGCCACTTTGTTGTGGTGATTGTGAATTGATGCTTGACATTGATAAGGTCTAATTTCCCAGGGGACTTTGGAAAGGGTCTGACAGTGGTGTGGATCACTGTTCTTGCATACAGGAGATATTTACATTATTTTTCTTTCTGTTTAAGGAGAAGACTAGAGGCAGCAGTTGTTATCTGTGTGTGTGTGTGTGTGTGTGTGTGTGTGTGTGTGTAAATGCAAATATGCGTGTTTTAATTAATCTATTTTATACCAGACACACATATCATGTTAATATCAGGCAGCAATGAGGCAGAATGGGCCAAGAAGTCTGCACTGGGGAGGGAAAATAGGCTGGCAGGTGAAAATCTGTAGCTACAGATCTGATTTTCACAGTACCTTCAGCTTACAAAGCATTCTCATTTGATTTGCCTAACGTCCCTTTGAGGTATACAAGACATGGACCACTGTGATCAATTCCATATTTCAGATGAGGAAAATTAACAGTAGAAAGATTTGGTCACATTATTTAGAAATCTGATGGAACCTGTATACAAAACAAGCTTTTTCTGATTCTGACATTCATGGACCAAACCACACTGTCCTCAGAACTCTTATAGCTCAATGGGAGGATTAAAGATGTATGGAATAAAAATCTAAGGAATTTTAGGTACAAGAGTAGAAATATGTAGAATATTTAGTGGAAGAAGAATAGAAAGAGAGAGAATAATCTTATTGGAGGTGGGGAAAGTGGGATCAAGAAAGATGCAAATAACCAAATACTCATTTGGAAGTGTCCTTGATCTTAGGAGAAAGTTGGCATTTAAAAAACTATACTTCAACATAAAAAAAAACTGTTTTGGTTAAAGACCAGTGGAGAAGTTCTATTTAACATTATTGTAATAAAGTTTGTGAGAGCTTTCCTATAATGATTGAATGTAATTGTTGCAATGGATTGTCAGGCATTATGATGGATTCTAACAAAAATGAGAATTTGCACATCCATTATGACTTTCAAGTATGATGAATTTTTAAACTACATAGAAATAGGACAGTCAATTGAAAGAAGATTGCCAGGCAGCATTCCAGATATTCACGGCTTAGGAGTTTGATATACGCAATGAAGACACAGGCTGCAGTAGAGCAGTGCATAGGCTGAGCTGGTGGATATAGCCCCTATTCCCGTGTTTGAAGCATCTACTTCCCCAGAGAAAAGTACTGACAGTCCATAGAATTTAATATCAGGGTGTTAGCAAAGCAATATTTCAATGGCCTGTTGGGTCTGATGCATTTGTAGCAGGTGGGTAAGATGTATGGTCTGGATAGCCCAGGTGACACTGAACTTCAGGAGCCCCTGAAGATCTCTCAGTGTAGTGGAGTATTCTAGTTCTGGCGCATATTATGCAGCTGCATCTGGTTACACAATAAGGATGGTTCTCATTTCCAAGATGTGTATTTACATCAGGAGATCCTAACTTTAGTGGGTGTAGCAACCATCAAACTAAAACTGAGGGTGTGAACAGGTAGCACAGCAGCAGGACCTAGGAATTATTGTTGGAGTATTTAAGAATCAAAGTGAAACCCTGGGATTTTTAAATGTGACATAGGCATCATTACAAGCAATGAAATTTAGATTAGTAGCTTCAAAGTGGAAGCCTTTTTGAAGGAGTTTGCAAAATATCTGAAAGACGATCCCAAACCAGGCACTCATTATTCATGGGGCTAAATATCTCATACATATATAATTCCTTCAGTTTCAGTGATGTCCCTGCAAACCAAATTCATTATCCTGTGCTCTCAAACACAAACTGGTATAGGTCCCTGAGCTTTCCTTCTATTCAAATTCACAGTCTCTCTGCCACCCAGTCTAAAATGCTCAAAACCATCCAGACTTGTTCTCCCACCTTTTGAGAGACTTACAAGTCAGTTCTACCTCTCTAATATTTCTTCTATCTTACCCGCTTTGTTCCATCCCAGTAGTCACCTCCTTTCTTCAAATCTCACTTCTTCATATGTGAGACTATAATGGTCTTCTCACTGAACTCCATGCCTCACTGTCTCAACCATCGTCACCCTTGACATGAGCCAATATACATTAACCGCTCTAACATAAAAACTCTGATCACTTCATTGCTGGGCAAAAGCAAATAACAAACACCAAACAACCACAACAATAATTAAAAACCTAATGTTTTCTACTGATGATTGAATAGAATGCAATCTCTTATGCTCGAGTTCAGAAGCCTTTGAAACCCAGCCCAAAAATACCCTCTAGTTTCATTTTTTCATTGTAGTTTTTCATGTGCCTTAGGCAAGAACCAAGGAAGACCACTTCCTGGACCTTTACATGGTCCTCGTTTTAACACTGATTCCTCACTCTAGAATATCCTTAACCTTCATATGTGCCAAGAAAACAGGTTGGGCTACATATTAAAAGCGGCACTGAGAAGTGGGGGAGATATTTTTTAGGTGGAATATATCGTGATAACTAAGATTTCAAGTCCTGACTCTGCTGCTGGTAGCACTGTGACCTTGAGCAAGTTACTCTACCTCTCTGTGTCTGTTTATACTACCCATCCATAAAATGGAGATAATGAAAGTAGCTTCCTCATAGGACTGTTGTGAGGACTAAGCTAGACAATACCTGTAAATTGCTTAGAACAATGCACACAGTAAGCAACAGAGTAAATCTTATGTTAGAATAACTATTATTGTAGAACTGGAGCACTTCCAAAATTTCCTTTGGCTCTCTCATGGACAACTATTTATTCCTTTCCCAACACCACGCTTTTCCTCACAGATACAAGTGAATGAATGAAACTGGGATTAAAATAGCATATATGGACACTGCTATTGTCATGATTTTTAATGGTATCTTTTGAAACTAGTCCATGAGTTATTGTTCTCCCAGCTCATTTTCAGATTTTGGGATGTGAGTAAGTGAGAGGATTATACTTATTCTACTTGGTTCATCCATCCATTCAATTATGTATTAAACATGTTTTGCATACTTTGTTAGTTTCCCATTGCTACTGTAGCATATTGCCACAAACTTAGTTGCTTCAAACAACACAAATCTATAATCTTACAGTTTTGGAGGTCAGAAGTCTGAAATGAGTCTCATAGGGCTAAAATTAAGGTATAGGCAGGACCACATTTCTTTCTGGAGGCTCTAGGGAGGAATATGTTTTCTTGCCTTTTCCAGATTCTAGAGGCTGCCCACATTCCCTGGTCCATGAAAAGCCAAAGCTAGCAATGTCCAGTTAAGTCTTTTTCACATCATATCACTCATTACTCTCATATAAAACTCTTTTGACTCTTTCTATATTTAAAGAAACCTTTTAATTTTATAGGACACATCCAAATAATCCAGGGTATTCTCCCTATTTTAATGTCAGTTGATTAGCAACTCTAATTTCATTTGCACCTTTAATTTTCCTTTTCCACATAACAATGCTTCCAGAGGTTATGGGGGGTAAGGATGCGGACATCTTTGGTTAGCTATTAGTCTGCCTGCCAAACATAATTAATAGAAATCCTCCTTTTTTTAATGAGTGAAAAATTGGAAGAGAAAGACAAAACCATAGTGCTACTATGTACTAAATTAGAAAAAAGTTGAAGAATCAGGTAAATTGTCACCATTTACAGGATATTCCCCTCCTCTTAATGGGTATTTTCCTCAGTTCCTTTCTTGTGCTGAATAATTTTGTAGAATTTTATTTCGCACTTGAGATTATGTACACTCACCAAGTAAATATAACTCTACAGATTATCTAATGCATGCTCACCCCATCCTAGAGGTTGTCATAGATAAAAGAGCAGATAAATATTATGATATGAGGGAGAAAAGGACAACATCTGAATCAGAGAGGTATATAAAGAGTAAATGTTAAGGGACTAAAATTGATGTTAATCAAAGGCTACAATATAATGTATACAGAAAATATTATTTTATCCTTTTTCTACGTCTCAAAAGATGGGTTACAAGAAGATGATAAGAACTTTTAAGCAATTTTGTATCCAAATATTATACTTCTGTCTTCCTTTCTTTTTCTTCCTAGATGTGACTGAATGCTTCAGTTTCCACAGCAGAACTTATTAAAAATTGCTTTGGAAAAAGAGCAGTGTATTCAGAAACCTTCAGACACATTTGTTCCTTGTGAAATGAGGATGCAAGTGTTTGTATCTCTCCTCTTTAAGACATGAGGATGGATGGCAAAAATCACTTGTAAAATACTTCAGACGTCTTGAAAAAGGTGCCTATCGAAATGGAAATTATTATCATCGGAAGAGCCATAACAGTCTTCCAACTGTCATTGTTATAGCAGAAAATGGTGATTCATTCTACTTTCCTTCTTTTTTGTCCCAGTGGATGGAAATCAGCTTATTAGTTTCTTAGTGTAACTGACAGTCTCTCCTTTATAAAACCCATTCCCAATTCACATTTCCACTGAATTTTTAATCCAATGAATTATTTTTTCTCCCCTGTATTGCCAATTCAAAAATCATTCTTTGGTGACCAGCTCTCTGCCTTCTAGTTCTCCTTCAGGAAGTAGAGTTAGTTTGAAAAAAAGACGAAGTAGAGTCCTCCTGTGGATATTCTGGTTCTGTGCCTCTAGAAATGAAGGCAGAAGGGTCCTGATCTAGACATCTACAGTACTTAATATTTCCAAAGAACAGCTCTTCTTATCAGGAGTGGGCAGAGAGGAGGAGGATCTTTCTCTCTGGGGTATGTCCATCTCCCAGTCACTAATCAGTCATCTGCACAGATTCCAAATGTTAGAGACATCACTGTGAGAATAAGGAAGAATTAAGCTCCTTGTTAAAATTAGAAATCGTCACTAAGAAAAGTCATACATCCTGATGCTGGCATGGTGCCTTCATAGAGAGAAACAATTACAGAGCATGATGACTAGGAGTTGCCTCAGACAGTCACATATAAGTCAGCGCAATGAGGGATGACATACAAAATTCTCTACGCTTTCAGTGGATACAGAAGTGTCTGACAGCAGGATGGCAGACCTGGAAAAGCCTCAGGGCTAGGGTGGAAAGGACCAGGAAGGACATGTGTGGGCCTGGTGCCTGGGAAGCTGAGAGAGACAGAGACATTCCATATGGAAGCAATCAAAGTAGAGGTCGATAAGCAGTGAGGATTCTTTGTCAATAAAATGGGGAATTACAGTATCTACCTCATTGCATTGAAGTGAAAAATGAAAAGAATGCATTTAATTATTTATAACAGCAACTGAAACATAATAGATGTTCAGTAAACATCAGTTAATATTATAATTTTAATTGTATTTATTTTTCATTGTACATTAAATCATTAACTTATATAATTTTTTATCGTGCTCATGATTATTGCTAGTGTTATTCTTACATCTCAGAAGCAGCCATCTTAGAAAAGATGACACTACAATGATAATTCTCATCTAACCTAGTACCTTTGGGATTCTCATTCTAGGAGACAAGGAAATGAGAAAGGGAAAGGAGGAAACTCCCCATAATCTATAGATTTTACCTCAAGGAGATTGTTATTAAACAGACATGACTGAATTTACTTTGAATTGGCAAGATTAGGTTTTCTGTCACCAGGAGAATTATGGGCTTAGGAAGTTATTTCATTTGCTTTTCAATTCTGTGAAATTCATATTTTCTACATTTATTTAGTATTATTTTCGCCATAGTAGACTACTGAACATTTATTGTTCTCATTATGTACTTATTATTAGTAGCATTAAATATCTGTTCAAAATTTTAGACTTAAATTATTTGGGGAAATGATCCCTCCCTGTACTCCATCTCCTGTCCTCCTGTCACAGTGACCAGCAGGTTGAAAGAAGGAAGGAGGGAGAAACAGAGAAAAGGAATTATGGAAGATGGGGGGGGGGGCGGGAAGAACATTTACAAGCTAACAATAGATACCAGACACTGTATTATCTTACTTGTGAGCTGCATAATATTACAGATACTGAGAATATTAAATATTTAGATATTATAGTATGTGGTAGATGCATTCCACTTGCATTTGAGAAACTGAAGTAAATATCTCAAGCTCTCACAGCTAGGAATAGAACCAGGACTTCACCTCTGGTCTGTTTGAGGTCAAAGCTCATGCTATTAAACATGATTTTATCTTAAATATGGCATTCTCAACCAATCCAATCAATAACAGTTGATGCAACCTCTCCCTTTTCTAATTTCCTAACCAATGAGAAAGAACTATGGAATCATTTATTTGAGCAGATATTCTTAATGACCTGCTCAGGACTTGGGATAAAAGTTATTCCAACTCGGTTTCCTCGTTATCGGTTGTGTCCTTAATTGAATAGAGAATTTTTATTCCAAGTTCTAAAATTCATCATTACTTCCTATTATTTTATTTATCTTATATTTTATGTAAGAGATCTGTGTCTGAGAGTGTTTTTCTGGAACTCTGGAAGGCCATGCTGTGTCTGGCCCAGAAATTAACACACTCACCAGCAGTCTTCAACTCTTTGTAGTTGGCCTATAAATGACCTAACTCCCTTGCCTTTTCGGTGGGATTCTTCTGAAGCATATTTCTTCAAGTTTTCTGGTAAAATCAAGTTCTAGTCACCTCCTGGGCTTACTAACTTCTTTTGCCTTAATTATTTACCATTCTGGCCCCTCGCAAATAAACTCTATACTTTAATCCTGTCTCAGGGTTCACTTCTGGGGGAATCCATCCTAAGACAAAGATCAGGTTCCTACTTCTGATCATCCAAGGCCAGCATAGCCTTTGAAGTTGAAATCAAAACACCTTTTTTACCCTTCCTTCAAGCCTTTCTACCCTCATCTAAGTCACTTTGGTATCTTCTTTCTGATTCCCTAAAGTACAACTTGCTTTTACTGAATAATTTATTATGTCATGATAATAACACTGATTTAAATTGTATAGTGCTATATGCTTTATCAGAGTGCTTTGAGCTACAGAATTTGTTAACCCATATCCTTTGCCTCATTATGTTTTGCATGTATATAGGCTTTATTTACCTATTGATTTTTTATGTTCTTTACAGAAAGCACATATAGAAAGAACCGTGATATATACATACATTCAATGATTGGCCATTGAGCATGTCATAAACTGAACCAAACTGAACTGCATTAAATATTCACCAGTAATTAAAGAACAGGACATTAGTATAAAATTCCAATAAGGAATTCACATACCATAACCCTTTTCAAACTACAAAGCACATTTTGTACCTATATACTATGTTTCCATTTTCCAGAATCTATTATATTTCTCATTTTTGCACGTATTTTTACAAAAAAAAATAGCAATATCGAGAATAAAAGGTGGTTCTCATGTGTTGTTTTGTTTTGGGAGCTGAAATAGTTATTTACCTCTTTGGCTCATTTGATAGTAAAGTCTGTTAATGCTTCCTTTCTGTACAGAAGTTCTACCCCCCTCACCTCAAAATACAAATTCCATGCTGTCAACTATCTAAATAACCAACACAGATGTGTGGCAGCAAATAGGGAATATGACAATTCAGGGCATAATTGCCAACAAGAATGGGTGAGAGGTACCTAAGTAATGGGAGTAATGAAATTTGTAGTATGGAAAGAACTGTTGGGAAAGAACACCTGATATTTTTCATACACACATCACTGCTTTTTCTCATTATCAAATAAGAAACCAGAAGTGAATATTGATGTCTCAGTGGGAGATATGTATTTGGAATTAGTTGTGGACAGAATTAGGGAGGGAAAAAGGAACCTAAAACAATACATGATATAAGATTACCTTAGCAAGTAGAGATTAAACACTTTAACTGAACATATCTCTTTAGCAAAGAAAAAAAAAAGGATACAATTAGTGAAATAAATTCTTTTTGCAGGTAGGAGGTAGGAGTGTTAAAATGATTAAGTCTGGATGAGAACTACATTTCTCTGCAAATTGATCTTTTCCCATCAAGTAGACCTGATGCATAATGTTGCAGGATTGTGAGTCATGTGTGAGGACAGTATTGATGCTACTAAAACACCATTCAACGTGGGGTAATAGAGCAACACATTGGATATTAAAGACCTACAAGTAAGAGACTCTGAATCCAATTTCCAATAACCAGTCCCCTGAGACATCCAATTCTTCCATTGAGCCAGTTTTAAAAAAGAAAAGAAAAAAAGTGAAGGATGTCAACAGCAGTGATAGTGAGACGCATTAACTGTAAAATTGTGCTGGTGAACATAATGACAGTCGAAGGACTAATAATACTTTGCAATTAAATAGCACTTATCTTCCTAGGAGTTCAAAGTGCTTCCCAATACAATATTGAACAACTTTGTGACGCAAAGTAGGGAAAAAGCTCCCACAAAACTCCCAGAGAGAGAAAGCATTTTATACTGACACCACTAGGATATGGCATCTCATTAAAAAAATGAAAAAAAGTACCATGATAATTGGACTCATGGCCCATCTCGTAAAGAATTTGCCTCTGACAGAGCTAGGAGGGGATACAATAAAAAGAAGTGTGGTTGACCCTTGTCATCATAGCTTGAAAGTCTCAAGCAATCTATTGCTGGTTCTGCATGAAATTCCTGAGTAACCAAGTCTGCTTTTCTGCCTTTGTCTCCTCATCTTTAAATCGAAGATGGCACATTCTGCATTACATGTTCAAGCACTATAATTCAATCGAAGGGTCATTTGTTGTTTTAAACTGGATTATCACTACTCTTTTAAGATATTTGTGTACATAAGGTATAGGTCATTCACAAGGCTTTCATTTTTACAAAATAATTGTGCCATTTAACCAGTGCTGTGGCCAAACACTACAAATCTCTGCCTTGTCAACCTCCCTAGGGTGTTTCATCAAATACCCTTTATAATTGAAAGCACTTTGAAAAGTATAGAGTATTAGATAAATGAGTTATTGTTATTAACCTAATTTCCCTTTATCGCCCCTTATGGATCCATCATCCATGGATTTATTGCATAGACGGGATAATAAACTGGGAATTGGTTACACTAGAAAAGGAAACATATTTCCAAAATGAGAGCCCTCTATGAAATGCCCCCTCCTTGAAATATTTTTATTTCTTTCACTTGAGTAGAAATCATTTGTGGAAAAGTCTCTCATTTCCCACTGTGTTTGCACTTTCTTCTATAAATTTATCATATTCCATGTTTATTGATGGATATGAAGAGAGGTCAACTCTGGTGGAAGATAATTTGCCTCACTGGTGCCGTCAGGATGGGTGTTTCTAATTTAAATCTTAAATTAACAATACTGGTTTTTACTCTGGCTTTATTGCTATCTTGGCAAGTCACAAATCTTTGTGTTAACTTGGTGACCTCTTCCAGAAAACAGAAGTTATAATATTATAAAGGTAGTTATAATAATCAAACAGATAAAGTGTGAACATAGGTGACTAAATGTCATTATTAGAGAGAAGCAGATGATTGGTCTTTTGATTTTCAGATGGTTTGCTAACCAACACATGTCAAGAATTGCTGTGTTGAAACCAATTAGCTGATTGAATTGAATCTAATACAAATACAGCTAGACAAAGTGGAAATATTCAATAGCAATCCTAGAAAATATTTTAGAGTGGCATATAGTATTTTAAACTACCATTATCCTGGTTATCTGTCTGGATCTATCTAAAGTAAATATTCTCCAAATGTGGAGAGTTTATATGGGAAGATATGTGAATGTCTATAACCCAAAAGAGGTTGGTCTGTGTAAATTATTATCATTATTATTATTATGTTTATGTTTATAAACCATCATAAACCATTGACTAACAACCCATGAGGATGTTTACACTTAGAAAAGACCTTCCATAGGAAATTGTACCTACTCAGTTTATTTCATTGACACTGACTGACTACTGAGCTCTATGAGTTTGAGCACTTCAGACTCATTGTTTTTTGTGCATATACAAACAGAGCCAAGCTCATTGACAAGCTATTTGATGTTCTCTTCCCTTCACTGTGTTTTTCAGAAACATTTTGTTCCTGGACAGAACAATGCTCCTTGACTTAACAATGCTCCACAAGGAGAAGTTATCTGGCATTTTCTTTCCCCTTCTGAACGCTTTGCATGTCAGAGGGTTAAAAAAAAATGATTATGATGGTAACTTGAAACAATTCAACAAGGTAACTTTGGGCTATTTTAGTTTGGTAAAGACTTTAAAAGCTTTGGAAATGCTCTTAAAGTTATATGGATTTTTCTTTCCTTTTTATAGTCGTTCAAAAATTACATTTTAAAACTACAGTTCAAGGGGAAAAGCAATTATCAAAATGCAATAAACTTCTAAGTAAGGTACAAATTGCTTTTGTGGCCTTAACTGTTAAAATAGAGAGTTTCTGGTAATGTGTTTCATGAGTCAATCAGTGGGGGTTCTTCCCCCACATTCTAACACCCAGGGGAGGAGGAGAGGTCAACATAGAAGTTTAAGATGCTCAAGGAAGAGCTAGACTTTAGCAAATTGTGAGACGTTAACTTTGGCTTCCCGCCCCCCCCCCCCCAGTCCTTTTTTTTTTTCTTTTCTTTTTTTTTTTTTTACAGCTTCTTCCCTTGGTTACTTCCTTCCTGACACCAAGCCTGATGTACACTCTCATAGATCAGGAAGGAAGCAGGAAAAGCAGTTATTTTCATGGTGTGAGATGAGAATCCTGGTGCCTTGCACATTATGGAAATTTAATAAATATCTGTTGGTTGATTGTCTCTTTTAACTTACTTCATTTATATTCTACACCACACTACAAAGCACTTAGGACCCTAAAGGCATAGACTTGGGGATAGAATGGATTTTAGCTAACATCTAATCCAACTTCAGACAAGGAATCCTTTCTACAAGACTGCAGGCTGATTGTTATCCATTTTCCCTTTGAACTCTTTCAGTGTGGCAGAAGCAACTACTTCTGAGACAACTTACTCCATTGTTAGATAGTCTTATGTTTTTAAATGTTTTAATAAAATCTTCATCTTTTTAAATTCCACCCCGGTTTCTGCATTCTGGTATAAAATAGACTAAAGGTTTCATGAGTCGAGGCAGAATGAGAAGTGACTAATCTTCAGAATTGTGCTGTCATAAGTTGGGTCTGGGCTCCACCACTTACTTGCTATAGGCATGTTGTGTAAACAAATTTCTTACTCCTTACTACAATTTGTTGATTTATTGTTTTTCATATACAAATTGGTGATAAAATACCTAGATCACAGGTTCACAGGTTGTTGAGAAATTTACATAAGATAAACTCTTCAAATTGCCTCAAAGATAGCATTCTCTTCCTCTTTCACGTATTCTAGTGTTGGCTTTTCAGAGACTTCATCCACCACAATAATTTTATTAAATATCCTTATGTTTTCTCAGGCTAAAGTATCAGTTGATCTTACCTGCCCCAGCCCCTCTAGGGACTGTCATCCCTAAAGATCCATATGCTATAAATATTTGTTGGTTTATGAATTTCCCAATACAAAAATGCCCTTGGAGGAGGATTACAAAACATCATCAACAGCCAAAAAAAAAAGAAAAAAAAAATGTGTACAGAAAAACAAAACAGAATATCTTATAGCTGTTTGTCCTGAGAATGGCAGGAAAGGTAGGGATCTATGGGTGGTGATGAATATGAGTTTATAGGGAGGATGACCAGGCATCCAAGACACTTTTCACTTCCTTCAATTTGCAAAGACCTTGTATTAAGTTCTCAATCTTTCTTAATGTTTTCAAGTTCTTAGAGCTAATTTCCTTATGCTTACATCTCTTAATAAATACCTATTAAACAAGCACATACACAGACATAAGCACCCAAGTAATTACTACACATTCAATACAGGTTATATGACAGATACATTAATCATTAAAACTAGGTATTAACCATCTTCTCAAACGTCCTTTGCCTTGCCAGTTAACATTCTTATCTCTCTGCAGGTCAGCTTTTTATAAAATTTCCTGTCTATTTACTTGATTTTTTTTGGTTTTGTTTTTCGCCACTAGCTACCTCCCTTCCTCTACCCTTGGACTCTTCTTGCATCTCCTGTCCTTCTCAGTTTTGTGGAATCTCTTTTCTCTGGCTCACAACTGTTACTTCTGAAATCAGTTCCTCTCCCTTAATCATGCACAACGGTTTAGCTCTCTGCTTTCATAAATTGCTATACCCACCTTCTTTAATATCCAAAGGGTTATTAACATGTTAGGTGAAATAAAGGGGTCTACTCTAAACCTTCCCCCTCAGGCAACAAAAGTGCTGGAAAAAGGCTTTGACATTTCACTTTCACCTTTCTCCTCCTACAAAAGGAACCTGTCATTTGGCCCAACTCAACAACAAAGGGCCAGGAAATGCAATTCTCTTCTGTGCCTGGAAGGAGAACAGCACCAATGACTACCACACTTAACAGAGATCATTAAATTGAGTGATGATTCAGATTCACACTTCACTCCTTGGTCTCCAATCACTCTAACATTCCCCTTCTCTTTAGGAGAAAAAAACAAACAAACAAACAAACCAAAAAAAAACGTGAACTCAACCTCTAATTTGCTGTAGTAAATGTGGGAAAGTCCTAGAGCGCAATTGCCCATTCCGACTATACATAAAAACAGCTTTTCAAAAGAGCAATTTCTAGGCCTCTTCCCAAGAGAGAGTTATTCAGTAGGGAAAAGTAAAGGTTTTCGTTTGTTTGTTGTTGTTTTTTGTTTGTTTGTTTTTTGAAAAGCCACTTTGATCTATAGCTAGCTTTGGGAAACACTGACTTAATCAACCTGCCCTATTTTTTTTTTTCCTCATCTGTAAAAATGAGATCAGAGTTATGGAACCTAGTATAATCAAACCTGGGGTCCTCATAAAAAATACAGTTCATCAGAAGCTTTTCCCATAAAATAAAATTCAGTATGTCCTCAGGCCTTGGTACTCCAAGTGAGTGGGTAAACCAGCAGCTTTACCTGAACATTAAAGGTGAGAAGTAACCTCCAGCTCAGAAGGGCCCAGGAAACTATTTTGAGAAAGCACATCAGGGAATTCTTTTGATCTGAAGTTTGGGAACGTCAACTAAATGAATGATCCTTTGTTTGTTTATTGTTCCTGAATTACATAATTAGCTACTTTTCTCTGGTATTAAAATTGAAACTACTTAAAGACAGAGACTGGATCTAGTATTTCTTTTCATCTCTATTTGTAAAATATAGTGTATTGCAAATGGTCAACGCTGAATCAATGCCTATGGATGGAAATAAATATAGGGATGATGAAGACAGGAGTGAGAATTTTTTCACCATAGAGTAGTAACAAGAGACAGCAATTCTCATCTGCTAACAGAATTTTTAAACTTCATTTTGTTTCTCCAGACAGTGCCAAACAATGGGTTTATTTATAGTGACTATTAAATAAACATTTGCTAAATTGATCATGATAGAAAGAAAGAGTCAAAGTGATAAGAAAAGAAAGAATCAATCATGTTATGGGCATTTTGCTTATTGGGGGTATTTTCAGTGCATTGGTTAGTAGCTTTTCAAAGACAAATTGACATTCAGTCTCAAATTTTTGCAGATACTGAGGGAAATGTAGAAAAATAAACTTTTGTTTATATATGAAGATTTAATAGTCACAGTGTGAGAATATTCAAAAGAGAAACTATGATAGATAAGTTGTCAAACAGACCTTCAGAAACCACTCAATGACTTAAAAAAAGATAAATATCCAGCCTTATCTTCTGATGTGAAGATGCTTGCAACTTCTTTTTTAATATGTCTGACTAAAACCTTACTTCCCTATCCTAGTCTTCAAACACAGGAAGAGAAGGGGCTCCTAAACCAGTAAACTGAGAACAAAAATTAAGTCAGGACACAGCGCACACACGTGCTTGACACACACGTATGAGCGTGCATGTGTGTGTGTCTGTGTGTGTATGTTGGGGGGAGAGGTGGGGGTGAAGGAGGAGGTTTGAGGAAGGATACTGAGATAAAAGCAGCCTCTCTTTCTTGGAAGACTTCCATACTCTAGTGTAGTCCTAACCTGTAGAATTCAGTGTCAAAAGTCTTACTCATCTTCAGTAGCCAAATCAAGATTAAAAAGCGATCCAGGTACTTGGTATTGGAACTTGGTACCTGGTATTGTTTGGGGGCAGAGTGGAACAAATAGAAGTCTGAAGGGCTTTATTTCATTCTGGTTCGGATGTTTGACCTGAAGTAGGCAATCAAAGGACAGCCAAGCTAACCAAGATGAAAGAGTTAAAAATATCTCAACACATGTTGGTCTAGTTTAATTATATTCAGGGCCAATTTTAACTTTCTGAAGTGAGCAATTTGAGGAGCAGTTTAAGAGCAAAAATGATATTTTTCCCCTTCACAAAGTCTCTAAGCTGTAAAATTGAACATTTCTATGAAAATCGCATTTTTCAGCATCGCGATGCTGTTGTGAAGGGCAGGGCCATTTCGTGCACTGGGTAAAGTTAACGTGTCCTACTGACACAGCACTCATAGGCCAAGTAGATCAAATGCTTTTACTTCCAAAGTGAGTAATTTCTTCTTCCATAGACTAGGGACATTTTGGGTTTTAGAATACACAAGTGACCACACAGATCTTAAAATGAGCTAGGTTAGAAATGCATCCCCCCTGTGGTCCACCTCTTAATCTTAGAAATGCATCCCCCCTGTCCTCCACCTCTTAATCTAGATCACAGACCACCTCACAGAGAAGTTAGCATCTCTGAATGCCAGGATACGGTAAAATCTAGCTACACAGCAGATGTTCAAAAAACATTTTTTTAATCACTGTGACCTAATTGAGTCTTTCTAATCTCTCTTTTAATGTTGATTTTCTTTTCTTTTCTTTTTTTTTAAATACTTTCCTTGCTGAATCCAATCCCTTTCCTTTCCTTTTCATCTCCATTCAACCTAGGACCAACCATGGTAATGCCCCAGCTCAGGACAGAAAGTACTGATGCATTCAGCAAATATTTATTGTATAACTACGGAGTACAAGGCAAAATATGGAGAAACAGGACACAGAGTTTGCTTTTTAGGCATTCTTGTATTAATACCTGAAAACATTTATTGTCTGTAACATAACATTTGCCTCTTTAGTTACATTATATATTTTCATGTGAATATTATATATTTTCACGTTAATAGTTTTATATTTTCATAAAAATGAGTGTATTGTGTGGTACAGTTTTTAAAAAATCCCCATAAGATCAAGCACATAAGATGGAATTTTAAAAAGAAAGTTTTGTCCTATTCTGCTCAATTACCACACCATGTTTTTAAATACCTTTTAATTGTATTCTCTGTATTAAATAATTAGATTAAGAAAACTAAAATGGAGCCTTTTTATGAATGTAAAACAAGTTTCAATACATAAAAAATGCCAATTAAAAATAACTTACTTATTCTTTATTATATGAGAAATCCTCAGGTAAAATAGGCCTTTAGCAAAGTGTCTACTAATTATTGAAGGTTAATTCTTCAGGATGTAGACAAGAATTCATGTAAAATACCACCTGGAGGATTTTAAAGTAAAAGGAGATACTACATTTTAATACAAATATTAAGATAAATGGGTGGAACTTTTAATGAAAATGATGCACAACTATGTTTTTTGGAAAAAAAATGCATTTCTAGTAAGTTTTGTTTGGAAATGGCATATCAGACAAAAAAAAAGATATTGTAGAGCTTGATTTTGATAGCACATTGCTTCAACTGGTGAGAGCAAAGCATTATAGTGAGATGGTCTATGAGCTACACCTTAAAGCAACTTGCATTCCTGGCAGGAATCTCTGACCTCATCTCAAAATGGTGATAAATCAGGAAGCGATTACTCCTTGATAAAGTGAACTTTTTTGTATCTGCAACAAAGGATGCTAATGACCTTGGTAAAATCCTGGGCTCTTAGATACTTCCACCACACAAACACACACATGTTATATGAAAGATGACTAGTTTGTAGCATAATATCCATTTTCTTCTCAATTTATGGTAACAGTGTTTTAGCCAGGCGCATGTACTTTCAACTAAAAACTCCATTCCCCAGCCTTTTTTGCTTAGTTATAGCCATGTGACTAAATTCTAGCAAATGAGATTAAAAGAACTGATATGTGTCAGTGTGAGGCCTTGCCTTGAAAAAAAGGAAAAAAGGAAAAAAAAAAAAAAAAAAGAAAAAAGGTCTGTGTGTTTCCCTGTGTTTTTTTTTCCTACCAGCTGCTCAAAAATAGTGAGAACTGGAGAATTTCTACATGTACAAAATACTTCCTATCAATGGCAGCACTGCTGCCAGCACTGAATTTCTGGAATATAACTTGATTACTACATGATAAATAAACTTTTGTTTCAGATACTATATTCCTGTCTTCTCTTCCTTTCTTCCTCACAAAATTTAGCTGGTAACCCGACTAATGTCAGTAGTTTGTTTGCTTTGATTTATCTTCTAATGCAATGCAATACACATTTTCAAAGGTGTTATTAATAGAGTACAGAGTTATTCATTGAAGATTCCATGATAAATACAGCTGTGTATGGCACACGGGTACTGTACTATATCACATATTGAATAAGCCATATAATTTTATTTGGAAGTAAGAAAGTAGCAAGGACAAAACAAACGTCAGAAAAGAGAAATCAAAGAGTCAAGAGAAAGAGATTAGGATTATGCTAATAAAATCTACACCATTATCAAAAGCATATGAATTTTGACTAGATGCTAATGCTCACCATTTCTCATCAAGTAGCTAACAACAGTGTCTCTTTACTTTCTGTTGAGTCAGGAACTAGGTGGTATGCTCCTACCTACTGTGGTCATTTTTGGTAAGAACGTAAAAACATAATGGCTTTGACATACCAGTTGGGTGTGGAGAATTGGTTTGGAGGAGCAGTATTTGGGCAAGAAAGACTGACAGAAATCTAGCTGACTTAGGTAACATCTCAGAACTCTGAAAGATTAGGTTAGTTTAGATTATAAGAAAAAGATTAGATTAGTTTAGATTATAAGAAAAAAAGTCAATCTGTCACATCTATTGTTAAAATTTCTGTGGGAAGTCAAAAGAATGATTCCAATATTCTGCAGGAGAATAAACATCTAGTTGGTTGAAGCAGTAGGAAAAAAAACAAAAACATTTTTAATTTCTTGTCATAAACAGTGTAATGGTTCCACTTAGTTTCTCTTTCCAACATATGAGGTGTGATCAAAAAATACTGTGGAATATTTAAATTAAATATATATATATCATAAAAGACACATTGCCATTAATCTCCCCCTCAAAGCACTACCCCACTCTTCAACCACACTTCTCCCATCGTTCTTGTCACTGTCTGAAGGAGTTCTGGAAGTCCTCTTTCATGAGTCTCTTTAGTTGCGCTGTCATGGCTGCCTCAATGTCCTGAATAATTTTGACTCTGGGCAAGAGCCAGGAGTCACATGGTACCAAGTCTAGTGAATAAGGTGGATGAGGACACATCGTAGTGTTTTTGACAGAAATTGCTGTACCTTGAAGCGATGTCATGGAGGACGATTTATGGCACACTTTAAAACATTCCTCTCAACTGTGCTCATACCTGAGTGACTGCACCAAATAAGTTGAAACTTGTCACACATTGTTACTACGGTTTGACGCACCACTTCCTGTACTGAAGATCCCTGCCTTCCCATTGGATGGCACTCAGCAGCAGCATTCACCATATTTTATGATCACAACAGAAAGGTTCTGCATCACATCACTTCTGATATATGGCAATTTCTGTCAAATGAAAACTTTACAGTGTGTCCTCATCCACCTTATTCATCAGATCTGTACCATGTGACTTCTGGCTCTTCCCCAAAGTCAAAATGATTCAGGATATTGAGGCAGCCACAACAGCACAACTAAAGACAATCATGAAAGAGGACTTCCAGGACTGCTTCACAAAGTGGCAAGAACAATGGGATTTGTGTGTTCTAAGTGAGGGGGTGTATTTTGAGAAGGATTAATGGCAATGTGTCTTTCACTGGAATATTTTTTTTAATTTAAATATTCACCATATTTTTTGATCACACATCATATGTTAACTAATCACATATATTTGCAAATGAAGCTGTGAATATCCACTACTATGAGCACTGTGTTATATTTGACTCTGAACAAATGCATGACAAAGTAGACATTTTCTGTGTCACCTTGGAGGCAATATGAGGTAATGGCATTATCTCTGACCTGGCCATAATGAACAGCAGGTTTCTCCTGCAGCTTTCTAACCTCCTTTTGATTTTGACTAATATCTGTGGGCTCAGGGCCCATGAGCCGCTTTTGACTCAACTCACATGCTAATTTGATCCAGTAATTGCACATAGATGAGATCAGATCCCCAAAATATAGGATGGGCTTGTATATTCCCCATTATATTAAAGTAAATATTTTAGAGTTCCAAAAGTGGTGCTTTTCAATTAATTCAATTTCATGAAAAAAATGTGTTTCCCACAAAACTTAAAATATAGGACACTGGACAGCTATGATAAATAAATAATCATTTGCTTAAATATGATGTTCTTTTAAAGTGGTTAAGAAATGTGTGTTTAGGAAAGAGACTACTTGAGCAATAGAGAGCTTGAGTAAAAATTAAATACATCTCTGACAATGACTTTCACCTGCTGAAGCCTCATGCATTCCTCAAGACTCAGCTTACCTCTCACCAATGTTGTCCTAAACTTTTCAGTCACAAAATCTGTCATTTTTCTTCAGTCTGTGTATTTTTATAACATTTATGACTCCTAGGCACCACTTATGTGGTTTTTGCACAGCATTATAGCTATTTCTATAGTATTTTGTCCTCTCCTACTACATTTCAGTATCATAATAAAAGAAACCAATATTCTTTTTTCTTTACATTTCACATGCCTCCTTTCTCAAAGCTGATGTAATAGAGACTAATAATTGTTTCTCTAAATCTACTTTCCCGAATGCAGACTGGTGCAGCCGCTATGGAAGGCAGTGTGGAGGTTCCTCAAAAAATTACGAATAGAATTGCCATATGACCCAGCAATCCCTCTTCTGGGTATCTACCCAAAAAATCTGAAAACATTTAGAGATAAAGACACGTGTGCTCCAATGTTCATTGCAGCTTTGTTTACGGTGGCCAAGACATGGAAACAACCAAAATGTCCTTCGATAGATGAATGGATAAAGAAGTTGTGGTATATATACACAATGGAATACTATTCGGCTGTAAGAAAAGATGATATAGGAACATTTGTGACAACATGGATGGATCTTGAGAGAGTAATGCTGAGCAAAACAAGTCAGACAGAAAAAGCAGAGAACCATGTGATTTCACTGATATGTGGTATATAAACCAAAAACAACAAAAGAACAAGACAAACAAATGAGAAACAGAAACTCATAGACACAGACAATAGTTTAGTGGTTGCCAGAGGGTAAGGGGGGCGGGGGGTGGGGGGTGGGAGATGAGGGTAAGGGGGATCGAATATATGGTGATGGAAGGAGAACTGACTCTGGGTGATGAACACACAATGGGATTTATAGATGATGTAATACAGAATTGTACACCTGAAATCTATGTAATTTTACTAACAATTGTCACCCCAATACATTTAATAAAAAAAAAAAAAAAAAGGAAAAAAAAAAAAAATCTACTTTCCCCATCTTCCATAGTAATGGAGGTGATAAATGGAACATGGTAACTATATTCAGGTCTATGATTCCAGCCTCTCTTTCAGCTAGGTTTGCCCATTTGACTGAACTCGCATCAATGGAATATGAGCAAATATAACATGTGAACTTTCACTTCATTTGTTTAAGAAGGCTTTTCTTGTCCTGAACATTACATCCTTTCCCCATGTGCTAGTGGGAAAGCCAATAAAGACAGTTGTCTTTGTAGACTGCATGTTTAAGACAGTAGAATTCCCATCAGCTTGGGTCACTCCTGGAGTTGAGTCAGACATTGTGAAATCCTCACCTTGGACTGTTACCGTGTTTCCCTGAAAATAAGACCTAGCCGGACAACAAGCTCTAATGTGTCTTTTGGAGCAAAAATTATTATAAGACCCAGTCTTATATTAATCATATAAGACTGGGTCTTATAGTAAAATAAGACTGGATCTCATATTAATTTTTGCTCCAAAAGATGCATTAGTGCTGATTGTCCAGCTTGGTCTTATTTTGGGGGAAACATGGCATGTGAAAGAGAAATCAATGTCTTTTTTTGTTTGTTGTTTTGTCACTGATTTGGGGGCATTTCTGTTAAAGTAGCTTCACCTACCACACTACAATTAATGTGTAATAAAATTTGTTGTCTGAATGGCTAGATAGATGTTTTTATAGAAAAACCCATAAATTAAAGTAGTTCTACCCTAAATAATGGCAATGTGCTGAGTAAATCAAAGGGAATGATATTATGACACTGGTTTTCCAAAGGAGCTTGAAGAAGAGAATAGACAGACTCAACACTAAGTTATAAAGACAAAGTAGACTTATTAAACAGAAAGAAGTCTGTGCTAGAAATGGATTTTTGATATAGTTGGAGAAATTCATCCACAGCTATTGAATTTTCCAAAATATCATCTCATATGTAAAGTAACTACCATGACAAAGGATATATCCTAAAGTTTCTCACACATTAAGGTAAAGTCAGTTTTTTTGTTTTTGTTTTTGTTTTTCCTGCTAAAACTAGATGACTAAAGTCTGATGCTAATAACAGTTTCACAAGAATTATATAATAGTGTTGAATGAATAATGGACTAGGACAAAGAATCCATTTTAGGAAAACATAACAGTGTTAAGGTAATATGCAAAAGGGAGAACTAATGCCATCATAGGGTTAAGAGTTTTTCCCTGAAGTGTTATTTATACTGTGGATTAGAGGATGATTTAGGCAGGTAAAGCGATGGAAGGGGAGTTTTAGGGATGATGTACAAAATCCTTGATACAAAAGAGATGCGATGGCTAAATGGTAAGGGGAGATCGATGTGGGATAGCAGGAGACAAAGAATTTCAGGCAATGAAAGTGACAAGATTGGCCGAGGCCAGAGTTTCCATGATCATAAACTGTGGTCTACAGTAAAAGTTACGTTTTACACTGGAAGTCCATAACCATGTGTATGTGTGTGCTTATAATTACCCTAAATATGAACGATGTTCTTTGGTGTTATCTGTTTTTTTCCTTCTTCTTTAAAAACATTAAATTATTATCCACTAATGAGTTGCTCTTCAAATATTTAAAGTACTATTTTAAATTGTAAGAATTTTTAATTTTATTCTGAGAATGATGGTTTTAATGCAGGGATGGGATGAGAAGTTGGCAGAATCAGATTTGTTTTTAAAACAATTTCTCTATCCACATTGTCAGAATGGGTTAGAGGCAATCAATAATAGAGGCAGAGAGAACAATTTCAGAAGTTTTGACAAGAGATGATGGTGGCCTGTAATAGGATGAAAGCATAGATGATTCATGTGAACCGATAAATGTGTAATATGTAAAATGGCAAGTCTGAAGAGAATTAAGCTCCTGGGCTATGTTTCAAATATTTCCTTAAAAGGCCTCTCTGTATCATTTGGGTGGAAATGATCATTTATTTTTACATGCATTTATTAATCCATCAATATACTCATTCTTTCTGTCAACAATGGCCTATGACTTTAAGAAATTCAGAGTTGAGGAGAACAAATGTACACTGAAATGCTTGCAAATAGAGTGTGATAGGTAGTCAACAAGATCCATGTATTTGATAAAATGAGAGCACACAGGATAAAGAATGCTTTTCTTTCTTTTCTTTTTTTTTTTTTTTTTTTAACAAAAAGCATTGGTATGAGTGAAATAGCTTCTTCCTTTGCGATCCCTCCATTTTAGCCATATGGAATACCAGATTTTAAAAAGCAAAAGAGGCAAAGAGTCTAGCAAAAAACTTGTGCACAGCTTCATTGTTTTTACAAATAATTTAGTGTTTATACATATTTTCACCTTCTACTAGATTTGTTAGCATCTGAGGGAGAGGGAGAGAGGGAGAGAGGGAGAGAGGGAGAGAGGGGGAGAGGGGGAGAGGGGGAGAGGGGGAGAGGGGGAGAGGGGGAGAGGGGGAGAGGGGGAGAGGGGGAGAGGGGGAGAGGGGGAGAGGGGGAGAGGGGGAGAGGGGGAGAGGGGGAGAGGGGGAGAGGGGGAGAGGGAGAGAGGGAGAGGGAGAGGGAGAGGGAGAGGGAGAGGGAGAGGGAGGGGTAGGGGGAGGGGTAGGGGGAGAGGGAGGGGGGAGAGACAGAGAGAGAGAGAGAGAGAGAGAGTATATCTTATGTCAAATAAGTGAATAAATATGAAAGTTTAATACCTTTACTTTTACAGATGAGCAAAACGGGGTTAAAATCCAAATGACTTGCATATTCTCACAAAACAATTTAAAAACTAAGTCTAAAGCCCTAAACTCCTTTCCCCAGAGTGCCCGGGACACTGCTGAACACACAATAAACTCTCCATGTGTAACTGTCTATTTGAATTTACTGGCACCAAAATTAAAATTGTTTGCTTGGTTGTTTTCCTCATGGCTTGGACATCTAAGCATAAAGACACGGCATGAAAGCTGACTGACTTGGGATGTGAGCAATAACATCTGAGAGGAGAGTTGCCTCTGAAACTGCCTGCCTATCTCCCTTACCATATAGTTGTCACCTATGAGGCTTTAGCATCCTTTGTGTTTTTTTGATTGCCTCTCCTTTCTGTCTTTCTGCTCTGGCTCTCAGCAGGTAGCCTCACTTTCTTTACTCTGATTGCTTTATGGATTCTTGCTTCATTTCTTTGAAAAGCATTAACACTGCGCCTTTCATTATTTATTAATATTATTGTTACAAATAGTGTTATTATTTGACTTGCTCTCAGGGAGATTTCACGTTCTGGAGTCACTGCACATGAGTTTCTGTCTGCATATCCACTGCCAGAATAATCCATATGCCTCCTTTTCTGAAAATTCCCACTAGGAATGTTGGAAACCTTACAAACTTTGATTGAGCTGCCCCAGGTCAAATTGAACATCTGGGAAAGAACTTCTGCATCAGCTGCAGTTGTGCATCCTTAAATACCCCAGTGACCACGTTCTAGGAGGAGGATTGGTGTGGGCTTTCATTTTGTACAAAATGTATGGGTATATTTAAACATTTCATTATATGGTCAAATTAGACTCTGTCTACATTGACACATAATAAAGTAAAATTTGGCAATTATCTGGTTCATTTCATCAAGTCAACAGCGGAAGGAAAATATCTAGTGTGGCAAAAAGGGTTTTGTAAGGGAGAATGGGGAGAGAGTCAAACTTATGAGTTCAGAAATTATATTCCTCATATGTGTAAAAATGGATACTGAAATTATTTCACTTTTTCAAAATAGAATACAATATCATGTTAATTACAGTGAGTCTCATTGATCTCTACCACAATGCTATATATTTCAAATAAATAAAATGCATATTATCGATTCTGCTTTTAATATTTCAGGTACTCTTCCATTATCCATTGCATATATATTCAGTTTGAGAGAAAAAAAAAAGCCATCTGAAGACTAAATTCAGCATTGTCTAAATCTTACATAAATAGATGTTT
Source organism: Rhinolophus sinicus (assembly GCF_057876585.1). NCBI lineage: Eukaryota > Metazoa > Chordata > Mammalia > Chiroptera > Rhinolophidae > Rhinolophus > Rhinolophus sinicus. The sequence goes on from NC_142504.1 coordinate 91,954,294, forward strand.
TAGATCTCCCCCCAAATTGTCTTGTCTTAATTAATCAACCGCATTGGTCATTAGCACAAAGAAAACTAGAAAGATAGGGATGGAGGGAAGGAGAGAAGGAGAGAGGGAGGGAGGGAGGGAGGGAGGGAGGGAGGGAGGGAGGGAGGGAGGGAGGAAGGGAGGAAGGGAGGGAGGCAGGGAGAGACAGAAGCAGTTAGGGAGGGAGGGAATTATGATAAAGTTAGGTGTCCATGGTGTCCTTATGGGCACGATTTAAAGACATCTACAAAAGCCTCCCACTCAACATCCTTTCCCATCCTTTTATCTACACCTTCCCCTTCCATTACCTGACTGTTAAGTCCTATTAAACTTTCCTTCCTTTTTGAAAAATCATGTCTTTAGGCTCAGAATTCCACACAGGCAGTTGGAAAAACTGATTAAAAACCATGAGATAAAGAATAGGTACTGAGGGTACTGAGAGGGTTGAATTAATTATATATCCCATGTTAAGGGTTTCCTATTGTATCTCTGAGGTTAAGAGGTAGAGATGAACGAGCAATACAGATATCCAAAATCGATGACTGTATTTAGATATGACAAACTTGTTCTTCCTACATATCCATTTAGATTTAAAAAAAAATAATGTGTATGTGGAAATATACTAATCTTGTCCTAAATTAACAATTGTAAATCTGTCTGCTGCAAAGCCATCACCTATGTGTCAGGAAAGATTGATTTACAAAGAACCAAGTAAAATGCAATCTTCACAGCTGGAGGGGAGAGGAATATGATTATCATTTTCAAACATTTGAAAGGATTAAAGATTGGTGATGGGTGAATCTCAGAAGGCTAGAGTTGGATGCTTACCCAGAAAACTTTGGAATCACATCTCAGAGTCTACAGAAATTTATTGAGGATGTGTCTATGACATTTTCTCTACTGTTTGCTTCCAGCCAGCCTGGAAGCCCCTGCCTTAAGGTCTTGGCACTGAAGCATTAATATAGTTCCTCCCAGGGAGTAGAAGTAGGGTATGATAATTACAAGTGGGGGTGGCCTGCAGCAAAATTGCAGAATGGGGGAAGTTTCCTTTGGCGATTTTCCACCTACTCTCCTCAGCTATTCTAAAATCCACCAAGTTCTTAGCTTGTAAGGGGCTTTGATTAATACACCTTGGAACTGCATTTGCATTTTAATGGAAGACTCTGGGAGATAACAGGTAAAAAGACTCACAGAAATATAGTTCAAATGGTATATAATATTAGGAAGCAATACTATTGGATTTTTTTTTTTTTTTTTTTTTTTAATGGGGAAACTTCAATGCTTTCTTTACTCCCCTGATCCCTTTGTTTTGTATGTTGATCTGGACCACAATTCCTCTCCAGTCACATCTCAGTTTACTGAAACTGACATGATCTCTTATGAAACTTTTGATATGCTTCCCTCCTCCTACAATGCTCTTCCTTTGTGCTTCTCTGTGGATTCAGGTGACTCAGGTGAGATGACACCTCCTCTTGGAAGATATCCTGAACACTGCAAGCCTAAGGAAAGGTAGTTGCAATGAGATCCACAGACATCTCTCTCCCACCTGCCTCACTCACAGGATGACTTTAAACTTGTGTTTTAATTACATGAAAAGCTCTGTTTATTTGTCCCATTTGCCTACTGAGAGCAGGGATAATGCCCCTACCCTATTTTTACCATTATTTTCTCAGGGCTTTCCATAGTACTGGATATAAAGTAGGTTACTCAGTATTTGTTGCATGTATTAAAAAAAAACAACAAAAAACCTGCCTGCCCTGCTCCCTACTCAATGCTCCTCAAGCCCACTGGTCTTTTCATACTCTAAAGACACACATGTGATTTGAGGCAAATACATGTTTTAACTGAAATATCCTCTTTGTCCCTCCTAAACAGTAAATTTTGTAATCATGACAGATAGAACAAATTTGAATGAGGTGGGATGAAAGTATATAGATAAAGAAATGACAATTTTGGATAAGTCTTAAAAAAAAAAAAAAAAAGTCTTACTCATGAAAATCTCTCAGACTGAAATCATGTAGTAGTGGGCACATCAGTTCCTTTGGACAACTACACACTTGATTGGCTAAGACACTAAAAAGCATCATGTAGGGAATAATGCTACAGTAAGAGACCCAGGGTCTAACACTCAATACTGGAAACTGGAAATTAGGTGACCTGAATTCCCTTCCCGTCTTTTGAAAATGGTTGTTCTGCGTCGTCTTTGCTTTCATTGCCTACAGTTTAGTCAGACTCTAGTATCTCCAACCGCATGCCAGTTAACCCTAAAATTCCTATTGTAACACTTTAAAGCCCCAACATTTCCTCAAATTTTAATTAGACAAGGAAGATAAAAGGCATTACACAATACTACACAACAAACCCAAGAATTATTTAAAAAACTGTAATCTGTGATAAAAAAAAAATATCCTCTTCTAGAAGGTCATTTCCTAATATAAATTCTAAATAGTTCATCTTTTGGCACGTTCTTTAATAGATCTGAGACTAATTTCCTCTTCTACAAAATCAGGATATTAATGCCTACTTCCCAGAGTTATTGTGAAGGTTAGTGATAATAATTGTAAAGTGCTTGGCATTTATAAATATATTTCAGTGTTCTTGTGTTAATTATTTTATAAGACTTTCTCATGATTTCATAAAGCTTATTATACTAAGAAAGAGACTCTTCCCCTGTTATTTTGAGGGCAGCATTTTTTTTATTTCAATATATTTGGAGGAATTTAAGGGACACAAAAATCATTTATGCCACAAAAATGCTTAAAATACATACTTTGTTCTAGCTACTGTATTGCATGGTACCAGGAAGCAATACTTATTGTTAAGAAACATGGTATTTGTGAGAAAGAGACAAATACCTACCCCGTGTTACAAAGGTGGTAATAAACATCTCAAGGCATTAATACTGTAGACGGCCAAGGGGGTGGGTCACTGGACATGGAACTTCCATGAGTTTCACTAGATAGGAAAAAGCAATGAGGGTATTCAGCCCAATAAAAATTATATGATGGTTGGTGTGGTATGTGACAAAGGAGGAGGGAAGCAGCAGAGAAGAAACATCCTATATACCATAACAGAGGGAAAAAGTATTGCTAAAAATCACGCTTGCCCTCCAAGGGAAGAACAAGAATGCTCTCTAGGGCAGATGACTCTTTGTTTAGATAAATCCCCTAACTGACAGATTTGACTACAAAAGGGGAACATCCCAGTACAGAATTTGGTGTTTGGAGTATGGATTTCTAACATTTAATATAAATTATTTTTTGTGCTGCACTGTGATATAATCACTTCATTCTGATCTCCCCAATTTTAATAAAGTCTGTGACACACAATCATATATCAGTGGTATTTTGGGAAATAGTTGTATATAGTGTGGTGTAGGAAGTATAAGAGGGGAATGACATAAGAGGGAAGATGAAAGACATAAGACAAAGAACTAAAACTGAGATGTTGCTTTAAAAAATACAGCAAAGTTCAAAGACAAATAGGAAAATAGCAGGATCAGATTTGACCTTGAGGAAAATAAATGGACAAAAGCTATGTAAGAGATTCCTTTGGGTGGACGCAGGCAGACCAAGCGGCAATTGTCCTGGTGAATCAGTGGTGACTAACATAGTGAGTATGGAGATAAATAAATGAGCCTAGAGATACAAAGAAAGAAATATCAGTAGGATGTGGTGTCAAATGTGACTCTGAAGTTTACAGGTTGAGAGACCAAGTGAATGGATATCAGTACCAAGAAGAGAAGTTTGACAAATAGACAGAAGAATTAACTTAGAAGATAAAAATTAAGGAATTGACAATGAGTGCTGATCAATATTTTATGTTTGATTGCTTCTTTTAGTGGTGATCTTTCAGAGAAGTGTTAATTCTGACTGCTCAGAGGCAAGTCTTTATCAACTACTCTTCCTCTGATACTTACTCCCCATTAACTATTCCCAGTGGGATTATTGATTTGGTTTATAAAAAATACAGGACACCTCTCCTCTTCTTCTGCTAAAAATGCCCTTAGGCCAGTATCCAAAAATGCTCTTTCTTTCTCACTTACCTAAATTCTTGATAATACAATATTCTAACCATACTGAATTCTTTAAAATACCAGCTATTCTAATATGCTTTTATTTGGTCTACAAGACTACTCTGGGTTACTCCTCTACATTAATCTTTTTCTTTACTCAAAATCATGAAAAAGATATAGTAGCATCCCTCCATACTAATGACTCTAGTATTACATCTCTAATGGAAAAAAATGAAAGAGAAGTTATATTTAAAGAAACAATGACTGAAAAGGTTCTTGAATCAAATAAACTGTATGTCCTTAGGTTGAACTGAAATACGGTTAACTAAGTAATATGAGGGATCCTTTCAATCTTGAACCATTAGATCTTGGAAAAGACAATTTTAAAACTGGACGACTTTATTACTGTTATTGTAAGGAGTACAGATGTCTGTTAGCTCTTTTATGTCCAGAAGAAAGAAAGGGAGAGAAGAGGGAGAGGAGAGAAAGATGAGAGGGACAAGAAAAATAAAAGGAAAGGTGAAGAAAAACAATACAAAAAGAAAAGAAGAAAAGAAATATGAGCTGTACCCAGAGGCAGACCCAAGAGTGATAAGTGGTAAGAAAGAGGTGGGCAGAAAAGAGTATATGGTTTCCCTGAAAGTTGATATCAATGGCATCACTGAGATCTTGATGCTGAGCCATTGTCAACCAGTGAGGTATGGGAATTGAGCTGAAAACATCTATATTAAGCTCAGTCTCCAAGTTGGGGACTTGGAGTCATTAGCATTTGCTGGTGCCCAGCAGCATATGCAAATCCAATCTGGAGGAAAACATTCCTAATGCATGCATGCAGGGTTTCTATGGTTTACCATCATCCAGTCAGTTCACAATCAAAGATCAACAAGCACAAGAATAGAAAAGCCACAAAGCATGAGTGTCAGAAGAAGCAAAAACAATAGTGCTCACAATAAAAATAATAAGAATAAAAATGTAGAAATATAGAAGAGAAATTATAAGAAATATATGAGATATTGAAATGGAAGTAAGAGAGTTAAAATGCTTCTGATTGGATATTCAGGAGGAGATAATAGAAAAAATGGCAAAAAGCAATATTTATAGGGACCACCATTCAGAGTATTTCAGAGTTGATTAAAAGCATGGCTATATAAATTAAGAAAGTATAATAATTATGAAGACATATATACCAAGACACATTACAGTATAATAGAATAACATCAAAAACAAGAAACTATCTTAAAAATTGTCACAGGAGACAATACAGCTCAATCACAAAATACTTTTCAATATTAAAACGGTAGACATAAGACAATGAAAAAATATATTCAATATTTTGAGAGAAAACCATCAACTTATAAATGTGTTCTTATCCAAATTCTCTTTCAAGAATGGCAATAAAATAAATATAAATATGTAGATAAACAGAACTGTGCCAGAAAACATTCTCCACCAAATGTACTTCTAACAGATAGGCATAATCTGAGAAGCACAATTTGAAATTTAGGTATAAATAGTATATTAATATAACACATATACATACACACACGTTTGTGTGTGTGTGTGTGTGTGTGTGTGTGTGTGTGTGTGTACATATATAAACAATTTGCCATTTGTGGAATAAAGATAGATATAATACTAAAAAGCCAATGCAAAAATAGTATATAGTCAGGACAGAATAATCAGAAATAAATTGCTGCAAAGTCCTTATATTTTTTGAAAGTGTGACAAAATAATTTCTGAACTTTAGACTTAAAATATTCATGAAAATTTGAAGATAATGTCTAAAAAACATGATGTTTAAAATCCAAAAATAAACATTAAGAACAAAAAAAGTTAATTTAAAAACAGAAAGGAGAAAAAAAGGATAAGCAAATATTTAAGAATAGAATAGTCAGAAACACATTCAAATAAGTCAGATAGTTACAAAAATAATATAACTTATCCTTCATTGTAAAATATATTCTAAAATTAGATAAAAAGAAAGTATAGTTGTATGCCATTTATAAGAGGTAAGTGAAAACATAAGACTTTGTAAACATTGAAAGGAAAAGGATAGAGAAATATACCAAAGAAGCAAATACGAATCAAGGGAAAACCAATATAATTCTATTTATCTTGAGCAAAATAGACTTTAAAATTACTTTGTTACTAGGGATAAATAGGGGTCAGTATATAATGATAAAGTGTTTAATTAAATAGAAATATATAATAATACATGCACCCAATAAAATATCCTCAATATACATGAGACATTTTGAGAGAAAGACAGGAAGAAATTGGAAAATCCACCATCATAATGGAGCATTTCAAGATTATTCTAAAAAAATTTAAAAGTCATCCAGCTCCCTCAATCACCCAAAATAGAGCTACTGATGTTTTGAGCATCACTATTAACTATCTTCACCTATTAGACATGTGCAAAAGTCTTTACCCACAGGAAGTCAACACACATTTTTCTTGAGCACTCCTTGAACAGTTATAAAAATTAATGTGAAGATAAAATTGTCTCATCAAATATCAAAAAACATATTAGTTTACAGATTTTTTTTACCACAATATAAAGTTAAGAGGCAATTTTCAAAGTATAATTTAAAATCCAAGTATTTTTCTTACGTTTGAAATCATTCTTGGGATGAAAAAATAAATAGTAAAAATTTTAAATTCTTAAAAACTAAAGAGTAAATATGCTACATAACTTGAGAGATGTAGTTAAAAACTATTTTCTTTGGCATTCAGCCCTAAATTCTTACAGTACAGGTACAGGAAAGCTAAAAGTAAATTAAGTAAGCATTCAACAAGACCTTTAAAAGTAAAAATAACAAAGAAAAAAAATAGAAGAGAAGGAATTAAAATATAGGAAATAACAAACAATATGTAATAACATAGATAACAGAAAGCCAAAATTTGATAATTATAGAACTAATAAAATATGCAAATCTATGATATCAATTAATAAACAAAAAAGAGGCAGACAAATATCATAAAAGTAAAACAGTAGAGAACTATAGATACAGAAAATAGTTAAACAACAGTAGGAGGATACTTAGTATATTTATATGCCACAAAATTTGAAGACTTAGGCAAATAGACATATTTGTAGAAAAATAAATTTGCCTAAAAGGAATCAAGAAGAAACAGAAACCCTAAATAGTCCTATATCTATCAAATAATTTGAATGAGTAGTTCTTTAAAAAAACATAAATAAAACATTAGTTCCAGACAGTTTTATCGAAGAGGACAAAGAAACTTTCAAGGAAGACATATTTCAACATGTGGGGAACATTTTCATAAAATTTAAAAAAAGTTATGAATATAATTCTTAGCAAATTCAGAATGGGAAAGACTGTCAATCTGATATCTGGTAAAGGATATATATATATATATATAATTTTTTTTAAGCAATCATTTTTCCTAAGAGGAAAACATTACAAGCTTGTCCATTAACACTTCTTCTAGTCAATCAATATTTAACTGGAGGGCACAGCTGGAAGTCCAGCCTCTTATTTTTATTGTTATTTCTTTTTTTCCTCTCACAATTCTGTGGTTTTCATTATTTCCATCCCTTTATAATCTGGTGGTGTCCACGTTTCTTAGGAAAGAATCTCCACAGTGTTATTAAAGTCTTCAAAATTTCCGTCACTTATATTTGTGTTGCTAAGTTAGCAGGTGAAGGTCGAAGTTGTACACATGCTTGGGGAAATCAACTGTCTTTGTCCTCATCTTACTCATTTTAATTTATCTTCAAATATTACCTTACATGTCTTTTTTTTTTTCAGGCTTATCACAAATCTTCCTTGAATCTAAAAGCAGTAGTCTGCTAAACATAACACTACACTCTTGAAAACTTGTATATGCTTAACTTCATCATAGCACTTAAATCTGTTAGTCAATAAAATGAACACATTTCCTTGATATTGTTTTTATTACCTTTTAACATTTATGAATTAGGTATCTTCACTTCGTTATAAAGTTTTAACTGCATGTTACACATATACATGCCAATAGTAGTGTAAATTCATATCAGTTCAACATAGTTAAATGGGAACTATGTTTTCCAGATTTTCTTTCCGCAGCATCGGTCTGAAGTTTCATGAGCTTCAACCAACATTTTGAGTTTTAGAAAATAAAAAGTAAAACTGAAATTTAAGTGTGGAAGGTTGATGCAGGAGTACCAGGGACTGTTGTTAATTCATGCACACTGTCACTACTGATAAGGGGACTTGTCTTGGTGCAGGTAAGGCAGTCCTGTATTTGATTCCCACTGGCTCTTCTTTAGTATTTCCAACTTCTGGACCCAGTGTGTGTTTTGCTACATGATAAAGGGTACCAAATTTCCATAAAGTCACCCACGTCATTGAATTTTGAAGTTTGGAAGTAGTGAGAGATAAACATGGGTTCCAGTCCATCCTGTGGGTTCTAGTTCATCCTCATGGTTTCCAATGTATTTTTGCCTTCCCCTACTTCACTGTCTGTCATCCCTTCCTGACTGCCTGCCCTCACTCTTTCAGGCTCATATGCAAAGCAAACAGCATTGCATCAGTTCTCAAAATTAAATATGGTCAATTCCCCATTAGATCTCTCTTTATATATCTATACACATATATATCATTTTTAGTGGTTCCATTTTTCTGATCAAACCCTGACTGATGCACTTGGAAAATATTTCGCACTCCACTATAAATCCATAAATATATCGCATGCCGCCTAAACCTCATTCCACTATTCCAGTAAATACCCTGTCTCAAGGCTGCTCTGACACTGCGCCCCCAAACATAACTCCTGGCCTCATTTCTGATAATTTCTCTTAGCCCAAGAAATAAAAACCTTCTCTTTTGTTTATTGTTAGGTAGCTTCTACTCCTATGAATGGCAAACATATATAGCCCAATAAGCTTAAGTTTGCTCAGATAAACAATAAGGATGATAATTCATGTCTTATTCTACAAGGCTGTCGTGAGGGCAATCAGGACAGCTTATCTGTAAAAAAAAAAAAAATGTTCTAATGTGAAATGACATATAAATACAATATGTATATAATATGTATGTATAATACATAATATATAATATTCATATATACTTTTATTATATATAGTCTATATATATAGTCCATATATATATATATATATATACATAAATGTGTATATATACGGACTGCATATATAAATATATATATATATGTATGTGTATATATATATATATATATTATATATGTGTATATATAGTCTTTTCTATAAAATAAGTCTTTTATCATTAAGGTAAGTCTCAGGGACTTAAAAGAGTTTTTTCCAAATCTGAGATTTGTTGAGTTGTGGAAGAAAAAAAAAAAGCTTCAGTTGCTTACACATTGTTATGATTTACTTAATCACATTTAGAAGTACGACCTACCATGTTTCCCTGAAAATAAGACCTAGCCAGACCATCAGCTCTAATGCATCATTTGGAGCAAAAATTAATATAAGATCCAGTATTATATTATATTATATTATATTATATTATATTATATTAAGTTATATTATTATTATATTGTATTGTATTGCATTATATTATATTATATTATATTATATTATAATTAAAATAAGACTGGGTCTTATATTAATTTTTGCTCCAAAACACGCATGAAAGCTGATGGTCCGGGTAGGTCTTATTTTCGGGGAAACAGGGTAGTTGGTTTGAAACTGGCTTCAAATTACTAGGGCGGGGCCTGGGTCTCAGAGAAGCTACAATGAATCTCAGAAAAGTATGTCCCACCACTCAGATAAATAGGACCAAATTTGATGCATTTTGGGCTTGAAACAGTGACGCTCAGCCTGCTACCAGGCTATCTGAACACTGCTTCAACTCAGTTGATTGTAATTGCAACTAAAAGCTCCTTGATTTAAGGAGGTGAAAAGCTGAAAGGCTGTTGAGTGTTGATCAAATCACATCCTTTGATCTACTTTTGTCTCGTAGCTTTCCTCACCTAACTGTTTTTACCTTAGCTTGGGCTTAGAAAGCTAGCCTATTAATAATTTAATATGTGCATCTAGTTCATTTTATACTGAGGGATCTTAAAATAACAGCTCTAAAGTGCAGCTACACTTGGACCTTAACAGTTCATCTTTATTGGTTCCAGGCACATTCCAGATAGAGTGATTAAGATAAGAGACAAATGCTGTCACCTACTCTTTGATTTGAAAATTATGTATCACTGAAAAACTTTCCCTTTGTAATGTCAAGTGTCTGGCTGTTTACTTGTATTATACCTTTAAGAAGATTCGGTAAGTATCCTTTCCAGGAATGAGAAAGTGTCAGAATTTCCTTAATAAATACAATATTAGTCTGATTTAGATGTTAAAAGAAATTGTCGGAATTAAATACCGACACCATTCTAACATTACTCCATGCTGTTTCATTTATTCTATCATTTAGAAAATATTTCCTGTGCCCTGACAATGCTCCTGGCATGGTGCTCATGATGAAAGTAAAAAGGATAGAATCCTTTTCTTAAAGCTCTCATATTCAGAGAGGAGACAATTGCAAGTAAAAGATTATAATAGTATGTAACACATTATGCTACAATAGAGGTAAGTGTAGGATGCCACCAAAGCATAGAGGAAGATTGGTCAGCTCTCACTGTGTGCGTCCGAGAGATTCCCAGGAGGAGTAACTCTAGTGAAGCAGTGAAGGATAAACAGAACGTGCTATCGAGTCCCTAACATTAACCTTTACAAAGTCCCTTTCCTAACCCTGCACCAGAGGGATTATGTAGAAACATACAGCAGCTACACAATAACAGTATCAGGCAGTTTCTCCGGGCTGTACATCTCATCTTCCACTTTGTCTCTGCTGAGAAAGATGGAGCAATAAAAGCCTTCTGCCTAGAGGGAGGTGATAGTTGAGATTGGAGAAATACAGTGGAAGTTCAAGGGCAAGAAGGACGGGAAGCTGTAGAATAGGAATTAGGCCTGCTGAAGAAAAGCTTTTTCAACTCTACAATTATGTCTAACGCTGGTCTTGCCTAGGTCATGATCCATAAGGCCTTAGAATCCATTCTTCAGTAAATATGCTTTTGAGTCTTGGGTGTTTTTTTTTTTAGATACAATAGTATGACAGGCAGTGTTCAGAGTGGAAATGCCATGTATTCTGATCCTTAGCCCCAAATTTACAACCTGAACCTAGAGTTTCAATTTCCTAATTTCAAAAAGGAAGATACCATATTCTGATGACCTCACAGTTTCAATAAGAATCACATTAATGCAGGAGTGTCCAAACTGCGGCCCGCGGGCCAACTGCGGCCCGCGATCCATTGTTAATTGGCCCACAGCAAATTCCAAAAATATATTTAGTTTACTTAAATAAACCAGGTGAAGCAATACGTACTTCACCTCGAGTGAGTGGCCCGGCTGTTTGTGTCTTTTACCGCATATGGCCCTTGGTGAAAACCGTTGAAAAAAGTTTGCACACTCCTGCACTAATGTATGGATAATTGCAAGTTTTACAAACTATAAAGGATAATAAAAATAAGAGATATTGTTATTACATTATTATTTTTATTTTTATAGTATTACTGAAATTCTTAAAATGAATGTACTTCTGACACAACTTCCAAGAGTTAGTCTGCCCATTCACTTTACATGTCAGACACTTTCATTCAAAATCAACTCTCTTTGATTGAGGGCAAGAACAAAGCTTCTTTAATTAATAATAATTAATGATTCCTATAAGAGCAGCTCTCCAGCTTTAAGAGGGAAGTTGGAATAGCGACTGAGACTAAATAAATAAATAAATAAATAAATAAATAAATAAATAAATAAAGTGGCCAAGAGGAAAATAAAGAAAAATACTTGAAATTGTAAAAGTATACCAGAGTTGTACTTCTAGTAACTTCAGTCATTCTTGTTTGAATATTATTTTGGCATCTTATTTTTTGTGTGCTACTGCTTTTCTTATCCTAGATTTTAAGTCCCTTGAGAGTAAAACTTCTGCCTACATCTTTTAGACTACTGAACTTTAATTATAGATTCTTGCACATAGTAGGTGCCCAATAAAATTTGGTAGCTGCTACTGATGATAGTCAGGAGTCCACGAAAGTTAGCAATTATTGGCAAAGGTAATAATGTCCAAGCAGGTACAAAATATTGAATGTAAATCTTTCAGAGAAAGTGCTGTTTTGCTTGAGTCTAAACCCATGAAAGAAATTGTAAAAACTCCCTGCCATTCTGATGATAGACTTATGAAAACAAGTTGAAAGCAAGCTAATCAGTGGCATCTGTTAACTGGCATTGACACTTTAATGTCTAGGGCAGCTGTCAAGCAATCCACTTTCTTCTACTTTTCTTTTCAGAATTAATTAGCACTGTGAGTCACTGAAATATTCATTTACTTGCCAAGAAGAACTTGGAAGCCAGCTCCTCAAGGAACAACATGGGGAGACCTACCCTTTCACAACCCATCTTCCTCTAGCCGATTTCTATTGGCTCCACTGGCTCCACTGGCATTGCTTTCCTTGGGTTTGGAATGACGTTAATGTTTAGAGATAAAATAAAAAAAGGAGGTGGATAAGGTTAAACGAAGACTGAGCTCCTTAGGGATAACAATTGCAGCATGGCCTTGTAAAGCATGAGACATGAGCATTAGTTCATGTGACCTCATATGAAATTCTGTGGACCAGACTGTAAAATAGTCACAATGACTATTTTGTTTGGGTTTGAAGAAAAAAAAAAAATCAAGTTCAATGATATGATGGATTTTTTTAAAAAATGAGAATGTTTCATAAACGTAGTTTTACACATACAAAGAAAAATGTTAACCAAATAGACTCAAATATCACTGCAGTGTGTATATGTGTGTGTGTGTGTGTGTGTGTGTGTGTGTGTGTGTTAATTGTATACACATAACAAAGGGGAAAATGTTGAGAGAGTAAGTTGAGCTCACATTGTGGAAAACATATAAATAATAAACTAACAACTTGGAGCTCTCACTTGACCAAGATGGCCTCAACATTCCCCCCTCAGCTTGACTAAACTTTAGACAGGTTTTCTTTCTAACTAAAAGTTCCTTCCTTTCCTTAGAGCACTGGCTTGAGAAAACTTACAATTGTAATTTTTTTCCCCCCTGTACTTTTGAGATACAAACCCTCTAAACCCCCTTTCTCAAGAATCAGGGTATCATCCCTTTGAAATGCAATCACTGAAGGAGGTAGTATTTTTCTAACTCCCAGCCATAGTGGGAGGGTGGGATTCTAACTTCAATAAAGAAAAATTATCAGACATACATGACCTAATCACACTGACCAATCCTTCTGGACCCAAGGTCTTCAAGTATTTTTTCATTAGCTCACTGTGGCACTTAAACAGCTTCTCCCATTGCTTTCAGTGGCATTGACTTTAATCTCTCTCCCTTATTGCAATAGTCTTAAGTAAAGTCTGTTTAACTCCACATGGTTTAATTTTTCCTTTATACTGTGCACAGTAATGAAGAAAATTGTAACATGAAGATGATATTTGAGGGAGAGATCTGCCACTTATTTTCACTAAATAAAGGAAACTCAGTATAATTTCAGAGTTCCAAGGGCAAATTTAAGATTTGAGATTCCTGGTCCTTACGCGATTTCCACTCAATGATCAACCATTCCTAACATGGCCTAAATGTTTAAAGTGATCAGTTTTGGTTTAGCTCACAGTGTCAGGGTCAGATCTTGGTGAATTGGTAAATTTTGAACATGTATTCTTTGAGGCTGTATTTTTTTATGCTACTTCACTTCCCCCTTTTACCTACTGATCCTTGAATTGCCTCTGCCAAAGTATCCTTGTCTCTAGTGTACAGCTTTCTCCCATCCCCAACTTTTCATAGGCTTCTTTGAGGTAATACTTTCAGTCTCTGAATCAATAATTCTTTTATATATCCCATTTTCCTGGATTTACTCTAGCTCTATGTCAATGTTATAAGCTTTCCTAAAATTTAAATGACTATAAATGGCTTAATGTTCCATCACTTCTAGGTAAAGCATTTGCATTTTTACAGAGACATTTTAGAAATAATGCCCAAAGGAATGATTCTCTAATATCAGCATGGTGGTTTAGGGGATATGCATACATTTGGGCAGTGAGATTACCTGTCACCCCTCAATCACACAAGCAGATAGGCCCTTATTCAGTCCTTGCCTGTGGCTCATCCTACAGGGCATTTAAAACCCATTCAAAACACCACTCAGTCACAGCTGTGAATTTCTCTTTGCCATATGCTTTTCTAGCTCTCGACTGGGGTAAGCAAATGTTCCTGCTTTTTCCAGAGGCCGTTCCTATTGGGGGGAAGGGGAAAGAAAGTTTGAGTGTTGTCATACTGAACGTCAAAATAGCCATATTTTACACATGTAAACTAAGAGAAAATAAATTTAAAGTGGAAAAGCTTTGAGAATTTTGTTGAGCTGAAGTGACATTAGTTCAACCTGTCTAACCAGGGCAGCAAATTTATATATCACATCAGACAGTGGAATGTATTAAATGGACAACAAAGAATGAGCCTCCCTCTAGACCCAGAAGCTAGGAGGCTGATGCCCTGTACACCACACACAAATGATCAGAAATGTAAAAGCTCTGTCTGGAAGTGTACACTATGCTATCAGAAGATCCTTGATAAAATAGAAGGCTATTGCCAAAAGGGTTCATAAGAATATATGAGACCAAATGGTACGGAAATCTTGTCAGATATGTGGAAAGGGTTTCAGAAAGAGTCCAAGTTATGTATCCCTTGAATATTCAGAAGTGGTGAAGTTTTCATGGAAGGCTCGCAGGCGAGCCTCACCAAAAGTATATTTTCTTGGATAATTCACAAGACTAAGATCCCTAGTCTGTGAGAAACATGAGCAACCCCTGCATGTCCTTGGCAGCATTTGAATGGGGGGCAAGTTCACCTACAAGAGAGAGATATTTAAATTTGATAGGAGACAAGGGTCAGAGTCAGAATTGGAGGATTACTGATTACACAGTAGTAAAATGTCACTCACATTTTCTTGTGTCCCAGTCTTCTTCAGGTCAGGGTGAGTCTGAAGCAGAGGAAGATGTAATAAAAGAGGAAATCAAGTAAAAAGTTACACTACTGGGGTTTATATGTGAAAAATGAGGACATGTGTCAGTTCTGCTCTGTAGCATAAAGCATTATTGGTGGGAGAAGGGCGTTTCTCTTTAGTAACCCTTAGAAAAATCTGCTTGACTAGAAAGGAAAATACAGTGGAAATGTTTAGTGGAAAATAAGATGGATTGGACAAAAGCCAGGTTGGTATGGAAACTTCCAGCTACGGCAGGAAAATTCTGTCAGTTATGGTGGTAGCCTCTAGATCCCGTGACCTCATCTTTGGGCAAACCGCTGTGGATTAAGAAAATGTTTGACAAACTCCTGATAGTTACCCGATAGGTCTAACTCCTTTGAACTAGAAGGTAGGGATGAAGGAGTGACCCACATAGTGATTTGCCTGAAAAGAGGGTGTGTCAGACAGAAGATGAAGCCACCAAGCCACTACTTCTACATTCCTACCGCACAAAAACTTTCATTCTCTCTATGCTGACTTGGCCTTACATGATTCTTTCACACGGTACAGTTGAAAAAACTGAGTGTGCATACAGCAGAGCATTAAGAAATGCAATCATCATCTTGGAATAGTTTTAAGGGATGTTTAATAGAAACGATAGTTATTCCTAAGGACAACTGTCCTGTTATTCCTAAGGACAAAAGTATTACAATGAAAATTTACAGATGTGTAGATCTATCCTTCCTACCTCTAAATGCATTGAAAGTCCAAATGAGAGCATAACTATTTTGAACATATTTTGAACTAGGAGCTGCTCAAGAACAAACCAAAAAGTGGATTATCACTTATCCATGGTTCTCTGCTAGAGGCCCTTCATCCAAACCATAGCCAATAGATAAATGTTTAATTCATTCTAAAGGAGAATAAAATGAAATAAATTTGGTAATTTTTTACAAATATTATAATTAGAAAAAATTCAAAATACCAGGAAAAACTAACAAATATATATGTATTTCTCTTGCTCTTCTTTCTCTACCTTTTTCTTCTCCTTCTCTTTCTTCTTTAATATGAGTGTTAGGGGAGACATATCACTCATTTTTAGGGGAAAATGACAGTTATAGTACAGTTTTACTGTTCATAATTTCATAATTATAATGACATGACATAAGGCTAGATTACATGTCTAGATGTAAAATTGAATAAATCAATTATTTTTAAGAGATATTAAGTATATGTGCAATCAAATTCAGTATCCTGCAATCTGTTAGTATATATAACACCATATCCTAAAGACAGTTAACTATTTTTCCAAATATATAATTAAATCTAGGCATAGAAAGCCACAAAAGGAAAAGTTAACATTGATATATGTTCTTTGATTTACTTTTATATTTAACCAATTTTGATGACCACTTTTATATTTATTTCTTGTCCAAAACGTTATTTTAGCAAAACTACAACTCCACAAAAGGAAGAATTTTAACCTTTGTCTCCAGTACTACGGGTTTTTTCCTTCTTTTGGTGACCTTGAAACTTAATTGCCAATTTGTAAACACACTTTGACTCAACAACCTATTGTGTATAGGCTGCATGATGAACATTACTATAAATTTCAACTGCCTCGTAGAGAAGTAAGTGTTTTCATAGCTTAAATGAAAAAGAACCCCCAAATCTATTCTTATACTGTCTTAAAAGATGAACTTTTTAAATATTGTATTTAAGAAGAAAGTATTTGAAAACTTGGGAAACATGCTTATGTATTGAGAACGAAGAAATCATGTCCACATGGGCAAAATAGTTTATTTTATTAAAATTCAGAGACAAAAAAATACAGCCAATATTTTGACTTAATTAACTCAGAAACTTTGCGGAAAGAGTTGATCAGTTAGCTTCACATGGGATTATGTAAAACATTATTTTTCCCCATGGTTAGCAGTAAAAGAAGAGATGCTTCCATAAGTTGTTCTCAATATGAATCCATATTTTTTCCCAAAAGACAATAATTTCCAAAGAATTAGTTCTATTTTTTTCTGTGTAATATTTCCATCATTGTGCAGCACTGCTAAAATACAAAAGTAATTTTCTCTTTAATTACCTGGATTCTGTACTTGAGCACTTAAACTCCAGAAAATGTGTTTACTTTTGGGTGCAGAAGCCAACTTTGAGAAAGCCTTGGCAGATATAAGAGAAAAAAAAATAATAAAAAGATTCCCCTGCATTCTTGCAATATTGACAGTAGGTATACTGCTTTACGGACAAGCAGGTGATCTCTGTTACTTCTAGAAGTCTCTTTAGAAAATGTGACCATGCATTTGGGTTGCAGCATATAGCAATCTCCAAGCATCCCTTAATAAACGGACTTCTAATGAACTTTATTTTGCAGGGCTGGTGTTAGCTTCCTATATTTTTCAACTTCAGCCTCACTACTTTAAATTGTCGTCTTCAAAGCAATCATGTCAGAAAAGAGAAAACACACAATCAACTATCTGTGGCCCTCAGGATTTGTAAATGTCACAATTGCTGAGTTGCTGGTGTAACTGCCCTTCACTTGTTCACTGTCTCTCCCACACCACCCCCTTCCCCCTAAATGTGTGGGTACTTGGTGTTACTTAGCTTCTGTTTTTTTTTTTGTCTCCTCAATTTCTAAGCCTAATGAGGCTGAGCTGAGTTAATAATGGATGTAATAAGTAATGACTCATTGTTTTGGGGCCCGCGTCTGTGTGTGGCTCAGAGTGGGAGCCAGGACTCTGATGCTATTTGTTCTGCTATGTCACTTGCCACCAAGCAATGCCACTCATCAATAAAAGGCAAGATGACGGATGAGTTCATTTAATGGAATTCCTCTGAGTGAGCTACAGCCCAACTCTTCTATAGGTCTGCTACCATGCTCTCTCCCTCCCTCTCATCCTCTTGTGGCTCTTTCTTCCCTTCCTCCTAAATCCAAGACAGTTGGAAAGCATGCTTGGCCGAGAGAGCCGCCATTTGTGCCAACAGCTCCTTCTGCTCTTAACAACTGCTATCCTAAATCAAATCAGCAGCTCTGCACCCAGAGCTTAAATCTGTGCCACCTGATAGCAGTGGCACCCTGGGCATCTGGCCACATGTAGTCCCTGCCTGGACTCATTTCTTTATTTTCTAGAGGATGGGTTGTGTTGTAGGAGGAGGTTCATGGTCTGGGAGCCAAGGTTTAAGTGTTCCACTTTGGTTCTTTGCAGGCTAGAAAACAAAAACAGGCTGCTTTCTGGGAAAGTTTATGAAGTAGTCTTTCTGCTGGTCATGTCAACCCTCGGTTTTCATAGCCCTGCCAGCTATGGTATGCTGATTCCTTCCGTAATCTGGATTTCACCCACATTTCACCCAACACTGATGACATCTTACCAATAACAACAGGCAGACCTTTTCAGTCTGCAAGAATGGTATGACATTTGGGAACCTGGATATCCTAAAACTGCAAAGTGTAAATAAAGCAGATATCCAAAGAAACACAACAGGTATTGTTATTAATGTACTGTTTTAAAATGTCACATTTTTAATGAAAAATGAAGGGCACAAATCCATGAAATCAAATGTAAGCACTTGTAGGATTAACGAAATAGAGAGTTGAGACAGAAAAGGAGAGTGGTTTACATACCTGAACTTGAGTTGGGATGATATTATAGAATGTAGCCTCAAGATTTTCCATTACGCAGAAGTGATATGTGGAAGTGACAAAGTAGAAAATAGAATCACAGGATGTTGCAGATAGCAAGGTTTACAGATGATAAGTAAACAAACAAACAAAATATGACTAGACCCTGGGAAAAACACTTCTTAAATTTCTCTTTATCTCTAGAATTGAAATGGAGTTCTATTCATAAGTTAATTGGAACATCACTGACAAATAGCTAAAACAAAGAGTCATTCAGGTCTAATATCTCTCTTGTCAATTTTACATAGGTAGAGATGAGATTATATGTGTGCATTTGTATTTGAATCTGTGGCATGGATATTTAAGGGCATGGGACATTTCTCTACCCCAGAAATTCAGGAACTCTGTGCCTGGCTCTGACTGTGAAACTTTCCTGAGCCTCTACTGGGGATGGTTCTAATATGCACTATCCATATCTGACATTTTTGATTTTGTATGGAGCAAAAAGCATTGATTCTCTTGATGCGGACATTATATTTCATATTCATGCCCTTGCAGAGTTGGTTGAATCTCTGCACAATTAAAGTCAGTGTCAAAATAGGAAAAATGATGAGAAAGGAGGAAATATAGTGTAAGGAACTAAATGAGGAACAAAAGTGTATTTTAAAAACCTACAGAGTAAGGACAGCCAAGAAATAGATTAACAGAGCATTACATTTTATTGTTGAGCACAAATGTTCCATTCCTTTCTCTGAGCTCCTAATCAGCATTTTTCATTATTTTTCTTCCACTGTATCTGGCTCCTATGCATCAGTGCCCATAGCAACACCTCTAATATCACTAAAATCTTCCTCTCACATCAGGGCTCCCCACACGAGGAGCCTTGGCAAGGCTGACCTGCCTCCTGTAAGATTTCCATACTACTTGAGCTCATGGGTTAGGATAAGAATTTTTCCCTTTTGATACAGTTTGAGGAATGTTTGCCCCATTCACATGTAGGAAGAAATGATTTCCTTCCTACGTATGACAAAGTCATGTTTCCAGGTTGTTTTGACATAAGGGTACATCTGATCAAGCTTCGTTCTTTAGAAAGGGGCTGCTCTCAAAGCCTCCTGTTATATGTGGCTTTGGTGTGATTACCACCACCTCCACCCTTCCATTTGGTCCACAGACTTCACAAGTCCCAGGGTCCTGCATTGAACACAATTCTACGCTGATAAAAGTGTTAATGGCAACAACACCATATCCCTAGAAAACAGGTTTCTGACTATTTTTGCTTAAATGTGTTAAATGTGAACCTAGTGATTTTGATGTCCTCATACAGCTATTGTCCTATGAGCGCTGCATTCAGAGTTTCTGAGATCACGAGGATGCAGGGGAGATAATAGACATTTTAACTATTCAAGCCTGAGCTGTGCAGAAACATCTTCCTATCACCACAGCACCTAGCATGGAACCTCCACAGACTAGACACTCATTAATATCAGTTGAATTAAAATGGATTGAATAAAATCTGGTCTTTGTCCTCTCTGCTTGCTTTCTCATCTCTGGTACCAATTAGTCTATAAATCTGTTTTCCCTTAGTTTTGGAAATATGGCAGGTGGCACTTTAATTTAATCTGTTCTTAAACATTCTGACGCCAATATAAATTAAGGCCATATGTGTACCATGGTAGGCTGAAACCTGCAGATATGAACCCAGTTTGATTTTGCAAGGGTTTATTGATCACCATCTATGTGTTTAGTACCCTCCACAGCAGAATCATGATCAAAATACTATCCATAAAAAGAAGACAATAAATTGTTTCAGACTCCTACAGTTCAAGAAGTTAAAATTTTGATGTTTAAAAACTGATTTAAGTTCTAGAATTTGGGCTACAAGAATTGTTGTCTTATGTTTGATAAAATCTCAGAGTGAGAAAGAATCTAAGAAGTTTGTTAGTTCGAATTCAAGCCCCATCCTATACAATAATCATTTTTCATTTTTAAATTACAGTTTATTGGGGTGATAATGGTTAGTACAGTTACATAGGTTTCAGGTGTACAATTCTATAATACATTAATACATCCTCTATATATCACATTGTGTGTTCACCACCCAGAGTCAGTTTTCTTTCCATCATCGTATGGTTGATGCCATTTACCTGCATCTACCACCATACAATAGTCTTGAGTGGGAACCTTCACAAAGGGTGTTTTGCTTGTTTGATCTCACAGGCATTAGGAACTAGACTAGTTTGCAGGAAACACAAGTCTCCTGGTGATTATTGTCCCTGCTTTACCTGTCAGCTGTCCCATCCTGAGTCCCACAGACCTCTGTTTCACAGGAGAAACAGGATTAGCCTTTTCTCCTCTTCTTCCCTCCTCTAAAAGGAAACAGTGAGCCAAGTCACAATAAGAACATGAGACAAATTATGATTTTAGAAATACAGTGCACAGGAGAGGCTACTGCTATTACTACTTGGCCAAGTAGAAGGGATAATTATTTCACAGGTACCGCAACAGAGTTCAGATCATGATGAAGACCTTTATTTATTTTTTTCTTTGCCAGGCATGTAATATGATTATATACCATTTACCAGGAAACTCTGTAGTTTACAGAGTGAAAATCAACACAAGAAGAGATGGGAACCTGGAGGTGAGACACCAAAAGGGATAAAAGGGAGGTCTCCAGCGGGTAACCGTGAGCTGGTCTATGTCATATATGTGTTCTATTTCGTCTTCATGTGGTCTCCAATGATGCATTATTGTTTTTTAGTTGGGGGATTTATTTGCAAATATGTAAATATAGGGAGATATTTCAACTACTCTTAGAATGCAGATCTAGTAGCACTTGACTAGCATTCCCAGGGGCACAAGTCAACTGTAGTTGTGCTCCTTGAGATAGAGCATGGAGTCTCTTATTTACCACAGCTTTCCCAGACTCTGCTCTCATTCATTTTTACTGACTGGTCCCTATAGGCACTCAGGTTCTGCCTCTGTGGCATCATAGGACTCAGAAGCCAGGGAAAGGAAAAAGGACATAGGGTGTTCAAGATGAAAGCTTTCTCAGCCCCTGGATAAATGGGAGAGGAATGGCCACATGAGATACCTGAGGGGGGCAAACCAACACCAGTACTCCCCCCCCACACACACACACAAAATATCAGAGTCAGATAAAACCAGTAGAAGATGGCAGACAAAAATCAAACACTTTTCCAGCAATGCCAATGTAAAACACTGTTTTCTGAATGCCTTTCAATTCTATGAATCTGTTAGCCTGCCAAAGCAGGCTCTAATGTTGGGTTACACCAGAATATTTATGTCCATTGTCATTTTCTGTTCTCCTGTATATTGAATATTGCATATATCAACAAGAAACAAATTTAAAGCATGGTATTTCCCAAGGTACTATGCCAGCTTCTGGATACACACTGTTGAATAAAATAGACTTGGTCACCTGCTCAGCCTTGCCTTGCCTGGTGGGTTTGGTGGAAGCAGTGGTGCTGGCACACGTAGTGATATTGGCTGGTTCAAGTGATAACTGTACTCAGAAATGGCCATGGAGAGTAAGAGATCCTTTGTAAAGAGGACAGATAGAACCACTGAAACATAGATAATTACTGTGAAGGCAATTTGAACCAACAATACATATGTGACATATCATAACAAGCTATGTGACAGTGGTGTAATTCCACTTCACCTTTGACATTGGTAATTCTATCTGTCCCTACTTCTTCCCTTAAAACAAATATATTAAAAGCCCTTGTAGTGGTTCTTTTCACATGTTCAGCCAATTTAGGCTTCAAAAAAATTTTAAGTAATTATACGCATTTTTACCACACATTTGTATTCATATTTGCATCCACATCTTTTAATAGATCATTTTTAATCATCTGATAATCAGAGAGCTCCATGTATAGTTTAAGTATAACTGCTTACAATAACTTTTGAAATAAAGTTTGATGCATATGCCATCCCAATAACTGGATTAATAGTGTAAACAACGAAAATTAGTTATTCCTGCAATTTTGTTCTACCTTGTGGAAATTCATTTGCCTATCATTTGTAAATCATATATTTTTATGTGTGTAGACATAATACACATATTTACATGTATACAAATATACATGGACATACATAAACATATATGTATACGGACGTAATTAAAACCCAATAAATCATTTGGGTTTCCATGAAATCATAAGAGAGT